>NW_006921617.1:7568344-7573678 GCF_000298275.1 Orycteropus afer afer
AAGGCTCAGTGGTCCAAGATTATCTTCTGTGTCTGTGTTAATTGGTTTCCCTTTTCTTTGTTGAAGAGGGTCTGTGCAATCCTTCTGCCTAGTCCACCATCTTGCGGGAACTCTTGGAAACCTCCTTTTTGAATCATTTTTACTTGAAAAACTTTGCCAAACATCCAGGAAATCATGAAGGGTCTGTCACTATGTACCTGCCTTATTCAACAAGTAGTCAGGTGAGGCTTCCATCTGGAGCAATGGGTGGCTGCTGACCAACACTCTACGAAGAAAGCCCAAGACAGTGAAGTTTAAAAAGGGAATCATATTAATATGACTGTGTGTACATTTTGCATGTGTTTTGGAGGAAGAAGGAAAATTGAGAGATGAAAAAAATGATTATATATTCACAATGCACTGTTGTTGTTGTTATTACGTGTTGTTGAGTCAGCCCTGACTCATAGCAACCCCTCCTTGGGTTGCCGAGGCAATATCACTACGGAAGTAGATTGCCCAACCTTCCACTATAACCTGCAAAATAGTTCCACATACAATATTTAATTTATTCTTATAACAGCTCAGTGAAATATTTATATTAGCTCAAGGTGAGACATAGTAGTAGACCAAGTATTGTTAAATAAAAATGGGCATTTTTGTTCAACTTTAAAAGAGCATTTCTCTTTCTAGGGCCCATAGATACTGCAGATCAAGTGATAATCTTTGATGTCCTCATTTTCTCTACAAGAGCTTATTATTATTATTATTATTATTATTTTGTGTTCTCATTCCGGTGATAATCTAAAAAAATTTAACACATGTAAATTCTGGATTATGTGGACAATGAATTTATAATCAAATACAATTGTGAAATTTCAGAATCTCATTGGTATTGAATATTTCATCTTGATATTCATGAGATTCATGAGATTTCAATTCTAAAGAATTGAAAAAAGGACACTCTCATTGGTGTGTTAGTCTGGGTTCTCTAGAGAAACAAAAACCAGCAAAGCTTATATATATATATAAAGAGAGAGAGAAAGAGAAATTTTTCTTAGGAAAACGGCTCACAAATATATAGAAGCTGGCAAGTCCAAAGTCCCTGGAGCAAAGGTCAGGCTGGAGGCTTTTCTTAGTTTCTGCAACCACAGGGGGCCGAGAAGCTCAAGGCTGGCAGACAGTACAGTATCTATTGACTCCAACGAATGACAAATCCAAGATCTCCAGGCTGAATGGTGGACTGCTCACTCACAGAAAGTTGTAAGCAGCACAACAGAATCCCGATCCACAGAAGAATGTCTCTCTTCCCAGGATGTCCCAAGATATTCTGGAAGCAGGCCACACCCCTAGGGAAACTCCCCTCAACAGATTGGCCACTCAGAACACAGTCATCAGATCCCATCATGGGAACAACCACACAGAACTGGAGTCCAGCCAAGTTGACACACAGCTCCAACTATCACAATTGGTAAAGCAGAGGGTCAGCAAAAACGAGGAAAACCCTCAATGAGATGGATTGGCACAATAGTCACAGCATTGGGGTCAAACATGTCAAAGATCATGCAGATGGTGTAAGATCAGGCAGTGTTTCATTCTGTTGTACATGAGGTCACCATGACTCAGACTGACTTGATGACAGCTAACAACCACTACTTCTGTTAAGTATGATGTGTTCACACCATGGGAAGACAAAAAGACATCCAAATGAAGTTAGTTCACTAGTGCCTCTAGAGAAAATGGTACTAAATGCATGTCTCATACAACATTCTATGCCAGAGCAGTCAGCACCACATTCATTTTACAAAGGTAATTTATTTGGGGGGGGGGGGCTGAAATCATTGGCAACATTAAGGTAAAGGTATCATTTCAAAATGAGTTTTCAGGAGATTTTTTTTCTTCTTCTTTAATTTGAAGCTTTCTATTGGATCTGACTCGACAGCAGTGAATTTGTTTTTTTTGTTTATTTATTTTATAAGGAGCTCTGGTAGTGTAGTGCCTAAGGCACTTGCCTGCTAACCAGAAGGCTGGTGGTTCAAACCCACCAGCCACTCCTCAGAAGGAAGATTGGGCAGTCTACTTCCTTAGTGATACTGCCTCAGAAATCCAAGGAGGGGTCACTCTGAATCAGATCTGACTCGACGGCAGTGGGTTTTCAGTATTTATTTTATGTGAATGCAAGGGTTATAAGCATAAAAAAAGTATACCAATTTCAGTTTTGTATTTTACATTATTTTATTATATACTGTGATAGTTAAGTTTGTGTCAACTTGGCTAGGCCTGGTTGAGTGGCTGGGCAGCTAGAGGTAGTATTCCCTGTGATGAGACTGGTAATCAACTCCATGGTGGAATCTACTGTGAGCTGCTGAGTAGCTGCTTTAGGGATGTGGTCTGCTTCCTGTATATAAGGAGAAGCCTTGGGGAACGGGCTCCAACTTATGGCACATTTGGACCCTGCATGTAGCTATGCCATTGTTCAGCAGCCTGCCATGCTATGCTGACCTTGGGACTCAAAATGGATTTAAATTAATGGCCTGCCATGTGGTTTGGTAACATTGAGACTGTACCTTTTTCACTTGTTGATCTTGGGTTTGTCAGCTTCAATAGCTAGCAGCTGCCTGAGTGGAGAGATGCCTCTAGCTTCAGTGGGCCAGGAGCAAGAAGCAGAGCTGAAGCCCAAGGTCAAGGGGCTTTCACACATCCCCTAGAGCCTGGCACTTTGAACTCGGACTTCTAGCCTCTTGAATTGTAAGAGAATAAACTCCTGTTTGTTAAGGCCATCCCATTTATGGCATACTCATGTCAGAGAGGCCCTGGGCAACCAGAACATATACTTAATTTATATTTTAAATTATTTAATTATAACATCACCAGGGCTTCAACTAGTTCATTCCAGTTCAACCCCCTGCTGAAAATTTACATTTCCACCCCAGATATTCTGAATCAGGATCTACATTTTAACAAGATTCTCAGGTGAGGTTAAGCTCCCCAGGGAGTACTTATGGATATATCACCTGGTGAATGCGAATTCTCAGCAGGGGGTCAACCAGAATGAACCAGAAGCCCTGAATGTCACAAAGGTAATATTGAAGGTCAGCAAGTTTGAAAAATTTGTTTTGTGAAATAGATATGTGATGAAAATTTTATGTGTAATTTAAAAAATATTTTTAAATTAATTTTTTTGTGGCAATCTAGAAGGGTTCAATGAAAGAATTTAGTGAACACTTTTCCAAGGGAACTATCAGGTTGGATACAAACCATCACCAGGTGATTCTGTCTGCTTTCTGTTTAACTATATTTTGCTGACGTGGGTCATGCCAGCATAGTGAAATCAGTGAATAGAATGTTCAGAGAGAGCAAGCCAAATCTGTAGTAAAATGTCCATGACCATGACATTCTGAAAAAGCTGAATATACTGTCAGCCTGTAAGTTAAATAACCACAGTGGAAATCCAATACCAAGGCATGCAAAAATGGAAAAACAGAAAAACCTAGCTCTGGTGACAGGCTCTGTATCTGGCACTCTTCATGATTTCCTCCATGACTCTGAACACTGTTCTTATTAGTGTTCTGCCTCTAGGTTGGTTTTTTTTTTTTTTTTTTTGCAAGTTACAAAATGGGGGGAAGAACTATTGTTTTGAAAAATGCTTTGTGAAACACAGATACACAGTCTTCTCAAACATAAAGATATTTAGTGTGCAAGTTATCAGTCTTTGAGAATTATTTGTTTATCATACCTTGCTATGTTTATTTGATCATTTTACTGTACTTATATGAAACAGATGGGATAGAATAAACAGCATTCTACTTTGGGGTCCATTCAATTTCCCATTAGAAAGAATAATATGGCACTAGATAAGTTTCTTCTCCTTTTTCCCCAAGATGAGATGTAGGAAGGAAGGACAGGCCAGCTATCTGTTTTTAACTTGAGTCTAAAAAAATTAAACAGAGAAACTTGATAGAAAAAAAGAAGTAAGATTGGATGACTTCCATAATCCAAAAAACTTCAAAAGATTTTATTTTTTTTTAATAAAAATTGTATGTATTATTACAATTGCTCTGTGGACTGAGTCCTCTTTGCTTTTTGTTTAGAAACAAAAATAGCTGAATTATTAATGTGAAGTAAATTGGTTACTATGCATTTAGAGTCACTTTTTAATTCACACATACATCTGTATTAACATCTTAATGGTGCTTTACTATGGATAATGCCATAGTTGTAATGGCATCCAAGGAACCATTTAAAGATAATGTTTGTTGCAGAAACATATTTGAAGAAGTGGATGGTGTTGTTGGGTATAGGAAAGAATACTCTAAATAAAATCAGAAAATACACTTGCAAAATCATGGAGTAGAGTCCACAAAACTGCTCTCACTATTGACATCAATGGCAAGTTTGGTTATACCCAAGACCACCTTTGACTTTGATAATTCACTAGAATGATTTACAGAACTCATTGAGAGTATTTGATACAGGGAAAGGATCCAGATTAAAATAAGCCAAAGAAAGAGACAAACAGGACAGTGTCCAAAAGTGTCCAAATGTGGAGCTTCCAAGTGACCTCTCCCTATGGATTCAATACTCAGGCCTGGTCCTGTGCCATCCTCATAATTGTTGCTATGTTTGAATCCATTGTTGCAGCCACTGTGTCAATCCATCTAATTGAGGGTCTTCTTTTCCAATGACCCACTGTTTTACCAAAAATTATGTCCTTCTCAAGGCACTGGTCACTCCTGATAATATGTCCAAAGTACGTGAGACAAAGTCTTGCCATCCTTCCTCTAAGAAGTATTCTGGCTGTACTTCATCCAAGATAGATTTGTTTGTTCTTCTGGCAGTCAATGGTATATCCAATATTCTTCACCAACACCATAATAAAAGCCAGGACCCTGGACAGAAGAGCAGTCAGCCCCAGGGTTACAGGTGAGGAGAGGAAATTCAGGCCTGCCCAGAGTAGCAGGCCGGAAGAGCAGGAGAAAGGGGATTGAAAGCCAGGAAGCCAGAGAGAAGAGCAATCAGCTGAGGGGATTAGGTGAGGAGAGGAAACTCAGGCCCGCCCAGAGTAGTAGGCCGGAAGAGCAGGAGAAAGGGGATAAAAGCCAGGAACCTGGACAGAAGAGCAGTCAGCCCCAGAGTTACAGGTGAGAAGAGACAACACAGCGATGCCAGAGTAGCAGGAGTGAAGAGCAGGAGTAAGGGGATAAAAGCCAGGAACCCAGACAGAAGAGCAGTCAGCCCCAGGGTTACAGGTGAGGAGAGGAAACTCAGGCCCGCCCAGAGGAGAAGGCCGGAAGAGCAGGAGAAAGGGGATAAAAGCCAGGAACTCAGACATAGGAGCAATCGGCCCCAGGGACAACT
>NW_006921617.1:7576578-7583750 GCF_000298275.1 Orycteropus afer afer
GTGGAGGGTCGACGAAAGAGGGGGAGGCCTTCAACGAGATGGATTGACACGGTGGCTGCGATGATGGGCTCAAGTATAGCAGGGATTGTGGCTGGCGTAGGATCGGGCAGTGTTTCGTTCTGCTGTGCATGGGGTCGCTATGAGTCGGAAACAACTCGACGGCACTTAACAACAACAACAACACCATAATTAAAATGCATCAATTCTTTGGTCTTCCTTTTTTATTGTCCAGCTTTTGTATGCATATGAAACAATTGAAAATACCATGCATGGCTTCAGTAGGGCACACCTTAGTCCTCAAAGTGACATCTTTGCTATTTAACAGTTTAAAGAGGTCTTTTGAAGCAAATTTGCCCAATACAGTATATCACTTAATTTCTTAACTTCTGCTTCCTTTTCAAACAATCATTCCCGGCATAGTAGATCATATGGTTGTCTGATTCAAAATGGCCCAAACCATTGGATCCAAGTAAAATGAAATCCTTGACAACATCAATTTTTTTTTTTATCATGATGTTGTTTATTGGCCCAGTTGTGAGGACTTTTCTTTTCTTTATGTCGAGGTGTAATGTATACTGAAGGCTTTGATCTTCATCAGTAATTGTTTCAAATCTTCTTTGCTTTCAGCAAACAAGTTTGTGGCATCTATGTATTACAGATTGTTAATGATTCTTCCTCCAATCTTGATGGCACATTCTTCTTCTTTTAAATTGTGGCTTGGGTGAAAGTTTACAAAGTAAGTCAGTATTCCATTCAACAATTTATACATATTTTGTTTTGTAATATTCATTGCAATTCCCTCATTGTAACAGCACTCTTCCTGCTTCTTCCCTGGGTTCCCCATTCCCATCCTTCTTTCTTTATGCTCCCTTCCTTCTGAACTATGTTTTTGGGCAAATGCTGCCCTTTTGTTCTCGTATGTTGGATTATTCTGAGGAATATGTTCATCATGAGTGTCACCATTCACTCAATAGCTTTGTCTATAGTTTGGCTATAAGATGATCACCAGGGGTGGGTTTAGTTTCCAGGTTTGAAGGTTCCAGGTGGGTTAATTTCCACTTCTAAGGGCCACAGTCTCAGGATTCCACCACTCTCTATCAGATCAGTTAAGTCTGGTCTTTTTTTTTTTTTTTTTTAATAATTTTGAATTTTGTTCTACATTTTTCTCCCATTCTGTCCAGGACTTTTGTGGTCCTGATCAGAGTGGTAGATAGTGGCAGCCAGGCACCATCAAGTTCTTTGGGTCTCAGGGTATTGGAGGCTGCGGATCACATTGTCCATTAGTCCCCTGGACTAATTGTTTCCTTGAGTCTTTGATTTTCTTCACTCTTATTTCTTCTGGATGGGGAGAGACCAATAGACCCATCTTAGATGGTCTCACAAGCATTTAGGACCTCAGTGGCTACTCATCACAGTAGACTGTAGAACATTGTCTGTGTGAATTATGTTATGCCAATTGACTTAGCTATCCCCTGAGCCTGTTCTAAGCCCCCAATCCTGGTGACTAGTTATCTCAAGGTGTTTGTTTATGGCTAAGAAGTTTTCATAACTTTTCCCCTGTTTGCTCTACTATGTACATGGATATATTTATAGCTCTGTGGTAGTTTAAGGTTGTTGTCAACTTGACTGGGCCTAGTTGAGTGGTTAGGCAGTCGGATGTAGTTACTCCTCATTATGAGATTGGCAGTCAATTCCATGGTGGAATATATTGGAGCAACTGAGTAGTTGCTTTAGGGATATGGTCTGCTTCCAGTATATAAGAAGCAACTTTGGAGAAGGTCTCCAGCTTTTTGGCACACTTGAACTGTGAACGTAGCCAAGGCATTGTGCAGAAGCTTGCCATGACCTACTGATCATGGAACTTCATCTGGACTTTCATTAGTGGCCTGTCATGTTGTTTGGTAATATTAGAACTATGCCTTTTTACTTGTCAACCTAGGACTTGCCAGCCTCAGCAGCCAGCAGATCTGAGTGAAGAAAAGCCTCTAGCTTCAGTGGGCCCAGAGCAGGAGGCAGACCTGAAGCCCAAGGCCGAGGGGCTTTCACCCAGCCCCAAGAGAAGGGCACTTTGAACTCAGACTTAAAGCCTCCAAACTGTAAAAGAATAAACTCCTGTTTGTTCAAGCCATCCCATTTGTGGTATTTCTGTTAGAGTAGCACTGGGTAACCAAAACAAATGCACACAAATACATATGTAGAAATATCCTCTGCCAAATCATTATATGGTTGTGAGTGTGGTACCATTTGCCTGCTCATACCTGTTTAGCTTACATGTCTGCCTATGAATCCACTTATAGATTATTGTTATTACTGATATTGAAAGATTATGTATGTAATAGTATTTACCTTTGTTGTTTGTAACTCTCGTGGACCTTTCAGTGTCTTCCTTTGCCTTACTGATATTGTGCTGATCTCCCCTTTATTATGTATTGCCTTTCCCTTCACCTAAATTAATAAATATCTACTATCTAGTTAGTGATTTTCTGTCCCCTCCCTTACCTTCCCTTGTAAACATCAAAGAAAGTTTCTTTCTGTGTGTAAACTTTTCCTTGACTTTTTATAAATGTGGTTTTATACAATATTTGTCCTTTTGTAAAAGACATATTTCACTCACCATAATGTTCTCCAGGTTCATCCATGTTATGAGATGTTCCACAGATTCTTTGTTATTCTTTAACTTTGTGTAGTATTCCATTATGTGTCTATATTACAGTTTGTTTATCCATTGGATGTAGTGAGATGCATGGTATGGCTTTTCTAGCCGTAGTCTTTCTAATTCCCACTGGATTACTGGGTGGGACCCTGCAAATATCTGTCTACTTGGCTGAGCAGCTGGTAGTAATTATTTCCTATAATAAGACTGGCAATTAACTCTGTGGTGGAATTTGCCATGAGCAACTGAGCAGCTGCTTTTTAAACTCCTGATTGTTAAAGTCATCCACATGGGGTATTTCTGTTGGAGCAGCACAAAATAATCTTCTGGAAAAGTTCACTCTCTCAGGTGTGTAGAACTCTGATATTGGGATCGGTTAGTTTTGTCACTCTGCCAGGCTTAAAATGAGCCCTCCTGGAGGCAGAGGGAGAATCTCACAGCTGGCTAAAAGAGACACCCAGCTGAGAGAGATACCTGGCTGAGAGAAGGCAGCAGAGGAACAGAGTGGCAGGCTTACCTGGCCCACAGAAGCAGAGACCAGGCTGAAAGGCCAAGGCCAGAGAGGCATGTCTAAGTGTACAGCAGAGGGTAGACTGTCCCAATCGAAAAACTGTATCCTGAGCACTTTTCTGAACTTGAATTGTAGCCTGTTGCTTCCCTAATAAACTCTATAATTTGTGAGTTCTCTGTGGCCAGTGCAGTAAATTATCAAACACAGCAGAGAGGTGGTGAGTGCCATAGGAAGGACAGTTGGTGTCAAGGTTGGTAAGAGGGCTGGGGGGTGGTGGCATGTCTGGCCTCATAGGAACAGGTCTTGGGCTGTTGATTGTGATTCTGTCTTCCTCTTGTGGAGTAGAGGAGGTAAAAAATGCCTCCTCCCTGCCTCTTTAGCACCCATTCATTTGTTGATGAGCACTTAGGTGTTTCCATCTTTATGCTGTTGTGAATAATGCTGTGATGAACATGGATGTGCATATATCTATTGGTGTCCCAGCTTACTTTTCTAGGATATATACCTAGTAGTGGGATTGCGGGATTGATGGTATTTCTATTTCCAACTGTTTAATGAACACCACACTATTTTCTACCGTGGTTGGTTATAACATTTTACAGTCCTACCAGTAATGTATGAGAGTTCAATCTCTTCACACCCTTACCACCATGTGTTGTTTTCTGTCTTATTGAACTTTGTTCGTATTGCTGTGGTAAGATGATATCTCATTGTTGTTTTGGTTTGCAAAACTCTAAAGGCTAATGATCACGAGTATTTCTTCATGTGTTTGTTGGCCTCTGAATGTATTCTTTGATCAAGTATCTATCTGTTCATGTCTTCTGCCCATTTTTCAATTGGATTGTTTATATTTTTGTTGTTGAGGTTTTTGAAGCTCTCTATAAATTTTTAATATTAGCCCCTTGCCAGATATGTTATTGCCAAATTTTTTTTCCCAGTTTGTAGTTTTTCTTTTTACTCCTTTGGAGAAGTCTTTTGATGTACTTAAGTGTTTAATTTTTAGGAAGTTCCAGTCATCTAGTTTATCTTCTTTATATTTTTGGTTATATTTGATAGACTATATAGGCCATAAATCAGGGCCCCTAAGTTTATTCCCATTTTTTCTTTATGATCTTTATAGTTTTAGTTTTTATGTTTAGGTCTTTGATCCATCTTTAGTTGATTTCTGTGTAAGGCATGAGATTTGAATCTTGTTTCATTTCTCTGAAAATGGATATCCAGTCTTGCCAGCACCATTTGTGAAAGAAATTCTCTCTTCCCCATTTAATGCATTTTAGACATTTGTCAAAGATCAACTATTCACAGGTGGATGGATTTACTTCTGGGTTCTCAATTCTGTTCCGCTGTTCTAGGTGTCTGTCTGTTGTTGTACCAGTCCCAGGCTGTTTTGATTGTGGTAGGTTTTGAGACTGGAAAGTGTGAGGCTTCTTACTTTTTTTCTTCTTCTTCAGTAGTGCTTTGCTTATCCAGTCTCTTTCCTTTCCATATAAAATTGATGATTGGTTTTTATACCTCTTTCTTTCTTTCTTTCTTTGTGCTCTGGGTGCAAATTTACAAAGCAAACTTGTTTTACATTCAACATTCATTCACATCTGATTTCATGGCTCTGATTATCATTCACAACCATAAAAAACTTTCCTCCTTTCTCCTCCCACTTCCTGTGTGACCACCCATTCCCTGTGCCCTTCTTATCTATGCATTCCTGTCTGTCCAGTTTTCCCTCTATGTGAGTGCTACACCTCTGGTGTCTCATGGCTGATTGATCCAAGGGATGCATCCCCTAGAGTAGGTGGGTGCATCGACCTGGGCTAGGTGTTCTGTATGTAGGTCTTTCTACTGTTGGTCTGAGAGCCAATCTATGTAAGTGAGTCCATTTCCAGAGGAATGCTTGTTGGAATCTGGAATCTGGGTCAGGATTACATTAGCTGTATAGATTACTTTGGGTAGTTTTGACATTTTCACAGTATTAAGTCTTCCAATATATATGCATATTACTTTAAGGAGCCTTGGTGGTGCTATGACTAAGGCATTCAGCTGCTAACCAAAATTCAGTGATTTGAACTCACCAGCTACTCCACAGGGAGAAAGATGATACAGTCTCCTTCCATAAAGATTTATAGCCTTGAAAACCCTATGGGGCAGTTCAACTCTGTCCTATAATGTTGCTATGAATTGGAATTGACTTGGTAACTGAGTTTTATGTATGAGCATGGTATATTCTTCTGTTTATGTAGGTCTCTTCTGTTTCTTGGAGCACTGTTTTATAGTTTTCTTTGCATAGCCTTTTGTATCTCTTTTGTTAGGTTTATTCCTAAGTATTTTATCTTTTTGATAACTATTGTAAATGGTATTGTTTTCCTTATTTCCTTTCCAGAGTTCTCTTTCTTGGTGTAGAGGAATCTAACTGATTTTTGTGTATTGATCTTCTACTCTGTCACTTTGCTGAATCTTTCTATTAGTTCCACTAGCTTTCTTGCTGAGTCTTTGCAGTTTTCTATGTGTTGAATTGTATCATCTGCAAATAGAGATAGTTATTGTTCTGGCTAGGACTTCCAGTACAAGAATGAATAGGAGTGGGGACAGAAGACATCCTTATATTCCTGTTTACCAGGAGAATGCTTTCAGTTTCTCTCCACTGGGGATAATGTTGGCAGTTGGTTTTGTTTACATGTCCTTAATTATGTTGAGGAATTTTCTTTTTATTCCTATTTTATTGAACATTTGCATCAGGAATGGGTGTTGAATTTTATCAAATGCCTTTTCTGCATCAATTGATATGATCATGTGGTTCTTTTCCTTTGTTTTATTTATGTGGTAGATTATTTTGATTGTTTTTCTAATATTGAACCATCCTTGTATATCCCATAAGAATCCCTCTTATTCATGATATATTATTTTTTTATCTGGTATTGGATTCTATTGGCTAGGATTTTGTTGAGGATTTGTGTATATATGTTTATGATAGGTACTGGTCTGTAACTTTCTTTTTTAATGTCTTTGCCTGGCCTTGATATCAGGGTTAAGCTTGCTTCATAAAATGAATTTAGACTCCTTTTGAATTCCATCCTTTTCTTTGTTCTAAAATAGTTTGAATAGACTTGGTGTCAGTTCTTCTCAGAATGTTTGCTAGAATTTGCCAATGAAGCTGTCTGGGCCAGGATTTTTTTTTGGGGGGGGGGAATAGGGGGAGAGGTAGATTTTTTATGACCTGTTCAATTTCTGCTTTTGTTATGGGTCTGTTCAAATTTTCTCCGTCAGTCTTTGTTCATTTAGGTAGGTGGTCATGCCACATTGTTCTTCATGTAGTCTAGCTTCTTGGACTATTTGCTCAGCACAAAGATTGAATAAGTATAGGAAAAGATTGCAACCCCAACACACATCTTCCTTGATTTTAAACCATGCATAATCTGTTCAAACAGCTTCTTCTTGCTCTGTGTACAGGTTTCACATGAGTACAATTAAGTAATCTGAAATTCCCATTCTTTGCAATGTTATCCATAATTTGTTATGATCTACACAGTCAAATGCCTTTATAAACATCTTTCAAAAGTAAACATCTTTCTGGCATTCTCTGCTTTCAGCCAACATCTATCTGACATCAGCAGTGATATCCCTCATTCCACATCCTCTTCTGAATCCAGCTTGAATTTCTGATAGTGTCCTGTTGATGTACTGCTGCAACCATTTCTTTAAAATTATTTTCAGTAAAATTTTACCTATGTTTGATAATATTTATATCGTTCAATAATTTCTGCATAATATTGGATCACCTTTTCTAGAATGTGGGAGGCCCGGGTTTGATTCCCAGCCAATGCAGAGGATGTGAAATGTGGGAGCTCTGGTAGCATAGTGCCTAAGGCACTTGACTGCTAACCAGAAGGCTGGTGGTTCAACCCCACCAGCCACTCCTCAAAATGAATACTTATTGAGTATCTTGTAATAAACCTGGGAGCTCTGGTAGAATAGTGCCTAAGGCACTTGACTGCTAACCAGAAGGCTGGGGGTCCA
>NW_006921617.1:7584390-7598488 GCF_000298275.1 Orycteropus afer afer
ACACCTTCAGCAATCAGGAGCTCCTCAGTTGCTCATAGAAAATCCCACCTTGGAGTTTACAAAGACTTATGGGTAGAAAAGCCACACTAAATAATTTACTACACCACAGATGAGTAGGTGCTTCCAGCACTGCATCCATTTGTTGAAATATCTCAATTGCTATTCCATCAATTCCTGGAGCCTTGTTTTATATCAATGCCATCAGTGCAGCTTGGACCTCTCCATTCAATACCATCAGCTCTTGATCATATGCTATCTACTGAAATGGTTGAACACTTACCAGTTCTTTTTGGTACAGTGAATATGTATTCCTTCCATCTTCTTTTGACATTTCCCGCATCATTTGATAGTTTTCCCATAGAATAATATTGCAGCTTGAGGTTTAAATTTTTTCTTCAGTTCTTTCAGCTTGAGAAATGCTGAGTATGTTCTTCCCTTTTGGTTTCTAACTCCAGATTTCTGCACATTTCATTATAATACTTTGTCTTCTCAAGCACCCCCATCTTTGTTCAATTCTATTTATTTAATCTATTTGCTTTAGCTACTTTACATTCAAGAGTAAGTTTCAGAATCTCTTCTGATATGCATTTTGGTCTTTTCCTTTTTTCTTCTTTAATTATGTTTTGCTCTCTTCATGTATGTTGTCCTTGATGTCATCCCACAACTCATCTGATCTTCAGTCATTAGTGTTCACTTTGTCAAACCTATTCTTAAGATACTCTCTAAATTCAGGTGGAATATACTCAAGGTTGTACTTTGTCTCTCATTGACTTGTTATAATTTTCTTCAGCTTCAACTTGAACTTGTAGAGGAGCAATTGATGTTCTGTTTCCCAGGCAGCCCCTGGCCTTGTTCTGACTGAAGATATTGTTCTCCATTGACTCTTTCCACAGATATATTCCATTTGATTCCTGTGTATTCCATCTGTCAAGGCCCACATTTATAGTCACTGATTACGTTGTTGAAAAAAGATATTTGCAATGAATAAGTCACTGGCCTTGAAAAATTCTATCATGAGATCTCCAGCATTGTTTCTGTCACTGAGACCATTATTTTCCAACTATGATCCTTCTTCTTTATTTCCAACTTTTGCATTCCAATCACCGGTAATTATCAATGCTTCTTGATTGCATGTTTGATCAATTTCAGACTATAGTAGTTGGTAAGAATCTTCAATTTCTTCATCTTTTGCATTACTGTTGGTGTGTAAATTTGAGTAATAGTCATATTAACTGGTCTTTTTTGTAGGTATATGGATGTGATCCTATCACTGACTGTGTTGTACTCCAAGATACATCTTGGAATGTGCTTTTGATGATGAATGTGATGCCATTACTGTCAAATTTGTCATTCTCAACATAGTAGGCCATGATTGTCTGATTCAAAATGACAAATACCAGTCCATTTCAGCTCACCAATGCCTTCTTTTTGTGTTCCATTTAATTTTTTACAGCTTCCAATTTTCCTAGATTCATATTTAGGCCTCCTCCTGACCTTTAGTCAAGGCTCTCTTATAGTAAAATGGTCATTTTTGTCTGAGCATCCACATTCAATGTAGCATTTATATGACAGATATATTAACAGTATGAATCATATAATCAGTATGAATATGCCTAACATTTGGAGAAGCCAATGTGGATTAATGATAGATTTAAATAACCTATTCCTCATAAAAAACTATTACAAACATTGTCATATTTTCGTACTACTTTGATCACTCATTTTCTCTCTTTATCTACCACTATTTGTACCTTATGGTAAACTTGCACAAAACTATTTAGCGTCAAAATGCATTCCTTTTCCTTTTTCTCATTTGTTATTTATATTTATCACTTTTCCACTTTGGAGGGGATATTGGGTTGAGCTACTCTACTGGTCCATATTACTGATAGCAACAGTAGTCTAACAGGTGCCTTGCCCTCCAATTCCATTCATGTAGGGTAAGATTCCATAGATAAACAACTAATGGCCTATCTCAACCACTAAGAGATATAGCTGCATTTACTAGCAACCCTAACATTGACAGGTGGGATTAAGGCACATGTCATTCATTTCATAGACCCAAGTAGCCACTTCAAGTGAATGCACTGATTCCAATCACCTTCTGTTCTGGTTACCTAGTGCCACTCTCACAAGAATATACTACAAATGGGGTGACCTTCACAAACAAGAGTTTATTCTCTTATAGTTCAGGAGGCTAGAAGTCCAAGTTCAAAGTGCCAGGCTCTAGGGGCTGTGTGAAAGCCCCTTGACCTTGGGCTTCAGCTCTGTCTCTTGCTCCTGGCCCACTGAAGCTAGAGGCATCTCTTCACTCAGGCAGCTACTGGCTGCTGAGGCTAACAAGCCCAAGGTTGAAAAATAAAATAGCACAGTCCTGATGTTACCAAACCACATGGCAGGCCATTAATTTAAGTCCATTGTAAGTCCCAAGGTTGGCAGAGCATGGCAGGCTACAAACAACCACACAGCTACATGCAGGGTCCAAGTATGCCATAAACTAGAGACTATTCCCAAGGCTTCTCCTTACATACAGGAAATAGACCACATCCCAAAGTCAGCTACTCAGCTGCTTGTGGTAGATACCACCATGGAATTGATTGCCAGTCTCATCATGGGGAATAACTATCACCAGCTGCCCAGCTACTCAACCAGGCAAGTTGACATACAAATTTAACTACCACACCTTCCAATTATGGAAGGGGGTTCTACTGATAGGCATCAGCATGTCCTACATTAATATGCCCCTTAAATTTCCATAGATATTTCAATAGGGCCATGCCCCATACAATATCTCTTTAATAGTCCAGTTTTTCATTGCCTACCTGCCCAATCAGGTGGCCACGCCATTGGCCACTGCCCATGAATCAGTAAAAACCTAAACATAAGGGCTTTTAGAATTGTTCAACTCTTTCAACACTGCAAGAAAACAGGATGCAGCACCATCCACTGAGTTGCTTTGTTTTTACCTTCTTCATTCAATGTTTCCATCTACCAGTCCAGACAGCACAAATATTGTGAAATCTATGGACAAAGGAAATGCAAAACTAGCAAGAAGTTCACCATTGCTAAGTGTGGACAGTTCTCATAAATTTGATTTGTGTTTTGTCTTAATCAACAAACCTCTCCTCTACTGGAGAGAACGGCCACAGCCTGGCCTGACTTCACACAATATTCTCTTTGTACTCTTATTTACTATAATTATATAGTTTCCTATTTCCCTTATTCCCTTCCAAGTCTAGATGGATGACAGAATTAAGTTTATGACTGTGAAACAAAAAAACAAACTACAAAATACTTTAAAGGGCTTTCCTTTCATGTGGATTTTCTGATATTCTTTTTACAGAGAAATTATTCACTTCAACACTTTGTAGTGAATCCTGTTGTCACAAAGCAACATTTTTATTAAAACTAACTGTGGTAGTTAAAGTTGTATGTCAACTTGGCTGGGCCTGGTTGAATAGCTGGGAAGCTGATGGTAGTATTCCCCATGATGAGACTGGTAATCAACTCCATGGTGAAATCTACCGTGAGTAGCTGAGTAGCTGCCTTAGGGATAAGGCCTGCTTCCTGTATATAAAAAACATCTTTGGAATGGTGTCTAGCTTATGACATGCTTGAACCCTGCAGGTAGCCATGTCGTTATTCAGCAGCCTGCCATGCTCTGCCAACATTTGGACTTTTAATGGACTTGAATTAATGGTCTGCCATGTGGTTTGGTAATATCAGGACTGTGCCTTATTACTTGTCAACCTTGGTCTTGTCAGCCTCAGCAGCCAGCAGATATCTGAGTGAAGAAAAGCCTCCAGCTTCAGTGGTCTGGGAACAGGAGGCAGAGCTGAAGCCCAAGGTTGAGAGGCTTTCACACAGCCCCCAGAGCCTGGCACTTTGAACCCAGACTTAAAGCCTCCAAACTGTGAAAGAATAAACTCCCCTTTGTTCAAGCTATCCCATTTATGGTGTATTTCTGTCAGAATGTCCCTAGGTAACCAAAACAGTGATAAATATCAATGTCTTGAGAATCGTAAAATACTGTTATAATCTCCAAAACATATTTGATATTAACATAACTGATATTTCCTGACTCAGAGAAGTTTCCAAAATCGGATGATGAAACTCCAAATTTTTTTTGTTCATAATATTTTATATTTACATAAAACAGGATTCATCAAAATATTCTCACATGGTGTAACCACTGAGACTATGGCCCCTAGTTGCCCTTCAGGTCTGGAATTGAACCCACAACTGTGGTTTCCAGCCAAACAAAGTACAGGCATGTGAGTTAAACATTTACCTCAAGTAGACACACGCCCTGGAGAGAACAATCATGGGAGAAGGAAGGGCTGCTTATGCACAGGGAGATAGCTCAGGGTGCAGAAGAGTATGGAGGGATGGACACTGGGAGAAGGTAACTATGGGGAGGAAGTGGGAGGGGAGCTGCTGCATTGTAAATTTTGGTCAATGACATGAGACAAAGTATATGTGGACTGCTGTATGAAAAGTGAATTTACTCTGTAAATCTTCACCCAAATCCTAAAAAAAAAAAAAAAAAAAAATTCTCACAACTTTTATCGTTTTTGACTCTACAGAGGACATTCCTTGGATGCTGCCCCAGAATCCATTTTCCCCTTTTCATGTCCCAGATTTACATTTGGTTCTAGGAAGTTCACTCCACTCTCAGCTACAGGACTTCAGCCTGGGTTAAGCTGAGCAGATCATTTCATCTATAAAATCAGAATGAATCTTAGAGCTTTGGCTGGTAATATTGGGGGAAAAAAATTTTCTGCTGGCCACGACAAAGGAAGTGTGAACCAAATCCCAGGGACTACAGGCAGCCATCTTGCTACCATGAGAAAAGTTGGCCTAAGGATGAAGCTGACATTACAGAACACAGGGAAAGGCGCAAAGAAATCAGCACTCTGATTACTTTATTGAACTGCTGGGATAAGCCTTGTCTGGAGCAGTATTTTTCCTGGAACTTTTGGCTAAATTAGCTAGCATTTTCTTTATTGTTGAAGTCCTTACTACTCAAGGGTGATCTCTAAGAGAGCAGCAACAATAGCACGTGGGAGCTTGTCAGCAGTGCAGAACTGGGACCATACTACAGACCTCCAGACCCAGAATCTTCACTTTAACAAAATCCTCATGTGACTGTGCACACTGATCTTTGAAAAGAACTGGCCAAACCTCTTGGAACCAGCTTTTCCTTAAATTTGCATTCTGAATCACACCACCAAAACATCCTTGTGCACAGTCCAGATGAATGTTAGCACTTTTCTTTATAGATAAAGAAACTGTGATTCAAAAGTGGCCATGCTATACCAAAGATCACACAAATTCAGAAGAGGCAAAAGTAGCAGTATAATTCTGATCCCAAGTCCTTCACTGGCCTGCTATAATTCCCTCCTCTAGTATGTTATAAAGGACATCATGTTTGGTAAAGTAGATGGCCAATAAAGTTAGGGAAACCTCAGTAAGATGAATTAACAAATAGCCACAACAATAGGCTATTCGTGGCTATTGATCATGAAGATGGTGAAGGACTAGGCAATGCATATGCATAGGTTACCATGAGTCATAGCTGACTCAACAACAATTAAAAAACAAATGTCCTGTGGGGGTCTAATCAACTGTTTCTATGGGCCTTGAAGCTGAAGTCAATGGCTACCTTTTTTTGCAGCCTTGCCTTAGTCTTTATTTAAAGAACCCATGGGTTTTAAAGACACCCTTCCTTCTCTGTGTTTGTAATCATGGAAAACGCCTTAATGTGGGTAATTTATTTAATGAGTAGCTACAAATATTGGTTCCCAACTACCAGCAGTTTAATACAAAAATTACAGGCTAGCTTAATTGCACTTAACCAAGTAAACCCTGTGAATAATTTTCTCTCATTATTTCTCACTGAAGCATGAACCCCTGGCACAGGGTTCTCTATATTATAAAGGCAAGGAGGTACTGCTGAAAAATCTCCATGCTCCTTGATGTTTTAAAATCTATACCTAGTTCTAAAATCCAGCTAAAGGGATAAGGAAATATTACTCTGTACAATAGAATTATTTCACAGAAAGGCTTTCCCACTGAAACTTCTCAGTGGGTAGGATAAAATGGTACGAGATACTTCAAGATATATAAGTAAATTGAGATAAGCTCTAATATAGTTTATATGCTCGAGTGTCCCTCAACAAATAGTTGTTGCTTGAATAAAATAAATTTCACTTCCAAGTTACTTAACAATTTTCAAGGTACCTTACTTTGCTTTTTTAATCTAATCTCATTAATTTACATCTTTGCAACAATCTTAGCAAGTAGGTGTATTATTCCCATTTTATACATGTTATAACTGAGGCTCACAAAGGGTAAAAAACACTTGTCCAGAGTCACAGATTTATTCCTGATAAGAAGTGGTATTTAAATTCTGGTCCTGTGACTATAATTCTTGATCCTTTTGCTATCTTGTATTGAATCCTTTCACAAAAGGTCGTTACTCAAACTACTGCTTGTAACTGGAGCCACCAGGACCAACCCAGTCTATTTCAAGCAAACCACATTAGATGGACATTTTGACATAATGGAGTAATCTGTGTTACATCGCATAAATCATGATAGACCAAATAAACTTCTACCATTTCCATCTCTCTCAAATTCTATTATTGTACTTTTGTTTCTTTTAGGCAAGAAAGATATTCTGGCCATAAAGAATCCTCATTAAAATGCAACCATGTCAAGCTTTGAATGGTGGTTTCTACTGGGCTTCAGCTTCCGAACCATTGAGGGCAAGATAGCACAGAGAGTTGCCATACTCCAAGACCCCCAAGTCTGAATCCAGCCATGAAGTGAGCAGCCCAGATACAGGCCACCCCATGTGTGTCGGCAGGAGACACAGCTGTAGGTAAAATTTGCCTACTGACCAGTTATACAACCAGTGCACTTCCTGGAGAATATATCCCACTGTCCTTGGCAACTATTCTGACAATGTTATGTTGAATTGAAAGCCAGTGTTTATGAGACACAGCTGGACAAAAAGGTTAGGATAGATTATACCCCCTATCCTATTGGTTGTTGTTGTTGTTATGTGCTGTCGAGTTGGACCTGACTCATAGTGACCTCTCCTTTGTGTTTCTGAGGCGGTATCACTACAGAAGTAGATTGCCCAACCTTCCTTCTGAGGAGTGGCTGCTGGATTTGAACTGCCAGTCTTCTAGTTAACAGTCAAGTGCCTTAGGCACTATGCTTGCTGAGCTCCCCCTATCCTATAAACAAACAAATATATTCTTAATTTGCTTTTCTCTGTGAGGACTGTACCATTTGAAAATGTCCATGCACAGTAGTGTCCTAAAGGCAATACCAATGTCCCAACATTCTCATAATCCTGGTGGAAACCAGTCTTGGTCTGAGTGATGACAAAGACATGATTGAGAAACTGAAGGAGAAGTAGCTGACTCCCGTCATCTATCCAGTAGAGTTTAGCTGTGACTGTAAAACTCCTGGAATCCTCAGTTCTCACACAACAAGGCCTCAAGACAATATTTAATGAAGCTACTAGAATAGTTCTCTGTCCACACTCTGTCAAGAGGAAGACAAAATACCTGCTGTTGGAAATGTCAGAGGCCCCAATTCCCAACCTTGTCAAACATGAAAGTTTTTGTAGGCTTTGGTCAGAAATGGTGCAGTTTTGTGCCCAGTGCTACATTTTTTGTTACAGGTTAGGTTCTCCATAGAATAATTTTGAACCAATCACTGATTTCAAGATTTTTCTTAAGTGTAAGAGTTTGAACTTTTACACTACGTTAAAATTTAGTTTGAAAATGTCAATCCTTCTTAAAGCCTTGTTTTTCAAAAGCCCCTGTTCTTGTTCAGATAAAGAGCTACAAAATGCACTCCAAACTAATGCACTCTGTGTTGTTGTGCTATGAACACTAAGCACTGAACTGTTTCGAAGACCTGTTATTAAGATGATTGGAGATTCTGATGTTAAGAAATGCAGGTGGTTTCTAGTTTTCAGACATGTAAAGCAATATAGTCTTATGAAATGTCACCATTTAATACAATCAGCAATTTATCAACCCACACTTATCAGATAACATTGTGATGTCATAAGATGAGTACCAACTCAACTCTTTGGATCAATCTTTCTTATTTTGTAGTAAATAATTTTTAACTAGTTTATTAGCTTTAGTTGAAATTTTTAAAGGAAATTCCCTATTTCCTCTGTTCTTAGTCATGAGTGTACTGGGACAGAGCATGAAGTTAGCTTGGTTCCTTCCCTAATACATTTTACACTTTGATATAACATTCAAAGGGATAGGAAGATAAGGAAAAACTTGCAACAGGGTATGAGAGTGGGGAAGTAAGCCATGCACAGAAATTTCTGCAAGGTCTAGTAAAGAAGGGAATAGATTAAAGAATATACTGAATACTGACTTGTTACTCCCTTCCTCAGAAAGCAGTAGGACATCAGAAAAAGGGCAAACAGCATAGCTTTAAAAATACAAAAATAAAAACAGCTGTCATGTTTGGAGTCATGGAGTTGATTCCAACTCATGGCAAATTATGTGTGTCAGAGTAGAACTATGCTCTGTAGGGTTTTCAATGGCTGATTTTTTCAGAAGTCTTTCTTCCAAGGAAGGAACTCAGGTTGCTTAGTGGTTAAAGCATTTGACTGCTAACCAAAAGTCCAGCAGTTTGAAATCACCAACCACTCATGGGAGAAAGATGAGGCAGTCTGCTTCTGTAAAGATCTATAGCCTTGGAAACCCTGTGGGGCAGTTCTACTGTGCAAAAGGGTAGCTAAGAGTCGGAATCAATTTGATGGCAGTGGGTTTGGTCTAGGTTTTGGTTCTTCCAAGATGTCTCTGGATAAATTCAAATCTGTAACCTTTCTAGAGCTGAGCATGCCAACTGTTTGCACTACCCAAGAACGCCACACTAAACCTCTAATGGGGTGAAATAAGTACAAGTTACAGAGCAAACTTGTAGTACACATTTGTAATCCTTTTTATGCACATTTTGTTTCGAGGCATTGAATGCAATTCCCAAAATATAACATCTTTTCTCCCTCTTCCTCCCTGTGTTTCTTATTTCCATTCCTCCTTCTTTCTTAACCCTTCCTGCCTTCTGAACTTTGTCTGTGGGCAAATGCTTCCCTTTTGATCTCAAATAGTTCTAAGGAGTGTGTACTTCCCTAGTGTTCACCTTATAGGTTTGTCTTACATTGGTTTGGCTGAAAATTGACCAACCAGAGTGAGTTCGGTTCCAAGTCTGATGGATGACTAAGGGCCATAGTCTTGGGATTTCCACCAGTCTCTATCTGACCAGTAAACCTGGTCTTTTTATGATTTTGAGTTTTGTTCCATATTTTTCTCCCACTCTATCCAGGTCCTTCTAATTTTATCCATTTCAGAGCAGTCAATACTGGAGGCCAAGCATCATCTAGTTCTTCTGGTCAGGGTCATGGAGGCTGAGGTCCACGTACTCCATTAGTCTGTTGGATGAATTGTTTCCATGTATCTTTGATTTTCTTTCTGCTTCTTTGCTCTGGATAGGAAAAGACCAATAGTTGCACCTCAGATGGCTGTTCACAAGCTTTCAAAACCAGTCATTACTCACCAAAGTAGGCTGTGGAACATTTTCTTTGTTCACTATGTTGTGTCAATTGACCTTGATGTTCCCTGAGACTATAGTCTTGAGCCCCTAGGCCCAGTAACTCATTACTTCAAGATTTTTGGTTATAGCTGAGAAGTTTTCATACCTTTGCCCCCTGTATGCTCTACTATATTAATGAATATATTTGAAGATATGTAAATACACACAGAAATATCTTCTATCAAACTTATATATATTCATGAGTGTAGTTCCATTCTCCTTTTCACACCTGTTCACCTTATGTGCCTATCTATGTATTCACTTGTAGATTACTGTTATTTCAGGATTCTGTATGTAATAGTTTTTACCTTTGTTGCCTTTAACTTCCATACACCTCCCAATATGTTCCTTTGCCTTGATCATTTTTTGCTGACCTCCCATTTATTGGATATTGCCTTCCCTTTTAGCCAAGTTAATATGTGTCTACTCTCTAGTTAGTGGTTTACCCTCTCTTCTCTTCCCATCCCTGGTAACCAACAAAGACTCTTCCCGTATGAAAACGTTTTCTTGACTTTCTACAACAATAGTCTCAAACAAAATGGTGTGAGATGTTCTGCAGATTCATCATTGTTCTTTCATGTTGTATAGTATTCCATTGTGTATGTGTAGCATAGTCTGTTATATATTCATTAGCTGATAGGCATTTAGGTTGTCTCCATCTTTTTGCTTTTTTGAATAGTACTGCAATGAACATGGGTGTGCATATATCTCTCCATGTCATGGCCCTTATTTCTATGGGATATATGTGTGTGTAGATGTGTGTATCTGTATACAAATATATATATATATATATATATATATATATATATGATGGCATAGTGCCTAAGGCATTTGACTGCTAACCAGAAGGTTGGCAGTTCAAACCCACCAGCTATTCTGAGGAAGGAAGACTGGGTAATCTACTTCCATAAAAGATCTACCACCTCAGAAACCCAAAAAGAGTGTCACTATGAGTCAAAATCAACTCAATGGCAGTGAGTTTTGTTTTGGTTTATATATATATATTTAAATATGTGTGTGTGTTTATATATATATTTAAATATGTATGTGTGTGTATGAGATAGCCGAATCATACGCTATTTCTATTTCCAACATTTTAAGGAAATGGCATACAATATTTCACACTGGTTGCACTGTTTTATAGTCCCACCAGCAGTGTTTGAGGGTTCCAGTCTCTTTACACCTTCACCAGCATTTGTTGTTTTCTGGTTTGTTTTTTTTTTTTTTTTTGAATTCTAATATTAATGCTGGGGTGAGATGAGATCTCATTGTTGTTTTGATTTGCATATCCTAATGACTAATGAAAGCAAATAATACCAGAAAGATGTTTACTTGTGTTTTATTGACTATGCAAAAGCATTCAATTGTGTGGATCATAACAAATTATGGGGAACATTGAGAAGAATGGGAATTCCATAACACTTAAATGTGCTCATGAGGAACCTGTGCATAGACCAGAAGGCTGTCATTTGAACAAAGGGATACTACATGGTTTAAAATCAGGAAGGGAGTGTGTCAGAGTTATATCCTTTCACCATACTTATTCAATCTGTATGCTGAGCAAAATAATCCAAGAAGCTGGACTATATGAAGAGCGTGTCATCAGGATTGGAGGAAGACCCATTAGCAACCTGTGATATGCAGATGACACAAGTTTGCTTGCTGAAAGTGAAGAGGACTTGAAGCACTTACTGATGAAATTTAAAGGCTACAGTCTGCAGTATGGATTATACTGCAACATAAAGAAAATGAAAATCCTCTGGACTGATCCAGTTGGAAAATCAACTGGACTGATAAGTAGCATCATGATAAATGGAGAAAAGATTGATGTTGTCAAAGATTTCATATTACTTAGTTCCACAATCAACACCAATAGAAGCAGCAGTCAAGAAATTAGACAATGTATTACACTGGGCAAATCTGCTGCAAAAGATCTCTTTCAAGTACTGAAGAGCAAAGATGTCTCTTTGAAGATTAAGATGCACCTAATCCAAATCATGGTATTTTCAGTCAGCTCAAATGCATGTGAAAGCTGGACAATGAATAACGCAGACCAAAGAAGAGTTGATGCTTTTGATTTCTGGTGTAGGCCAAGAATACTGAAAGTACCATGGACTGCGAGAAAAAATAACAAATCTGTTCTGAAGGAAGTGCAGCCAGAATGCTCCTTGGAGGCAACAATGGCCAGACTTCCTCTTACCTACTTTGGTCATGTTGTCAGAAAGGACCACTCTCTGGAGAAGGATATCATGCTTGATAAAGTGGAAGGTCAGAGAAAAAGGGGAACACCCTCAGAGAAATGGATTGACACAGTGGCTGCAATGCTGGGCTCAGATATAGCAAGGAGAATGAGGATGGCACAGAACCAGGCAGTGTTTTGTTCTGTTGTAGGGTCACTACAGAGGGTCACTATGAGTTGGAGCCAACTCGCCAGCCTCTAACAACAACAACAATGGCTAATGATCGCAAGTATTTCTTCATATGTTTGTTGGTTGCCTGAATGTCTTCTCTGGTGAAATGTCTGTTCATGTCCTCTGCCCATTTTTTAATTGGATTATTTGTCTCTTTGTTGTTGAGGTGTTGCAGTTTTCTATAAATTTTATAGATTAGCCTCTTATCTGATATGTTATTGCCAAAACATTTTGCCTAGTCTGTTAGTTCCCTTTTTACTCTTTTGTTGAAGTCTTTTGATGCACATAATTATCTAATTGTCGAATGGTCCCAATCATCTATTTTGTGTCCTAGTGTTAGTGCATTTTTAGTTAGGTTTGATACTGTATTATTTATGCCTTATATTAGAGCTCATATGTTTGTCCCTACTTATTCTTTGATGGTCTTGTATTTGATCCATTTTGAATTTATTTTTTTGTTTATAGTATGAGATAAAACCAAAATAGCAAACTCACTGCCATTGAGTCTATTCCAACTCATAGCAACTCCCTTTGGGTTTCTGAGGTGGTAAATCTTTACAGAAGTAGATTGTCCAGTCTTCCTCCCACACAGTGGCTGGTGGGTTTGAACCACCAGCCTTCTAGTCAGCAGTCACATACCTTAGACACTACGCCACCAGAACTCCTTGGTATGAGATATGGGTCCTGTTTTATTTTTAAGCAAATGGATGCCCAGTTTTGCCAGCACAATTTGTAAAAGAGACTATCTTTCCCCATATAATGGGTTTTGGTCCTTTATCAAAGACCAGCTGTCCATAGGTGGATGGATTTACTTCTGGGTTCTCAATTCTGCTCCACTGGTCTATGTCTCTCATTGTACCAGTTCTAGGCTGTTTTGATTACTGTGGCATATTGTAGGTTTTGAGGAGTGCTATACCTCCTACTTTGTTCTTCTTCTTTAGTAGTCTTTGCTTATCTGAGGTCTCTTTCCTTCCCATATAAAGTTAGTGATTAGTTTTTCTATCTAATCTAATCATTCTTTAGAGAGATAGAAAATGGATCAGGATTGCATTGTATCTGTAGATAGCTTTGGTAATATTGTCATATTTACAATGCTAAGTCTGTCTATCCATGAGCATGGCATATTCTTCCATTTTTATAAGTCTCTTTTGGTTTCATATAGTAGTATTTTGTCTTTTGTGTTTCTGGTTAGATTTATTCCAAAGTACTTCTTCTTTTGGGTGGCTATTTCAAATAGTTGTTTGTTTGTTTGTTTCCCCCTGATTTCTTTTTAAGAGTTCTCTTTGTTAATGTAGAGGAATCAAACTGATCTTTGTATGTTTCCTGTCATTGCTCTATTTTGATGTTTTTAAATTTATTGAGGCTTGCTTTTTGGCCTCCCATATGGTCTATCTTAGAGAATGTTCCATGTGTGTTGAAAAACAGTGTATATTGTTAGGTAGAATGTTCTGTATATGAAATCAAGTTAGTTGATTGTATTATTTATTTCTTATGTGTTTTTGTTGAGTTTCTTTCCAGTTATTCTATCTTTCATCAGAAATTGTGCATTATAGTCTCCTACTATTACTGTGGAGTTGTCTATTTCTCTTTTAAATTGTTAAATTTTGATTTATATATTTTGAGATGATTTCATTGGATGCATAGATACATATTATATTATGTCCTCTTGTTCAATTGACCCTTTGTTGTTGTTGTTAGGTGCCATCAAGTCACTTCAGATTCATGGCAACTTCATGCACAGCAGAACAAAACACCACCTGATCTCGCACCAGCTCCATGATCCTTGCTATACTTGAGCCCATTGTCGCAGCCACCATGTCAATCTATCTCGTCAAAGGCCTTCCCCTCTTTCATCGACCCTCTACCTTACCAAACTTGACATCCTTCTCCAGGGAATGGTCCCCTCTGACAACATGACCAAAGTAGGTGAGACAAAGTCTGGCCATCCTCGCTTCCAAGGAGCATCTTGGCTGTACTTCTTCCAGGACAGATCTGTTAGTTTTTTGGCAGTCCATGATACCTTCAGCATTCTTCGCCAGCACCACAAC
>NW_006921617.1:7599078-7600745 GCF_000298275.1 Orycteropus afer afer
ACTTTCAGCGAGCAAAGTTGTATCATCAGCATATCTCAGGTTGTTAATGATTCTTCCTCCAATCCTGATGCCATGTTTTTCTTCATATAGTCTAGTTTCTCAGATTATTTGCTCAGCATATAGATTGAATAAATATGGGGAAAGGATACAACCCTGACACACTCTCTTCTTAATTTTAAACCATGCAGTGTCCCCTTGTTCCATTCAAATGACAGCCTCCTGGTCAAGGTACAGGTTCCTCATGAGTACAATCAAGTGTTTGGCAATTCCTATTCTTCTCAATGTTAACCATAATTTGTCATGATCTACACAATCAAATGCCTTTGCATAGTCAATAAAGCACAAGTAAAGATATTTCTAGTATTCTTTGCCTTGAGCCAAGATCCATCTGACAACAGCTATGATATCCCTTGTTCCACATCCTCTTATGAATCCAGCTTGCACCTCTGGAAGTTCTCTGTCAATATACTGCTGCAACTGTTTTTGAATTATTTTCAGTAAGATCTGACTTGCGTACGATATTAATGATATAGTTTGATAATTTCCACATTCTGTGGAATCCCCTTTCTTTGGAATGGGTACAAATATGGATCTCTTCCTGTCTGTTGGCCAGTTAGGTGTCTGCAAAATCTCTTGGCATAACCGAGTGAGTGCCTCCAGTGCGGCATCCGTTTGTTGAAATATCTCAATGGGTATTCCGTCAGTTCCCAGAGCTTTGTTCTTCGCCAATTCCTTCATTGCAGCTTTGACTTCCTCCTTCAGTACTATTGGTTCTAGATCATATGCCACCTACTGAAATGGATGAAGATCGACCAGTTCTTTTTGGTAGAGTGACTCTGTGTATCCCTTCCGTCTTGTGTGTGTGTGTGTGTGAGAGAGAGATTTGGGTGAAAATTTACAGAGCAAATACACTTTCCATACAGCAGTTCACATACACTTTGTCTCATGACATTAACCACAATTTAGCACAATGCAACATCTCCCCTCCCACTTCCTCCCGATAGGTACCTCTTCCCTGTGTCCATCCCTCCTTGCACTACTACCCCCTGAGCTGTCTCCCTGTGCCTGAGAAGCCCTTCTTTCTCTCATGCTTGTTCTCTCTAAGGAGTGTTATCTACCTCAGGTAAATGATCAACTGATATGCTTTTCTATTGTTTGGCTGGAAGCCACAGGTGTGCATTCAATTCCAGACCTGAAAGGTTGCTAGGGACCATGGTCTCAGTGGTTCCACCAGGCTCCATGGGGCCAGCAAACCTCTTCCCCGCTTTTTTTTTTTCCCCAAAATGATTTTGAGTTTTGTTCCACATTGTTCTCCCTGCCTATCCAAGATGTCCTACAAAGATCCTCTTCCAAGTGGTTGATAGTAGTAGCCAAGCACCATCTATTTCTTCTGGTGCTCATAGTCATATAGGCTGCAGATCGGATGCCGTACCAGTCGCTACGACTAATTGTTTCCAAGAATTTTTGGTTTTCTTCATTCTTCTTGGCTCTGGACGAGGAGAGACTCATCGTTGCATCTAGATGGCAACTTGCATGTTTTTAAGATCTCAGTCGCTACTCACCACTCGATTAGTTCCAGTAGATTTTTTTACTGAATCTATTGGGTTTTCTAGGTATAGGATCATATCATCAGCAAATAGGGATAGTTTGACTTCTTCCTTACCAAT
>NW_006921617.1:7609124-7610679 GCF_000298275.1 Orycteropus afer afer
TTTATTTTGTCATTTTGTTCTTGTATTTTCTTCCAAAATTCTTGTAAGGTTTTTTCTGTGTTTTCTTTGGTCTGTCTCTCAGTCCTTTGAAGATACCTAAATATAATGCTTTTGAATTCCTTATCAGAGAGTTCCAATGCTGCTTCTTCCTCAGGGATGTGTTCTGGGTCTGTATCATGCTCCCTTGTTTCTACCACTTTATCTTGCTTCTTTGTGTAGACTGTGATGGTCTGTTGTCTCCAAGGCATCATGGTATTGTATTAAGATCTCTATTAATTGTTTGTGAAAAGAAGCCAAGGGTGATTCAGGCTCTTCTTGGTGGTTTTTTATCATTGTCCCATTGGTGGAGAAGGAGGTGCTGGCTCTTGCTCAGTAAGTGTAGTTGCAGGAGTTGTGGGTGTACTTGTATCTTATGGGGACTGTTGGTTTCTCCTACTCAGTTAAGCAAAAATTGCAATTGAATAATCATCAAAAAAACTAAAAGCGGAGTTCCAGCAAGATAGCGGACTAGGCAGAAAGACTGAACAGACCCTCTGCAACAAAGATAAGGGAAACCAATTAACAAAGACACAGAAGATAATCCTGGACCCCTGAGCTTTGAGGGCAAGGATATAGAAGTGGACTAAACCCCAACTAGCAGAAGAATTTAGGTGAAAATACCAAAAAAGGAGAAAGACGGAGCTGTGGTATGGCAGTGGTCATGAGCGATCCTGATGGCACAGACAGCTTGGAGATTTCCGAGTGGTGGTAGGACTTAAGAATTAACCTAAAAATCACCCTGCTAGCTAGGGTGTGCACGGAGGACTGTGACAGTGGCTGGGGAACAAACGGAGAAGGTGAAAAGAAAGGTGGGCTGAGCTGTGGACTTTTGCTAGTCCGGAGGTGCCATCATTTTGTAGGTTTAAAAAGTGGCTTGACCATTTTGGATATTTAGAGACAGTGCTCTGGCAGATTCCTGTGGTGGTAGGACTTAAATTAACCTAAAAATCACCCTGCTAGCCAGGGACTTCACGGAGGACTGTGCACGATGGCTGGGGAACAAATGGAGAAGGTGAAGAGAAAGGTGGGCTGAGCTGTGGACTTTTGCCACTCTGGAGAGTGCTGCCATTTTGAAGGTTTAAAAAGCAGCTTGACTATTTTGGATATTTAAAGAGACAGTGCTCTCGCAGATTCCTAGGGCTTAAGAAAACGTTCTGGTTTCCAGCAACCCCAAGGACACTCGGGACCTGCAAGACTGACAAGTTTTTTGAAGGCTATTTGATTATAATTTGTCTCTGATTGTGTGGGAGACAACAATCCCCATAAGACACAACTACACCCACACCTCCTGCAACTTCACTTACTGAGCAAAGCCACTACCTCCTTCTCCACCAATGGGACAACATAAAAAACCACCAAGAAGAGCCTGAATCACCCTTGGCTGCTCTTCACAAACAGTTAACAGAGATCTAAATACAACAATGCCACGATGCGTCGGAGACAACAGACCATCACAGTCCACACAAAGAAGCAGGATAAAGTGGTAGAAACAAGGGAGCAGGATACAGACCCAGAA
>NW_006921617.1:7613453-7622514 GCF_000298275.1 Orycteropus afer afer
TTTATGGTAATTGGCTGAATATGGTTTCTTCTATTGAATGAGTGAAGTTATTGGTGGAGAAGGTGGGAGCAGAAGAAAGAAAGCTTGGTGTTGCTAATGTCGGTTTCTAGGGCTTTGAGCAGGCTATTATTGATGATGTATTTATTTGCAATACCATGGCTCAACCTCAGGAAAGATTCCTATTGTTAGGGCGTTGCAACTTTTGGCCAACTTCAGGCACACTCAAAGACCCCGCTTCCATGGCCCCACAGCACCAAAGAATGGCTCCAAAGCAAAATTCCCAGTACAGCACTCAGCTGCGTTTTCTTCACTCTCCCTGCCCCATCTTCCCGTGGTGCTGATGCAATCCCGCCAGACAGCTAATGGCCGGCTCTGGATTTTGTGATACCGCCCACCTGTGGTGCCGAAGATGTGTGCAATTTCAGCTGTGTTGGAGTCAGGTGAGTATCTGCTAGTGACCTGTGGTACCGATATCCATGGCAATGAAAAGCATGATGTCTCCCAGTCTGACCCAAGCCCACTCAGTGACCCGCTGGGAGGGGAGGGAGCTAGCCTTTGTGGCGCAACAGTGAGTTCTCCACCTGAATCTCAGTGGTGGTGCCCATGCCTCCCTGCACCCAGATGACCCAAATTACTGACAAAATCAGCTGCTGGAGGCAGATCTCTGCTGCTGCCCACTGAATATTGGAGTAGTCGGTGGTATGCTGCTATAAGGTGACTTCCTTCTTGGCTCAGGGATCTCAGATGGCTGCCCTCACCTGGCAGACAGTGACTGCCCCAGGGAATTTTCCAATGGTCTCTCTCGGGTGCCCGTCCATCCTCCGCCAGTAGCTCTTTCCTAAATAATCTCCCTGTGTCTTTCCTCTAATTCTGCTCTTCTGTGTTTGGTGCACTCTGATTCAGTGAGCTGTTCAGAGTACCAAAATTCCTAATTCAAACTGTTGTACCCAATTTTCCAAGTCGTTAGATGCCAGAGGGAAAAAGCATGTTGCTCACTGGCAAGACTCCATTTTGAATCCCTTTCCATCTTGTTTTGATATTCCCTGCATCATCCAATGTTTTGCCCTTAGAATCTTTCAATATTGCAACTCAAGGCTTAAATTTTTTTTCAATTCTTTCAGCTTGAGAAATGTCGAGCATATTCTTCTCTTTTGGTTTTCTAACTCCAGGTCTTTGCACATTTCATTATAATAATTGGCTTTGTTTTCTTGAGCTGCTCTTTGAAATCTTCAGTTCAATTCTTTTATCTTGTCATTTCTTCCATTTGTTTTAGCTACTCTCCACACAAGGGCAAATTTCAGTCTCTTCTGTCATCCATTTTGGTCTTCCCTTCTTTTGTTGTCCTTTTAGTGACCTCTTGCTTTCTTCGTGGAAGATGTTCTTAATGTCATCCCACAATTCATCTGGTTTCTGGTCATTGGTGTTCAATGCATCAAATCTATTCTTTAGATGTTCTTTAAATTCAGGAGGGATATATTCTAGATCATTTTGGCTCTCATGGACTTGTTTTAATTGTCTTTAACTTCAAGTTGAACTTGCATATGAGCAGTTGATGGCCTGTTCCACAATCAGCTCCTGGCCTGGATTTGGCTGAAGATATTGAGCTTTTCCATTGCCTTTTGCCACAGATGTAGTCAATCTGATTCCTGTGTGTTCCATCTGGTGAAGTCCATGTGTATAGCCACTGTTTGTGTTGTTGAAAAAAGTGTTTGCAATGAACAAGTCGTTGGTCTTGCAAAATTCTACCATGCGAGTTCCAGCATTATTTCTGTCACCAAAGCCAAATTTTCCAACTACTGGTGATTCTTCTTTGTTTCCATCTTTTGCATTCCAGTCACCAGTGATAATTAACACATCCTGATTGCAAGTTTGCTCAATTTCAGACAGTAGAAGTTGATAAAAATCTTCAATTTCCTCATCTTTGGCTTTGGTGGTTGGTGCATAAATTTGAATAATAGTCGTATTAATGGGTCTTCCTTGTAGGCATATGAATATTATCCTATCACTGACAGCATTGTGCTTCAGGACAGATCTTGAAACATCCTTTGTGACGATGAATGCCACGCCATTCCTCTTTAAACTGTCATTCCCATCACAGTAGATCATATGGTTGTCTGATTCAAATTTGCCAAAACCAGTCCATTTCAGCTCACTAATGCTTAGTATATCAATCTTTATACACTCCATTTCATTTTTGACAACTTCCAATTTTCCTAGATTCATACTTCGTACATTCCATGTACGAAGGTTTTTTTTTTTTTTTAATTTTCTTTGAGAATACCTGTAATTTATTATTTTTTCAACAGATTTAAAATGGTTTGTTTTACATTAAAATAGTCTTGACTTCCTCTCCATTTGGAAGTTCAGTAACTACACTATTCCCTCCTTTTGCTTTGTAGTTGTCCTTGTGTACAAATTGATGTTTCTGGTTCCCTTTTTTGGCCTTATAGGTTTATTTTACTTGGATACTTCTATATCTGGGTTGGTTTCTGGGTAACGTCATCATGTGTGTTAATCTCAAAACATTATCTGTCATTGTTAGTTCTCCACCTGAAGCACTCTCTTTAGCACTTCTTGTGAGCTTGGTCTGGTTTTAAAAAATTTTATTAATTTCCTTTACCTGGAAATGTCTTGATTTTGCCATGGTATTTGATAGACAATTTTTCTGGATATATAATTCATGGTTCACTTTTTTTTTTTCTTTCAGAGATTTATATATGTCATCCCATTGCCCTCTTACATGCATGGTTTCTGCTGAGAAATTAGAGTCTTATTGGTTCTTCTTTGTGGGTAAATTTACATTTTTCCTAAGCTGCTTTCAGAATTCCTTCTATGTCTTTAGTTTTGTAAATTTTTATTATGCTATGTCTTCATGATTTTCCTTTGGGGTCTATCCCAACTTTTCCTTTTGGGGTCATTGAACTTGCTGAATGCATATCTTCTTGTCTTTCATCATATTATGGAAATTTTCTAACAAATCTTCTACAATTTCTCTAAAAATGAAATAAGGTTATAAAGGAGAAAAAATATCAATAGAAGGATAAAAAGAAAATGAAAAGAAAAACTAAGGGGGGAATAAAACATAGAGGAAAAAGAGAAAGAAAATAGTAAATAAAAATGAGGATAGAAAAAAATGAAAAGAGAAAATTAAGAAAAAAGAGAAAAAGAGAAGAGGGAACAAGGAAAAGAAAAGAGAAGAAATCTGGGGAGGAGAGGTTGGTACTTCTGCCATCCAAGCATGTGGTGGGGATGAGGTGGCAGGACACCTAGTTCCAGGAAGAGTTCCTGCCAGTCTGGGGGGTGGCTGTGGGCAGGGTATCTGTATCCAGAAGGAGTTCCCATCAGCCCAGAAGAGAACTGGGGTCAGGGCATCTTGTCCCATGAGGAGTTCTCGGCAGTCCAAAACACAGCTACAGACTGGGAACCTGGACCCGAAAGGAATTCCTGTTGGCCCAAAAGGAGGTTGGGGGCAGAGTACCTGGTTACAGATGGATACTGCTGGCCCAAACAGCAGCTGGGAGCAGGGTACCTGATCCACAAAGGAGATCCTGCCAGCCTATGAGGCAGCTGGGGGCAGAGGCCTGTGGTCAGGGTCCTGGTCTAGGATGAAGCTTTTGCCAGACCAGAAGATTGGTGGGGGTGAAGAATTGCTCCACCCCTGGTCACCAGAAGGGTGTGGAGAATAAGGGGAATATTGTACCTTTCTTGTTGCCAGCTACTGGTGTGGGTGCCTGTGTAGGTGGTCCTTGGCAAGCAGAGCTGATTATCAGATTACTGCCCTGATCAGAACAGTACTTGCAAAAATTCAAAGTAGCTATGCTGTGTCAGGTCAATTGATAGTACACAGGTCTGTTTGTCTTCTTTTTTGCTGATTTCATTCAGTTTCTTCTTCTAGTAAATATTAGAGCCACTTCTTTATCTTTTTCTTCAAAGCTCAGGGTTCCAGGATTATCTTCTGTATCTGTTTCATTTGGTTTCTTGTGGCCTTGTTGTAGAGGATCTGGGTAGCTTGTGTGAAAGTCTGGCGATCTTAAATTACTTTTAAAAAGTCAGAAAAGTGTCTACAGGACTATCTGTCTACATGAAACATGGCCTCTTCTACCCCAAGACCAGAAGAATTAAGTAGGTGCCCAGGTACCACTACTGATCATTCTGATCAGGCCACAATAGATGGATCCTGATAAAATGGGAGAAAAATTTAGAACAAACCTCAATTACTTAAAAAGTACAGACTTACTGGACCAATTGAGAGAAGACTACTCAAGTCTATGGTCCTGAGATACCCTTTAAACCTTGAACCAAAACTATTTCCTGAGGTCATCTATTAGTTAAATAACAGATTGGCTCTCAAAATAAAGAATATCATCTGAGAGTACTGCACTCCTTTGAAAAATCATTTACATGAGATCAAATTGTCAACAATTACTTTAAAGCAAAGATATGAAAGTAAGGGTACAGGGAAACTAGATTACTGAAAATGGAACAACCAGAATAGAAATAAGGAGAATGTTGACAAATTGTGAAGAATATAACCAATGTCACTCGACAAATTGTGTATAATTATTGAATGGGAACCTAATTTGCTGTGTAAACTTTTACTGAAAACACAATAAAATACTATTTTTAAAAAATAGTCAAGAAAAGTGGAAAAAGCATGGAAGAAAATAGAAAGCATAAAATAAGATGTTAGAAACAAGCCAAAGCATTTAAATGATCACAATAAATTTATATAGGCTAAACTTGTCAGTGAAAATATTGGTGTTACCAGTTTGGAAATGTTTAATCTAGATATATACATTTTAGGAGAAACACACTTGAAACAGAAGGAAACAGAAATATTAAGATAAAAGAGGATTGATAAAGTTATGCTAGTTAACATAATTCCCATATTTGTACAAAACATTCATGGCATTAAAAAAAAAAAAAAGTCATTGAGTCCATTCCAACTCATAGAGACCCTATAAGACAGAGTAGAACTGCTCCTTAGTGTTTCCAAAGCTGTAAATCTTTATGGAAGCAGACTACCTCATCTTTCTTCCATAGAGCAATTGGTGGGTTCAAACTGCCAGCCTTTCAGTTAGCAGGAAAATGTTTTAACCATTATGCCACCAGAGCTCCTAATCCAGATATGGAAACACAAAATTAGCACAAAAAGGAAAAATTACAGACTTAAACATCTTGAATAAACAACAAGTAGTACCCCTCCTTTCTCCCCTACTGCACTATTTGCACTTCCAGGATAGGGAGAGAGCCAATCATTCTTTGGGTACTGTTTGTCCCATAGTTGTTTTTAGTTTCCATCAAGTCAACTCCAATTCATGGCCACCACCTGTATCAAGAACAAAACATTTGCCCAGTCCCATGCCATCTTCATTACTATTGATATGCTTGAGTCCATTATTGTAGGCATTGTGTCAATCCATTTCACTGACATTTCCCTCCCCTTAGCTGATCGTCCACTTTATCAAACATGATATTCTTCTCTAGCATTTGGTCCCTCCTGATGACACTCAAAATAAGTGAGTAGAAATCTCAGACAATATGCTCTTGTGATCCATTAGGGTATTCTTTGGCTAATTTTCAAAAGTAGACAGCCCAGACTTTTCCTTCTAACATGTTTTTGTCTGTAAGTTCTACTGAACCCTGTCCACTCTGTGTGACCTTGGTGGTATTTGAAATACCAGCGGCATAGCTTCCAGCATCACAGCAACACACAAGCCACCACAATATAACAAACTGATACAAAGGCCCACAGTAGGTCTTTTATAAATAGGTGAGTGAATGAATGAATTCTCTGAGGTGTACAGTTCAGTAAGTCAGTAACAGAACCCAGATTCTCAGCTTCATTTTCTAGATCTTAGCACCTTTCACACAAACAGTACAAGATAGCAGCCTGCTTGTCAATATTGATATTGCACAAATTTAAATAAGTGTAGCTTACCAAGACCTCCGAGAATTCTTTCAAGATAAACTCAGGGTGAAGGAGATCCTTGCCAAGAAGCAATACTTAATTTGTTAGTGAGAAAATATGTAATTAACCCAGGCAGACAACACTGACTGAGAGCAAAGGCATTTTCTCCACAATAAAGACCTTTCTGTGTGTTTTTGGAACTATCCCTACCCTGCAATACAGGACCAGGAAAAACATCTCCTCAAAGTTACATTCTCTTGCTGTCTGCAGTTGTTACACTTTCTAAGAGTTGGGCAGTCTTTTGTTCTTAAGGCAGTCAAACAAAAATAATTTAAACATATTTCTTCTTAATTGGTCCAAAGCTACTTCTCAGTTGCCAAGCAGCCTTCCTCTTAATGTGAGTTTTCTAATTGTTTTAGTTTCATAGTGCTGCTAACAGAAATACTCCAAGTGAGTTACTTTAACGAACAGACATTGATTTTCTCACAGTTTAGGAGACTAGAAGTCCTAGTCCAGGACACTGGTTATAGGAGAAGTCTTACTCTCTATGAACTTTAGGGGGTGATCTTTGTCTCAGTTTCTTAATCCCAAAATTCCTCAGTTCTTTGGCAATCTTCATGTGATTTCTCTCTTCCCCCAACTTGTGCTTTCTTGTCTCTGTGTCCATGCTGCTCCTTATAGCTCAGAAATAATTACGTTTAGGACATATCCTACATAGATTGGCCTCATTAACATGACAAAGAAAACCCTATTTTCAAATGAGATTACATCCACAGGTACAGGGGTTAGGATTCTAACACACACTTTTGGGGGAACACAGTTTAATCCATAACACTATTTTTTTCTTCCACCACAATATTTTCTATGAACAATGGGTTCCAGTGTGTGTGATAGGAGGGGAGAGAATACCCACAACCACAGGTACAGGAATGGATGTGTGACTTCCTTAACTGATAACCTTCCACAGCTTCCCTATTCTAGAAGGATACATTTCTAATTCCTTTGCTAAGGAGCATTCAAAGTCTACATGATCAGACCACCAACTCCTCTTCTAATCTCATCTATCCTCATTCTTGCTGTGTCTCAGCCTCACTGGACACCTTGCAGGCCCCCAACCTCATCAGCAATGTTTGCCCACACCACTTCCTCTGGTTAGATTGACTTTGATAAATGTCCTTTCCTGTCTAAGTCCTACTCACACTCCGAGGTCCATATCTAATGTTACTCTCCCTGTGAAATCTTGCACCAAGCCAGAAATAATCACTCCTGTATGAGTCGGGGCCGACTCGACAGCAAATAACAACAACAACAACAACAACAATTCCCAGGCAAGTATCACAGTCCACATTGAATTATAATTATTTGAATGTGACCTTTCTCTCCTTGCTAGAGCATAAGCTTTATGTGGGCAGGGACATATCTATTTGTGCTTGCATCCTCAGTGTGTTAAACAATCCAGGAGTTCATTACCTTTTCACTGAATGGTTTTATTGAATGGTTGAGTGTCTACTAGAGGCTCCCTGCCTGCTGTAAACTGGTTGTAATTTGATATAAAGTTTGATAAGAAGATCTGACAAGAGCATCTTATAAAAGTAGGAAAATAATGGTCATGAGAGGACAAATTAAGGGCAGTGGTTTCTCAGAATGGCAAAGGTAGATGGTACACAGATCACATGTGAGAAAACCTAGGAAATGTAGGCCTAAATATCCTTAAACACATTTGTTCTACCTTGATTCCCTTATTCATCAGTCAATTTAATTTCCCACATATACTTTCCTTCTGGAAAGACAATGGCTGATAAAAGCCAAATGTTTGTTATGTTTTTCTTTATTACAAACTACCCCCAAAACATGTTGTTGTTGTTGTTAGGTGCCATCAAGTCAGACCCGACTCATAGCGACCCCTCCTTGGGTTTCCGAGGCAGTATCACTACGGAAGTAGGATTGCCCAACCTTCCTTCCGAGGAGTGGCTGGTGGGTTTGAACCGCCAGCCGTCTGGTTAGCAGGCAAGTGTCTTAGCCACTATGCTACCAGAGCCCCAAAACATAGTAGCTTAAAAAAATAACTGTTACTGCTCACAATTCTGTGGTTTGAGAATTCACACAGGGCATTGGATAGGGTCATTTGCTCAAGAGGCATGATGCTGGTGGCCCAGCTGGCCGGAAGTTCCAAGAAGCCTGTGAGAAAGCCAAAGCTAGCTATGTGGAGAGAGAGTCCATAGGAAACACTGAGATGCCAGGAAGAGCCTTCTTGGAAATTCTAGCACAGCTTGGCTACCAGCTAAATGCTACTAAACAAATGACCTCATCCAATGCCCCATGAAACAGAAGAACTGCTCAGTCAATCCCTGTACTAATTCCCAAACCACAGTATTGTGGGCAAGTAAAATAAAAGGAAGATTAGCTCAGTGAGACCGTAGAGAGAGAGAGAGATCAGGGCAGGGACTAATCCCTGGAGGACACCAGCAGTTACATGGCAACCAGCAGAAGAAGGGCCCCTTGGAGACAGAGAAAGAATAATTAGAAAAATACCAGAAATGTGCAGAGTGAATTGTTGCAGGATCCAAGGGAACCAAGTCTTCAAAAGGAAGGAAAAATCAGACCAATATATCTATTAAAACCACATATAAAAGCAATCTACTTCCATAGAGATACCACCTCAGTGACCCAAGGAGGGGTTGCTAGGAGTCTAATTGACTCAATGGCAGTGAGTTTGTTTGTTTGTTTGTTTGTTTGTTTTTGTTTGGAAGAGGATTTTCAGCACTGGAATATACAGGAAAACTCATGGGCCAAGAATTTAGAAAGATCTATGATCTAGAGCAAATCCCTTAACTTTCTGGGCCTCCAATCTCTCATCTGATAAACAAGGATAGTAGTAGTTAAGCCCATTCTATTCACTTCATAGTGCTGTTGTTGTTGTTGTTGTTATGTGCCATCAAGTCGAACCAGACTCATAGTGACCCCTCCTTGGGTTTCCGAGGCAGTATCACTACAGAAGTAGATTGCCCCATCTTCCTTCCGAGGAGTGGCTGGTGGGTTTGAATCACCAGCCTTTTGGTTAGCAGTCAAGTGCCTTAGGCACTGTGCTACCAGAGCTCCTAACAACAACTATAGTGCTGTCAAAAGAAAATGCCGCAAATTGGGTGGTTT
>NW_006921617.1:7622614-7638182 GCF_000298275.1 Orycteropus afer afer
CCCCTCCTTGGGTTTCCGAGGCAGTATCACTACAGAAGTAGATTGCCCCATCTTCCTTCCGAGGAGTGGCTGGTGGGTTTGAACCGCCAGCCTTCCGGTTAGCAGTCAGGTGCCTTAGCCATTATGCTACCAGAGCATAGTGCTGTTAGCTGTTGTCAAATCAGCCACTGACACATGATGACCCCATGCACAATAGAACAAAACTCTGCCTCCATGGACAACCAAAAATGTCAACAGCTTGGGGAGATAAAGCTCTAGTCTAGAAAGAGACCCTTGGTCTTATGGCTTCCTGTTTTGTTTTGGTTTTGGTTGTCTCTAAGCCCACTTACATGAGACAATCTCATGATCGGTTGTAGATCAGAACATTGTAATCCATAGGATTTCCATTGGTTTTGGAAAGTAAATCACCAGGCATTTCTTCCTAGTCTGCTTAGTGTGGAAACTCCACTGAAACCTATTTGGCATCATAGCAACACACAAGTCTCCAGCAACAGACAGATGGTGGCTACATGTACTGCATTGGCTGGGACCCGAATCTGGATCTCATGAATGAAAGGTGAGAATTCTCCACTGAACCACCAAGGTTTCATCCACTTCATAGGGTTATGGGATTCAATGAGAAAATGCATTGTGAAAACCAGCCCATTGTGAACTAAAAATCACTGTACTGCTATAAAGTGATTTCTTAACTTTGGTAGGCCAATTAATGATGGTTAATAAATGCTTGAAGCTAATGGTACACAACGAAAGCATAAGTAACTGCATAGATGGAAACTGTAAAGAGCTTCTCTTATGATGGATATGATATTTTTTCCCAAGAACTCATAAGTCCTCCCACAATGGTGTGTGTGGGGGTGCTCTCAAAACTCTGGCAGCAACAACACTGGGCTCCTCACCCAGATCTTGATCACCACTGTGTACCTTTCTCCATTGTCAACTTACCATCCTCAGAGGTGATTATTTGATGCTAGATCTACCTCTTTATAGACTTTGAGTTCCTTGAAGGCAGACTATGAAGGTTATCTGCTACTCTCTGATTTTAGCCCCCAGCACAATGCTTAGAACATAGAAGGGGCTGTATAAAAACTTACTGAAAGAGGGAATAAATGAATAGTGGCCTCACATGATCATTTCATCTTAACTCTATTATCAAAGAACAAAATTACACTGTAGTTTTGCTCTAAATCACCATCAGCATTAACATTCTCTTAAGACACATTAAGCAGTATGAAGAAATGCGTGACATATTATTTGGAATAGTTAATAACTGTGAACATACGTAGAGATAAAGGTTACAAGCACTCATAACCAAGCCCTGTGAATGGGATCAAAACCCTAAGCATAAAGAATGGCATTCAAATAGTGTGGCTTCAAGAATCTATCACTGGGGGAGGAGTTGCCTCCATGGACAACCAAAAATGTCAACAGCTTGGGGAGATAAAGCTCTAGTCTAGAAAGAGACCCTTGGTCTTATGGCTCCCTGTTTTGTTTTGGTTTTGGTTGTCTCTAAGCCCACTTACATGAACCAATCCCACCCCACCCCATTACCAAGCAAAATAAATTTCTGAGTTCTTGCCCCAGAAGAAAGACCTGAAGGTCTTAAGTTCTTAAGATCCTTAAGAAGAAGAATGATTAGAGAAGTGACTGGCACCTCAGGATGCTGGATCTTTGGTCTGGAGGCAGCTGCAGCCCACAACTGATGACAGAGCTGCTGGAGCTGCTACTGGAAGTCACAGAAGGACAGAACTACCTACGATTTTTTTCACTTTGTTGGGTGGCTAAAATTATAGCTATTAGTTGTAGGGGCTTCTTATAATTTGTTGCAAAATATAATTACAATCATTGATTTCTATCACCTAGCACTCATTACTAATTTATATAAAATATTTGCACTTAAGATGTTTTTTTCCAATGCTATCTAAATCCTTGGAAACTTGAAAATAAGCAGATGAAATTCAAAAGTCAAGACTTCCAAATAGGCAACAATATGACTCATGGTTCTGGCTTAATGGCCACATTCTGATGCACTTTTCTTTCTTTTTTAAAAGATCACTTTCTCTTAAGTGAGACATCAGCTGTGCCTTACAGAGCCAACTAGGAAATGTCCCTTCTCCAGGAAAGGCTTCTCACAAACAGCTGAAGTGGTAGAACATTCACATTTCAGCCCATCCATCTAGATAAAGGTCATGATGAGTTCATACGCCAGTATCCTGGGAGTTCTGGCCACTCTCCATCAATCTCCTTTGGTACCTTTGACACAGAGACTGTTGCTGGTGTCTGGAGGCATTCATCCTTTGGTCCAGCTAGAGGAATGTTCTGTGTTACCACGACAGGACCGATCAGGTCAGCTTTCCACACATGATGCTTGTCCCCCTGCTTTAGAGAAATTATTTAAATACCAATACTCTCACTTTCAAGATTCCATTCCTGACTGTCCTTGTGAGTAACAACAAACTGATAGACAACTTTATTATTTTTCTAGAAGGGTCCAGTATTACAGAAAAATAAATACACAAATGAACAGAAACCAGAACAACTAGAAAACATATGAACTTTATTAGTACCAGGGAAATAATTGTAGAGAGAAACACAATTCCACAAAGCTGCCTTAAACCAAAGAGAAACTAGCAGAAAAGATAGAAGACAGGCTTGGTTTCCTCATTGCTGTTTACAACACACTCAGCAGCTTTGCTTGGAAAAGTCTCCAATTTAACACCTAAAAATATTTTTCATTTGAAAGATTCTCAATGTAACATTCATGTTCTGCCCCAAAATACACAAAGGAAAAGGACACTAACTCTTCAATAATGTTGCTACTAAATCATAAGTGGGGCTTCAAAAAGCCATCTTAGGAACTGAACCAATGAAACTTACTAATTCAGAACACATCATAGAAGTAAAAGCTTCATCTTTTAGTGCGGCAATTAAATCCTGGGGTTTGCTGTGCTCCTATAATTCATTTTACAGTTATAGGTTTCAGATTGCATTTTATCAGAACATAGCCTTTCCTCATGTCACTTTAAAGCATATTTTTATGTCACTTTTAGATCACCATGTAGCATGTTCCTTGGCTCACTGTCTTGATTGCTTTTCCACTAGTTACCGGATGCCTCCTGTGAGCCACGCTCTGTGCTGTTTCTTCCTCCTCTGTTGTCGCTCTGACCTTGATGACCACAATCCTGCAAAGGTATCTCACTTTTAAAGCGGATGAAACTGAGATACAGAAATGTTCAAGTTCAAGGTCACACAAGCGTTTGAACTACATTCAAAGTAGTTCTATCTGCCTTCAAAACTCATTCTTTCTCTATGTGTCCCTCCCTAAAATTGTGTTATCTTCTCAATGTGAAATATTGCTCCTAGCTTCAACCTCCTCAATCGGTATTCAAGAAGAAAATGAGAACTATTTCATCACAAGTTTGGGATTGGACTTTAAAGTTACCTGTGTTAAGAGCTTCTCTAGACTTGCTTTCCTCCATGATTTCCTCGAGCAGTCTGTTGATCACACTTACAGATGGATATACAAGACTGGTGTAGCCAAAGTTCAGGGGGGCAGAGAACACTGAAGAGGCAACGCTTGCCCGGAAATCTTCCCAGCAGAAGAAGAAGAATGTAAATAGTAACTATGACTGAGGAGAAGAGAAAGGAGAACAATACCAATGCCCCAGGAAGTAGGTGACCACTGCTGGAAAGGTGGAAAACCCCAGGGGGAAGGTCCTTCTGGATTACAGTGCCGGAGCTCCAGCCAGTTCCCTCTACACCGACCTCTTCTTCCTCCTCCATTCCTGCAACAAACACTCACAACATACTTTGGAACTAATGCAAGCTGTATCCTCTGATTCCAAACCAAAAATCAACACGTTGTTCCCAACAGCAAGACAGAATATTTGAAATTGAAAAAGGTTTGCAAAACCCAGGAATAAGATCCCCATATACAGTAATGATAGTCATTTTCTCTAAACTGCTTGTCACTTGTGACCAATGTACCTGTCAATGAATATCTGGTTAACTTTTCCTAAATTTTATTACAACAGAAACTCTACTCATGTATATCTAGACTTCAACATTTGCTCACCCTTTACTAAGTTCATAAATGTTAAAATAAAAAGAGCACATTGCCTGAGAAGTGTACTATAAAATACAGTTACATTACAACTAGAGTTGGTCAGTTCCCAGGAGCTTTCCATCATTCTACTGTGCTGGGCTCAGCATATTGGCTAAGCCCTTAATTACATTTGCAAGTTGGCTTTAAAAATTCTAGATGGTCCATGCAGACATGGCATTGAGCAAAGAAGAAGGCATTCTCCAATGTCTCTCTTTATATATGTTAATATTTCAAGGGAAACATTTCCCAAAGCCTTCCTGTACACACCCCACAATTGTCTCACGCTAATCATCATACCTCTAGGGCTAGAAAAGGGGCTTTGAAGCTCTTATAAATCCAATTCCTAAACAGATACAGTACTCTATTGTTGTTGTTGTCAGGTGCCCTCGAGTCATCTCTGACTCATAGTGACCCTATGTACAGTGGAACAAAACACTGTCCAGTCCTGTGCCAGCCTCACTATCCTTGTTATACCTGAGCCTATCATTGCAGCCACTGTGTCTATCCATCTCGTTGAGGGCCTTCCCCGTCTTCATTGATCCTCCACTTTATCAAGCATGATATCCTTCTCTAGGGAATGGTTCCTTCTGACAACATGACCAAAGTAGGTGAGACGAACTCTGGCCATTCTCGTTTCCAAGAAGCATGCTGGCTGTGCTTCTTCCAGGACAGATCTATTAGTCCTTTTACCAGTCCATGGTACTCTCAGCATTCTTCTCCACACCACAACTCAAAAGCATCAACTCTTCCTCAGTCTTCTTTATTCATTGTCCAGCTCTCACATGCATAAGAGGCAATTGAAAATACCATGTCTTGGGTTAGGCGCACCTTAGTCTTCAAGAAGACATCTTTGCTCTTCATCATTTGAAAGAGATATTTTGCCACAGATTTGCCCAATGCAATACGTTGCCTGATGTCTTGATTGCTATTTCCATTGGTGTTGACTGTAGAACCACGTAATATGAAATCCTTGCTGTTCTGGTTACCTAGTACTGCTGTGACAGGAGTCTACCACAAATGGGATGGCATGAAAAACAGGACTTTATTCTCTTACAGTTCAGGAGGTTAGAAGTCCAAGTTCAAAGTGCCAGGCTCTAGAGGCTGTGTGAAAGCCCCTCAACCTTGGCTTCAGCTCTGCCTCTTGCTCCTGGCCTGCTGAAGCTAGAGATATCTCTTTGCTCAGGCAGCTACTTCTGCTGAGGTTAACAAGCCCAAGGTCGGCAAATAAAATGGCACAGTCCCAATGTTACCAAACCACATGGCAGGCCATTAAATCAAGTCCATTGAAAGCCCCAAGGTTGGCAGACCATGGCAGGCTGCTGAACAACAACTCGGCTGCATGTAGGGTTCAAGCATGCCATTAGCTCGATACCCTTCCCAAAGCTGTTTCTTATATATGGGAAGCAGACCACATACCGGAAGCAGGTACTCAGCTGCTCCAATAGATTCCATCATGGAGTTAATTACCAATCTCACCATGGGGAATAACTGCATTCAGCTACCCAGATACTCTACCAGGTCCAGCCAAGTTGACACAAACTTAACCACCACACTTGACAACTTCAATCTTTTCTCCATCTACTGTGAAGCAGTTTATTGGACCAATTGTGAGGATTTTTGTTTTCTTTATATTGAGGTATAATCCACACTGCAGGCTGTAGTCTAATCTTTATCAGTAAGTGCTTCAAGTCATTGTCACTTTCAGCAAGCAAAGTTGTGTCATGTGCATATCACAGGTTGTTAATGAGTCTTCCTCCAATCCTGATGTCACGTTCTTCTTCATATAATCCAGTTTCTCAGATTATTTGCTCAGCATACAATTTGAATAAGTATGGTGAAAGGATATAACCTTGATGCACTACCTTCTTGATTTTGAACCATGCAGTATCCCCTTGATCTGTTTGAACCACAGCCTCCTGGTCTATGCACAGATTCTTCATGAGCACAATCAATTGTTCTGGAATTCCCGTTCTTCTCAACGTTATCCATAATTTGTTACAATCCACACAATTGAATGCTTTTGCATAGTCATTAAAACACAAGAAAACATCTTTCTGGTACTCTTTGCTTTCAGTACTCTATTAGGAAGGAGGAAAATATTGGACATTCAGTGGTAGAGTTCTCATCTTCCAAGTGGGAGATCTGATTCCATTTCTGGCCAATGCACCTCCTGCATAACCACTACCCACCTGTCACTGTAGGTTTGTGTGTTGCTATTATGATGAACAGGTTTTGGCAGAACTTCCAAACTAAGATGAACTAAGAAGAAAGGTCTAGTGATATACTTCAGAAAATCAGCCAGTGAAAACCCTATGGATCACAACGGTCCAATCCACAGCTTATCATAGGGATGGTGCAGGACTAAACAGTGATTCATTGCATTGTGCATGGGGTTGCCATGTATTGGGGGCCAAGTCAATGGCAGCTACTGACAACATTAGGAAGGAAAAGGGGGATGGTGGCTTTGAGGTAAGTAATCAATTCTACAATAGGGCCCCCCCAAAAGAATTCATATTTCCCTATTCACCTATTAGTATGAATTTCTCTATTTATATCTTCTCACCCCCATAACCATTTTTACCTCTATAGATAGCTTGCTCATTCTTCTAGATTTCTAGAAATTTCAACATACTAGAATTTTCAATATCCTTCTATTCCCCATCATGAGCCATTTTCCTGAAGAGTAACTAAATACAGAATCATGTGTCATTTGTAGGCCTGCTTGGTAGCTTTATCTCCACAATCACACAATTCTGGAAGAAATATGGGCTGATTTTAACCCTTCATCAAGGAAACACATCCATGAACCAATGTACCCATATGCCACCTATCCAGAAATGATGAACCAGAGACTTATCCCTACTACTCCCAACTGTAACTTTTTTTCAAAATGCCCATACTCAAAAAGTAGGCATAATTTACTTTATTATTCTTCACATTCACAGATTCCCACCAAAAAAGGAAAAAAAAAAATTGCTGTCAAGTCAATTCCAACTCATGGTGACCCTATCTTTGTCAGAGTAGAACTGTGCTCCATAACGTTTTCAATGGCAGATTGTTCAAAAATAGATTGCTGGGACTTTCGTCTAAGATATCTCTGGAGGACTCAAACCACCAACCTTTGCAATTAGCAGCTGAACACATTAACTGTTTGTCATCTACTTTGATTTTTATCTAGCCAGCCTGCTATGGCTGATTCAGGTGGGCCTGATTCCAATATGCTCCTTACCCTGCTACACTGATTTCTTTTAGTCACCAACAGTTATTCTCTTAGTTAAGATGTAAGCCTGGTCTATGATTTTCAGCTATTTTGTTTGCCTTCAGTCAAGGCCACAGGTAGAAATGAAGGATTTGGCGTCTGAGACCATTATTGATAGCCAGGTGGTCATCAAAGGGAAAAATCTGATAGCAGGCAGTGTTGTCATGATCTATAATTTATAAGCCTTGTCACTGTGTTAATTGCACTTAGAAATTCATTATCATCACCACCACCACCATTCACTGATGAGACAAATGTCACGCTCTCTCTTCTGCTGCTGGATGAGTGAAACGTGCCAAGGCCACAGGGTCAGGAGAACCTCTCAGGTGCAAGGTCATGAACTTCATTAGCCCTTTCCTTATGACTGTTTACACACATGTGTGTGCCAAGATTGCATAAACCTCAGGAAATTTCCACTGAAGCCTAAACTGAGAGTTACACAAAACAATTATGCAGAGTAAAATAATAAGATTTCATAATAATATTCTTAAATCCAAAGAGCTCTGGTGTCATAGGGGTTAAAGCATGCAGCTGCTAACCAAAAGGTCAGTGTTTCAAACCCACCAGCAGCTCCATGGGAAAAAGATGAAGCAGTCTTCATCCATAAAATGTACAGCCTTGGAAACCTCATAGGCAGTTCTACTCTGTCCCATAGAGTCACTATGAGTTGGAATTAACTCAATGGCAGTGGAGTCCTCGGCCCTATGCTACAGGGGTCATACCAGATCATCTGCCAGGACCCAATTCCTATCACATAGAATTTTCTCCTCATTTTCACCAGGGAGCCCCATATAATGCATAAGAATGTACTGATGAGTCTGCTTGCAGGCATCTGACTTTTCAAAGCTACCTTTGTATTTTCAGACTAATCTCAGCCACAGCTACACTAGAGGGCACTTGAACATCACTTTCATTGCAGACCAAGCCACCTACACAGGTACTGGTGACTCTTTGGTAGGGGGATGGGGAGTGGAAAGAGGTGATAGGAGGGGTGAATTTATTTTAACAACTCTTCGATAAACCCATCAGTTTTTGAGGAAGCTTCCGAGTCAGACTTTGGGGACCAAAATCTTAATTGTACAATATAATTGTTGTTAATGGAACGTGTACATTTCAACCCAGCAAGAGTAGTGCTGTTTAATGCCAGCATGACATATTTCCCAAATCGTTCTCTTTAGTTGTATAAATAGCAAAGAAGCAAAAGTTGCATCAGCTCTCTGCATAATGAAAAGGGAGGGAACGTGTAGCCGATACTGTGTTGGCCAGATGCTCTTTTATCTCTTTTCAAATCTACATGCAGAGCTGGTGGTCTTCAAATAGAAAGCATCTTTCCTGAGGGATGTTAGCACTCTATGTTAGGAATTATAACATTCTATAAATAAATAAAAAAGATTATTAAGAACGCTATGTAAATCTCCTAGTCAAACACCCCTTCAAGCAACCATCATCAGTAATTCAGTTTGGTCCCTTAATCCCACTGTATACAAATACACAGTATAAATACAGTATTTAACAAGCTCCGGAGAACAAGCTGCACTCTTTGCTAAAGACTCATTTAGGAAGAATGCACATTCCTTGCCCTCAATCATTTTGGCCACCCCCAGAGTTAAGGTGTTCATTGGACTCTCCCATCTGAATGACTCTCCCATCTGAATTCCTTCTCATGAACGAATCTGTCATACATAATCAGCCATTTAAACAAAACCTGCAAAGATTAACTTCTCACATACTTCATACTTCATGTGCCACTTCATTGACTTCACAGGGTGCCGATTTGAGACTGTGTCACATTTGCTAACTTGCACAGACTTTCTTCAGCCATAACACCCCAATAGGGTTTAAACAGTATTAGAGGCAGAGAAGAGGCAGATCACATGAGGGATGAGGAAGGATCTCAGGGGATCTGAGGGAGAGCACAGTGGCTTGTTTTTGCTATGACTGTCTCGTTCTCTCTGCTTGTTCCTTGTCTCCCTCTCTGTCTTTGCATGCTGCCTTTTGCTGTTTTTCTCTGAATTGCCATCTCTCCTTATCTCTTTCTTCTGTTTCTGTCCTTGTCATTCTCTCTCCCTTAATCTTATTCTTCTTTATGTGGTTCACCATTTGGATCTAGGGTCTTGGCCAGCATAAGTATTGGAGTCGCAGGGAAGGTAAGATAACTCAGGTTAAGTATAGCCTGAAAATAACACCACGGTTTGCTTTGTTGGCTTCCTGTGAATTGTGTTGACATATATAACCATAAGGCTTTTGTTGTTGTTGCTGTCAAGTCAACTCCAACTCATTGCAACCCCACCTACACCAGAACAAAATGTTGCCCAGTCCCATGCCATGTTCCCAACTGATGGTATGCCCAAGCCTGTTGGTATAGCCACTGTATTTTGAGTGCCTTCAATGTAAGGGTCTTATTTTACAGCATTCTATTAGACAATATCCTGTTAATCTACAGGGTTTTCAGTGACTAATTTTTATAGCAGATCACCAAGCTTTCTCCTAGTCTGTCCTAGTCTGGGGGCTCTGCTGAAACCTGTCCGCCATGAATGACCCTGTTGATATTTGAAATGCCAGTGGCATTGCTTGCAGCATCACAGCAACATGTAAGCCACCTTAGTATGACACACAGGTGGTAGACAAATACTTTTAGTATTTTAGTGATCTGACTCAACGGCACTGCATTTGGTTTGGTAGTGTTCCACTCTGGTGGCATAGTGCCTAAGGCACTGCCATTGAGTTGGATCTGACTCATAGTGACCCTTTCTTCGGTTTCTGAGGCAGTATCACTAGGGAAGTAGATTGCCAAACCTTCCTTTCAAGGAGTGGCTGGTGGGTTTGAACACCAGCCTTCTGGTCAGCAGTGAAATGCCTTAGGCACTATGCCACCAGAGTTCCCTCCATAGAGATATTGCCTCAGAAACCCAAAGTGGGGTCACCATGAGCCAGGACCAACTCGACAGCAATGAGTGAGAGAGTGAGTGATCACATAGTTAAATGAGTACAGTACTTTTTTTTTCCCCCTCCCTATACCTGTATTATTATTATGGGAGCTCTGGTAGCATTTGACTGCTAACCAGAAGGCTGGCAGTTCAAACCCACCAGCCACTCCTCGGAAGGAAGGTTGGGCAATCTACTTCCATAGTGATACTGCCTCGGAAACCCAAGGAGGGGTCGCTCTGAATCGGGGCCGACTCGACAGCACATAACAACAACAATACTTGTATTATAGAAATAAGGTCACTGAGATGCTTCAAGAAGTCCCTACCAATTAGGGACCTTCTTCTTTGAAAGGACATTTTTCAATTTGTCCATTGATGCATTACAATATCCCTAATTGCTTCTCTTTCTGCTGTTTAGTGTGTAAGAGTGGGAAGTAGACTCTGGAATTCATTTCCCATCAGGGACATAATCACTAGGAAACATCATTAGTTCACTCTTCCCCTTTACGACTTTTCATTCCGACCCAACCCACCAGGCTTAGTGCCTCTAGGCACTGAGATCCCTCCTCTGTGGTTCAGAGACATGGCTGAGACAGGCTAAGAACAAGGCCTTATTGGGGGGCACATCTAAGGGAGTGTGAGCCTCCAAATGCCAACTCTAGCAGCTAAATTCCAAACCAATTCAACACCTTAGATCTTCCAACCACAGGTGATGAAGATAAAGTAGTTCTGTGTGGGCTAAATTTCTCAAACACAATCTAATGCCTGATATTTCAGTTATTAGGTAGCAACATCATGATAAATGGACAAAGAATTGAAATTGTCAAAAATTCCATCCTATTTTTATCAGCATTCTGAAGGAAATACAACTACAATGCTCCTTAGAACCAAGGACAGTGAGACTTCCCTCACTTACTTTGAACACGCCTTCGGAAAGACCAACCACTAGAGAAGGACATCATGTGTGTTGTTATTGTTGTTAGGTGCCATCAAGTTGGCTCTGACTCATGGTGACTCTATGTACAACAGAATAAAACACAGCCCGGTCCTGCGCCAGCCTCACAATCCTTGCAATACCCAAGCCCATCATGGCAGCCACTGTGTCAATCTATCTCACTGAGGGCCTCCCCCTTTTTTGTTGACCCTTCACTTTTCCAAGCAGGAAATCCTTCTCCAGGGAATCATCCCTTCTGACAACATGACCAAAGTAGGTAAGACGAAGTCTGGCCATTCTCGCTTCCAAATCCTCACAACTGGTAAAGTGTAGGGTCAGTGAAAATAAGGAAACCTTCCATGAGATGGATTGATGCAATAGTTACAAGAATGCTCAAGGACCAGACAATAGTTCATTCTCTTATACACAGTGTCACTATGAGTCAGAGCCAATTCAATTACAACTAACAAGAAGAAGTTAACAAAGGTTCATAATTAGAAGTTTCTTATTCTTACTACTTTATGCTCTTGTTTATTATATTCAAGTTCTAAATCAAATACAGTAGACAGACCTGGAAACCTTCATATTTCAGATACCATCTGATTGCTTACAAAGCTTCTCTGAAAAGAAAGAAGTATATTTAAGCCCTATTTTGTTTTGTTTTCTCTTATTTGCTTATTTTGGGGGGGTTTGTTTTTTTGCTTTTCCTATTATTTGTTTTTTCATTATGGCAAATATATATGTAACAAAATGTTTGCCATTTCAACATTCTTCACATGTACAATTCAGTGGCATTGTGTTTATCACATTGTGCAACCATCATCATTAACAGAAGCTCAGTGTCCTCTAAGCAGTGAGTCCTCCTTTTTCTCTCTCTCCCCCACCCCAGCCCTGGTCACCACAAATAAACTTTGGTCTGTATATACTTGCCTGTTTTAGATAGTTCACTTAAGTGGAATCATACAGTATTTATCCTTTTGTGACTGACTTATTTCACTCAGCGTGATGCCTTCAAGGTTCTTCATGTTGTGGCATGCATCAGGACATCACTTCTTTTTCTGTTTTTAATTCACAGTTGATGTCATTTTGTTTTTCACAAAGAAGCAATGGCATTTAATTAATATCATAGAGAGGAAAAAAAAAGTAAATTTCAGTCACAAATCGATTCCTAATAGATCTAAGGATCTTTGAAATGTAATCATTCTCAAGCAAGGCTTTCTCCTCTGGTTTAAATATAAAAATAAAAATAAGTGGATTTCATTTGTGAGGTTTTTTTAAACTTGATATTTTTTCATGGTTGTTTTGTACTTACAGTATTTTCTGTGTAGCACTTTCTCAGTTGCCAAATTTTGTGTCATTTGTAATTTATATTTATCATCATATTTTTATAACAAACTCTGCCCCTGCCCAGTTCTCTACAGTATACCTTGTGTGGACACTGAAGAATATTAACTGGTCACAGTCTGCTCTCAAGTTGAATTAGGCCAATAAGGGAAAAAAAGAGTAGGTGAAGGCTTTCCTGTTTAACAATGTTTCTGTGAAACTTCACCTCAGGTTGCTTCTTCCTTTATTTCTCTTTTCAATAAATGTGGTGGGGCAATTTGGAGTGAGTATGAGCATGATGGATAAATAAGAAAATTACTGCTTCAGACCTCAATTAATTATACAAAAGCAATCCCAGAAGTCTGTCTCCCCTGCCCCTATGCCTGATGTTTCAGCAGCTGCTCAAGGGGAGGCAATTCCCTGAGGTCTTCCCAGCCCTGCCCTTGGTTAGAACCAGGAGAGTGAAAGATTCTTAGAGACCAGGAGGTCCATCTGCCCACTGAGCTTCCACCTGGCAGGGCTGCTCCCTGTGAGGAGGATTTCTGAGATAAAGGAGTTCTTATTTTACTATCAAGTGGATGTCAACTACAACCTATGGCACTTTCTGTGCATGAGCCTGTATGTGAAATTTCTGAATGTTATGTAAAAAGAAGGAATTTGGGTTGACTGTGACAAATTGAGTGTGCACGTCTATCTCTTCTTCCATCTAAAAGCTCAATGAAAAGAGAGAAAGAGAATTAAAAAACATAAACCAACAGTGAATGAGAACGGTCAACACACTTTTAGGAAAAATGAAAGTGATAGAGGAAGGGCAATTATCTCGGCAGAGTGGCAGAAGCTATAACCTAAGTGTGCACATTCACCCATAGAACCCTGGAAAGTTTTTGGACACCATGGTTTCTTGGTAGTTGGGTGTTAGACGGGGGACCTAGAGATGAGGATCCAGATGGAAAATCTGTATATGTGTAGCTGAACTTCCAAATCTCTTCCTCTACCTCATACTACCAAACATTAGCCCTCCTTCATCCCTCATCCCTTGTTCCATTCCTCCCAGGAGGGCAAAAATGTGTCCTTCAGAAAACTTGAACCAGAGAATCTCTAGACTCAGGTAACAATAGGCATAGCAGACAAAGGAGCCAGGTACTACTCTAAAAACAAGGCACATAGGTGAGAGTCTACTTTCACAGCATCTTCCTATCTCTGCTCCCAGGACACTAGTGTCCAGATACTTACCTCCTAGGTAGGAGAAAGAAGGGTTCTTCTCCAAAGGACCTAGAGAAAAGCTCCACAGAGACTCACATTTAAGATGTTCTTCATTGAAAAGGCCAGCTCACTTCCTGACAATGCTTACTGAGGGACAAGCCACATTCATGCACACTGAGTGTTCTATTGGCTTTTTAGTTCATCAGTTCTCAGCCACAAATAAACATTCAAGGATTACTAAGCATTTGAAAAAGACTAGAATGTGAAAAAAGAGAACTAAACCAACAAACCTATTTTTTAATGAGCTAAGAAGACATAAAGGCAATAAGAGAAGTAGAAAAAAGTAAAAAAAGACAACAAAACTCTATTAACATCAAAAAGAGTTGAAAAAGCATTGCATTTGTGAAATAAGAATAGGATACAATAAAATAGTCCTAGTGCAAAAAAGAGTCTGGGAAATTGAATACATAATAAACAAAATAAAATATATTCAGCAGAATACTTGGAAGATAAGGTTTAGGAACATTCTTCAAAAAGCCAAAGAAATGGACAACAGAATGAAAAGAAATTAGAGCATTAATCTATTGTGTCCAATGTGTCCAATATCTGATGTTCCAGAAACAGAAAATGAAGGGGAGCAAATAATCAAACAACTGTTTTTAGTTTCCTAGAATTGAGACATGAGGAGCTCTGGTAGCATAGTGCCTAAGGCACTTGACTGCTAACCAGAAGGTTGGCAGTTCAAACCCACCAGCCACTCCTCAGAAGGAAGGTTGGGCAATCAACTTCTGTAGTGATACCGCCTTGGAAACCCAAGGAGGGGTCACTGTGAGTCGGGGCCGACTTGACGGCACATAACAACAACAACAGAATTGAGACATGAGTTTCCAGCTCATGTGTAGTGGAACGAACATATTAAAACAAAACAAACAACAACAACAAAAAAAAAACCCAGACCAACATCAAGGTAAATATCATGAAATCTCAGAACACTCAGAATAGGAAAGAACATAAATGTGTAGGCAGAAGAGCTTATCATAATGGATAGGGAATAAAAATGTAATCATATCTCTAAGTAATAACACTGAATCTACAATATTGTAATGTCTCTGATATTTATCTGAAGAAAAAAACATTTTTAATCTATATCTATACCAAGTCAAACTCTTAATCAAGTATGATGATAAAGAAATTTTCAGACAAGCAAAGACTAAGAAAATATACGTTCCATACACTCATTCTCAAAAAAAACTAACTGAACTTAGTGCTTCACAGAAATTCTTTATTGGTTATCAAGAAAAACAAAAATGGAATCCAGGAAAGGAGAGAGGGGAGAGTAACCCCCTGGATAATGTGGAAGAGGAATCCCAAGACAACTATGTAATAAGCCTAAAGAGTAACCAATTAAGACTGCAGTTTAGAGAACCCTGGGGAAAAATACTCTAGGCTGGGGTTGGAAAAGATGGGAGAGTGTGGTAGTTAAGGTTATATGTCAACTTGGTTGGGCCTGGTCTTGAGTGGCTGGGCAGCTGGATGTAGTGACTCCCCATGATGAGACTGGTAATCAACTCCATGGTGGAATTTATTAGAGCAGCTAAGTAGCTGCCTTAGAGATGTAGTCTGCTTCCAATATATAATGGCAGCTTTGAGAAAAGTCTCTGGAGTTTTTTGGCACATTTGGAGTCTGCATGTTGCCGAGTTTTCATTCAGCAGCCTGACATGCTATCTGCTGATCTTAGCATTGTTCCTGGACATGAACCAGTGGCCTGCCGTGTTGTGTGATAATCTTGGAACTGTACCATTTTACTTGTCAACCTTGG
>NW_006921617.1:7638706-7639830 GCF_000298275.1 Orycteropus afer afer
TACTTTTCTAACTGCTTGAGAAGTATTTTACACAGCCATCAGAGGATCTGTGAAAATTATGATACATTCACTGAATACTAAGCAAATGGGGTGAAAGGGCAGTTATTATCTGCTGGGGGAAAAAAGGTATATATAAACTAAAGGTACATATAGTACTTATTTGGCTCAGTAGCAGAGAAAATTTACATAGCTCCAATAACGTAAACCTTATATATAGACTTAACTACCTGTCAGTCAGTTCATCATACAGAAGTGGCTTGTATGTTGCTGTGATGCTGGAGGCTATGTCATCCCTATTTCAAATATAGTAGAGTCACTAATGGTGGGCAGATTCCAGACTATGACAGACTAGGAAGAAAGGCCTGGCAATCAATTTCTGTGATCTCCTTACTTTAGCCCATTAAAAACCTTGTAGATAACAATACAATATTATCTGACTTGCTTCCTTTGGACCTGTCATCAGGAGGGATCAATTGCTGGAGCAGAACATTATGTTTGGTGGAGTGCAGGGCCAATGAAGATGAAGGAAACTCAGTGAAATTAGTTAGTGCAATAACCACAACAGTGCACTTATACTTGCCAGCAATTGTGAGGGTGACACAAGACCACATAATGTTTCTTTCTACTGTACATAGGTCACCATGAATTGGAATTGAGTCTTAGTCAGCTATCTCTCTCTGTCTAATGAGCTATAACTGTGGAGAAGAAAGGGAGGGGGGAAAGGAGTTATTAGAAAAAAAAAGCTTCATCTTCAAAGTAAATAGATAATGTCTAAAATAGCTAAATCAAGAATGAACAACATTAGCAAATTATTTAGAAATATACAGGTATAAAAGAAAAGCACTAAAAGAAATAGAAGTACTTGCCAATTGATATAAAGAGAATAGGGCATGGGGACAAGTATAGGCTTGTTGTTTTAAGCCTTTTGGTGGTACTGACTTTTTAAAAACAAATGCATATATATCACTTTAATAAATATAAAAATGCTAGACAGATGAGTACGTAGGGGTAGATAGATGATAGGTAGGTAGATAGATGATAGGTAGGTAGATAGATGACAGATAGCTAGAATGGATAGCAAAGTAAGAAGCTTTCAACAGATAATCAGGAAGATCTCTGTTGAA
>NW_006921617.1:7643140-7643754 GCF_000298275.1 Orycteropus afer afer
GCCTCATCTTTCTCCTGTGGAGTAGCTTGTTCAAACCACTGACCCTTTGGTTAGCAGCAGAATGCTTTAACCACTATGCCACCAGAGCTCCTTCTGAACTCTTTAGCTATGTCCAAATTAGCTTCTGGAGAAGCAGCAGTTGCCTTATGGACAGAAGTCCTCTGACTTGGACATTCAGCTGGGTTTCCCTCATAGAATAGGGTACCATTCAACAGCATTTCATGTTCTACTCAAAGAACTTCCTGTTTGTGGCACACAGGCTATCTGTTGGATTTTCAACATGCATCTTGAGTCAGATCCAATCATATTTCCCTATCATTTCCTTTATCCTGCTTTTAGTAAATCCATAGTGAAGAGCTAGTCATAAACCTCCACTGGTCACTTCTGGAATAGGTATTTCTGGGGTTAAGGTTGCTGTATAGCTTCCTTTCAAGCTTCTCTTTTTGTTGTTCCATTTGCGTTGGAAGGTGGCCAAAGAGGTTTTCATCAAGCAATGGTTATAATAACGAGATCTGATGGTTGTGGTAGTTCAGTTTGTGTGTCAACTTGGCTGGGCCTGGTTGAGTAGCTGGGCAGCTGGTGGTAGTTATTCCCCATGATGAGACTGGCAATCA
>NW_006921617.1:7644579-7657787 GCF_000298275.1 Orycteropus afer afer
AAAAAAAAACAAATAAAACACTTGTTGTTATGTGGCATCAAGTCGGTTTTGACCTATAGCAACCCCATGTACACAGAACAAAACACTGTCCAGTCCTGCACCATCCTCAATCATTGCCACACTTGAGTCCATGTCATATCAATCCATCTCACTGAGGATTTTCACCTTTTTCTCTAACTCTCGACTTTACCCAGCATGATATCCTTTTCCAGGGACTGGTCCCATCTGACAACATGACCAAAGTATGAAAGATGAAGAAGTCTGGCCAATCTTGCTCCTAAGGAGCATTCCAGCTGTACTTCTTGCAAGATAGATTTGGTCATTTCTCCAGCAGTCTATGCTACATTCAATATTCTTTGCCATCACCACAAGTCAAATGTATCAATTCTTCTGCAGTCTTCTTTATTCATTGTCCAGGTCTAACTTGTACGAGGCTATTGAAGATACCATGGCTTGAGTCAGGTACACCCTTAGTCTTCAAAGTGACATCTTTGCTCTTAAACACTTTAAAGAGGTCTTTTGCAACAGATTTGCCCAATGCAATACACCATTTGATTTCTTGATTGCTGCTTCCATAGGTGGCATTGTAGATCTAAGTAATGAAATCCTTGACAACTTCAATCTTTTCTCCATTTATCGTGATGTTGCTTATTGGTCCAGTTGTGAAGATTTTTGTTTTCTTTATGCTGAGGTGTAATCCATACTGAAGACTGTAGCCTTGGATCTTCATCAGTAAATGTTTCAAGTCCTCTTTGGTTTCAGCAAGCAAAACACATAGTGCTTTGTTTGTTTTTAATTTACCCTTAAATTTAAGTTCCAATTCTTCTCATTCACATACTGTCTGCTGAATATATGGAAGCCCACTTATTAAAAGTAGTATCTTATTTTCCTGGACTAGCATTACCACGCTTCTCTGCAATGCAATTCCAGGTTTTCTTCTCAGCCTTATCTGCATCACAAACTACACAAAATGGCTCCTCTTCCAATATGAGCTTATCGTTTCTCATTTTCACTCTTCACAAAATTCCTGAATCTCTGAAATGTTTATTTTTCATTCTGGGATCCTTTGCATCTTTTCAAATATGATTAATATTCCCCACACACACACCATTATTCACTCCCCAAAACCCACTGGCTAAGGGTTGATTCAGCCCATTAGGTTTGAATGCAATTATCCCTTTTATCATTCAACATTGTATGTAAACCTTCAGAGCTCTTCTTACATCATCTTGAACATTACGTAATGATTCCTCTGGCTGCACCAGTCTCAATTATATTTTAAGTGCTTTAAGGGCACAATACACATCTTGTAATTGTTGGTGTCTCCTATAGCAATTGGTACACACCGTAATAAATATACCTTTATTATTATTATACTGAATAAGAAGTAGTTCAATAGGAGACATCCTCCAGAGGATTTTGGCTTAACATAACCACATCACCCAAGTTTGATGGCCTTCATTATGAGAAGCCCAGAGTTCTGGAGTTACCCTCTGCCTGCTTGAATCTGGTACACTATTGACCCAACAGTTAGAGAGGCTGTATGACAAGAGACATAACGGAGCATGGTGGTTAACTGCTTGGAATCAGAGTCAGACTCTACTCACAAATTTTGGAAGTTGGTGCAAGTTATTTAACCTCTTGGGCCTCCATTTCATCCTCTGTAAAAGTGGGATAATAATTATCTATCTCTAGGGTTATTTATTATGATAAATAAATGATTTGATAATGGTAAACATCATAAACTGTGAACATTGCCTTTATTACAGTAAGCTCTCAAACTTTGGTCTAACTTTTATTTGGCTATTCTCTCTCCAAAAAAAAAAAAAAAAAAACCTTTTTGGTAGCTTTTTCCAGCTTTTTGGCTCTGTTTTATTTTACATTTCTTCTTTGCTGATAGAATATTACACAGGACTCTGAATGACAACCAAAGAGATGATTCCAAACCTCAGCTGGGCTGACAAGACAACCTCCTTGGCCTCCCCTGTTTGACACACTCCACATGAAGGATCTTGCCTCTTTCGCATCATAACAATATTTCTAATAACAAATGTGAGAGGTTTTTTTGTTTTGTTTCTGTTTTTTTTTTAAAGATAACTGTAAAAGTATATGGATAAGTGGGATGAAGCATTTTTTAAGAAGGGGGGGTAACTTAAACATAGAAATTTAAAAATAGAAACTCCAAATCTTTTACATTATTTGTTTCTTAGGGTCATTTTCCTTCACCAAATGTTTCTGGTCACCTTCCCTTCACCCTGTGAAGTTGGACATGGACGGCTACTCCTAAGAGAAGTCTGTCACTTAATCATAGTAAGGGGTAAGACTTGCAAACGGAATGATTGTTGGGCCTGGGGCCTGGCAGCTGCGGTGCACTGTCTGGACTCACTCAGGGACAGACTGCTGAGGCAGTAATCAATCGGTCTGGAGGCTGGGAAGCCCTGTCACCAGGAGCCACTTTTACTCTGCTTCCAGAATAGCCACTGGTATAAAACCCAATCAAGTATGAATTCTTTGCCTGGCTACAATCTTCTATTTCATCAAAGCTCATAAAATTAATAGGTGTTGCACCCCACCCCCCGCAGTTTGGCTGTGAATGTTTAGAAATGGCACAATAGTTCAACAATCCAGTGTTCATCCAAGAGTCTTAAGAACCGTTTGCTACTATCATGATCATCCAGTTATGTGTTCAACAGACCTGTAAAGAAACATATATTAGGGAAATTGGGGAAGGATAGAAGAGCCAGAGAGAGAAAGAAAGAGGCATAGGTAGATATACAGGTAAGAGAGGAGACAGAGAACTTGAAGAACTAGAGGGAAAATAAAACAAGCCCTGGGAAGCCTCCTACACTCGGGACAACTCTACAGCAGCCCTCTCGTGGAGCGGTTTGATGGCTTTATCCTCCAGGCAGACAGCAGACCTGGAGTGATGACTCGGGATGGCGGCAGCTGCGCTCTGCCTCTACCTGCTGGAACCGGAAGACTAGGTCCTTAAAGGGCCCAGGAGGCTGCGTTTCCTTGCACTGCCTCGGCAACCCATAAGTCACTGGTTGTGAAGTGGAGACACTCACAAGCTCAGACCTGAATCTTGGTCCTTAAAACGACTTGGAAGCATCTGGCTGTGTTGCTATCGGTAGGTAATGATGCAGCCGCGTCACACACCCAGATGTGATTCTACATTTCTGCAGCTGTTCTGATGGGAGTTTCAACACCCAAAACATCTGCTGCTGGGACTCTGTGGTACAATTCTCACTCAATCTCTCTGGTTCTTATTCTTTTCCCAGAAAAATGTACTTTATTTCCATTCGGTGTTTCCCTATTTTCCAAAGGTGTAATTCCCAGCAAGGGGATACCCACGAAATTCTGTGTAACATGGAAGAGAAATCCTTCTCATCGTCAACATTTACAGCCAAACTGAGGGGGTGTGACACCAATTATTTTTATGAGTTTGAAGGGATAGAAGACTATAGCTGGGCAAACAGCTCATACTTCACCGCATGTTTAGAAGAAATGGCTCTAGTGAAGTTACTTCTGTGTTACACAAAACGGACAAGAGAACACCTTTAAATTTCAAAATGTTTATCTCCGGGATAGGATATTTGTTAACACCATCAAACTGCAGACATTAAGCACTCTTGGTGCTGCATGTTTAGCAGATGAAAACCAAAAACTAAACTCACTGCCATCGAGTGGATTCTGATTCAAAGTGACTCCCTTTGGGTTTCCGAGGTGGTAAATCGTTAGGAAAGTAGATTGCCCAATCTTCCTTCTGCGGAGTGGCTGGTGGGTTTGAACCACCAACCTTCTGATTAGCAGTCAGATGCCTTAGGCACTACACCACCACAGCTCCTTTAGCAAATAAAAGACCCTCTTTTAAACAGGCTCCCTCAAACATTTTAGGTGATAATGTAAAGTTAGAGTAGTTTGCAAAGCCACAGAAAATATCAGGAGTCATAAAATATTCATGCATTTTGACCTAGTAATTTCTGGGAATTTAGCGTAAAGAAATTATATATGGAAAACTCAAAACTCAAGCCCACCGCATCCAGTCAATTCTGACTCATAATGACCCTATAAGACAGAGTAGAATTGCCCCATAGGGTTTCCAAGGTTATAAATCTTTACAGAAGCAGATTGCCTCATCTTTCTCCTGTGGAGGGAATGGTGGGTTCAAACCACTGACCTTTTGGTTAGCAGCCAAATGCCTTAACCACTGCACCACCAGAGCTCCTTATACATGGAAAAGGTATATGTATAAAGACACATCATAGGATTTATTACATTGGAAAATGGATTTGATTTATCATCCAAAAGTACAAAAACAGTATGTTGTCTCTACTTCCATAGGATACATGGAAAATCAATGTGAGGAACTAAATTGTTCCAGCTGCTAAGGCAGAAATTTCTTTAAAAATTACTAAAGTTAGTAATAACATGGGAAAATACTTAGGACACATATGCAATGAAAAAGCAAGATACCAAGTTACATGATGCTTACAATCATATTAAAACTCTGCATTTGAAAATGGTCCAAAGAAATGCTTCAAAGCAGTAAAAGTTATTGTATTTGAGTGGTAGAATCATAGACTTTTTTTTTTTTTTTACTTTGTTTTCCTAGTTATTTATAAAGTAGTAGTAGTAATTGAATCAATTGAAAGACAAAGAAAAATGAGTCCTTATTGTATGGCCAAGACACGAGACCTGCCAAGGTAAATGAGTTTGAAAAAAGCAAGACTATGCAGCCTGAGGCTTATCATAAAGTGAAACCTGGACCGTGCAGATTTCGGCTGTAGATTTGTTTTTCATCACAACCCCAAAACAGCCTTCTGCCTATTTTCTCCAGAGTTTTAAGGACTGTCACGTAAAACTTCACCCCAGTTGGAAATACAAGGACAGACTATAAGAAAACCAAACTATCATTATATGAAAGTTCCTGATTAAGCACATAGGGGGAGACTTACTATTGTTAATTTCAGTGATCAAAAAATGCTGGTACAAAGCATCTCTCTTTGATTCTACTAGGTAACTTTTCCAAGCCCACAAAACTTGGAAAGGGAGAGAATGTGGGACTTCTGTCTAACTGTACCCAAAAGTCTGGGCTAACTTTATATTAAGCCTGAAAACTGAACAAGCTCACTAATATTGCCTTGGCCCTACTCCTTTTTTTTTTTCCCTTTCCTCCTTAATTCCTATCAAATTTTAAAATAGTACAATTGAATTTTTAATATTCAAAAGTAACTTGCTATTTCTTAGCATTTTGGAGGACAGCTGTAATTTAGGAGTGAAAGGGGTGATTGAGTGATCATAAGCTGCTTAATCTCGGGATTTCTCAAGGAAATGCTGACCCTGCATCATGGCCCTCAAGCACACCATTATAATTCTTTGATTTTCTGTCACCGCAGACAGTTAAAAAAGTGAAAGTAAATAGGAGATGTGGAAAATCAATGTGAGGTACTGAGTTGTTCCAGCTGCTAAGGCTCTGTTAATTACATAATATTTTTATGGAGACGTTCAGCTCAGACTTGCCAAGTGCCCACATCTGGAGGCCGGCGCCTGCCATCCTGTTGGGGGAAGCTCTTCTCCCCAGGCATCTCAGTTAACTGCAAAAGGACAAGTTACCCCAGGAAAGTCTGCTGTACAGACCAACTCTCTGAGGCAAAATCCAGATGATTGTAGTATCTTCCGTTACCATAGAGATAAGAGGTGCTGGGAGCTGGAGAGGGGCCACTCAAGTGGCGGGAAGCGGGTTAGTCGGTATGCACAGTGTGAACCTGAGGAAAATGAAAGTCTGTTCTAGTTGGATAGCCAGGCCTTAGTGGGCTAAGTGGGAGAGAGCAGAGAAGAGATGGGAGACCACAGGGAGCAGGCAGAGAGAAACAATGAGAGTGAAAGGGCTGAGTTTAAAGCATGTGAACTGCCAGGCCATGGGGGAGCCACTTTGGATTTCCAAGACAAAGTTCTTTGAGTGCCTACATTCTTGCCAGAGCAATAAAATGAAACTCACAGTGTGAATACAAACTTCCTGGATTATTTCAATGAAGGCATTACTACATTTTCCTGTAATTTAGACCTCCCAAGGTCCTTGCTGATTTTTGCTTCCCTCCTCTTCATCCCACTTCCCTTCCTGGTTCTTCTCTCACATCCTTCCAGAACTTTCCAAATCCTCATTTTCTTTCCCATCTTTATGTGCACTAGGACTGGCTTATTACATTTTACATCCAGTCACCTCTAACTCACTGGAATTCATCCTTTCCTTCTTTACTTCTTTCTCTCTACAGTACCTCCTTTCTCTCACTTCTTGCTATTTTTTTCTAATTGTACCTTCCTGCACAGAGAACCAGATGACAAAACCCAATGACTGTCACAGATGACTGAAGAGATCCCCTAATGACCAGCCCCTGCTTCCCACCTCCACCCTCACTGATGTTGTTGTTGTTGTTGTGTGACATCGAGTCGGCCCCGACTCATAGCGACCCCTCCTTGGGTTTCCGAGGCAGTATCACTACGGAAGTAGGTTGCCCAACCTTCCTTCCAAGGGGAGGAGTGGCTGGTGGGTTTGAACTGCCAGCCTTCTGGTTAGCAGTCAAGTGCCTTAGGCACTATGCTACCAGAGTTCCTCCCTCACTGATAAGGTATGTCTAAAGTGAAGTCTGGGAGCTCTGGTAGTGTAGTGCCTAAGGCACTTGATTGCTAATCAGAAGGCTGGCGGTTCAAACCCACCAGCCACTCCTCGGAAGGAAGATGGGACAATCTACTTCCGTATTGATACTGCCTTGGAAACCCAAGGAAGGGTGGCTATGAGTCAGGTCCGACTAAATGGCACATAACAACAACAACAAAGTGAAATCTTGGTCCTGTGCTTTTAAAATCCTATGTTCCTCAGGCTCCAAGTATTCTATCTGCATTTTATTTTTATCTCATTATTTAAATATATATCTCATATGTTTGACACGAACCTCATATTCTCCCTTAGGCCACCACCCCCACCCCAATCAAAAAACAACTTATAGGCAAGTTTTAACCCTTTGTTAACTTGTATCAGTCAAGTAAATCATTTTGAACAGATGTGGAAATAAAGATTCTTGTCAAGTTTCTAGTAAGTGTGCCCATGAGCAGGAACATTGTAGGACTGATTTTTAGAAACTGGGGCAGTACATAATTGCTGATGTTGTATAAGAAGTATGTCGTTAAGGCATATATATGTGTGGCTCAGTTAAGTGCCAAGCAAGGGTCCCTGTATCTGAGCAGGGTATCCTCTTGAAGCTAGTAACTGTGATTGGTGTAATAGTAAACCAGGTATATTATGTCATTAATGATTTCAGCTCCTGTTTTAAAGTTCTGGATACATTTTTTCAAATTTTTATTGTGATTTGAGTGAAACTTAACAGAGCAAATTCATTTTCCATACAGCAGTTCATATACATTTTGTTTCTTGACATTGACTGCAATCCCCATAATGTAACATCTCTCTTCCCACTTCCTCCCTGTAGTTACCTCTTCCCTGTGTCCTTTCCTATACACTCCTGCCCCCCTGAGCTATCTCCCCATATAAACACTGCCCTTCTGATCTCTCATGATTGATTGTTCTAAAGAGTGTATCTAGCTGATATAAATATTTACCCTATATGAAGGTTGGGCTCGGAAGGAAGGTTGGGCAATCCTACTTCCATAGTGATACTGCCTCGGAAACCCAAGGAGGGGTCACTATGAGTTGGGTCTGACTCGATGGCACATAACAGCAACAGCAACAACACATGCCTGTCTATTATTTGGCTGGAAGCTATGGGCATAAATCATTCTTGATTCATTTTGAGTGTGATTTCTATGAGAGGAATCTAAGCATTTGGTATGTATCATCAGTGATCTAACTTTATGACATAAATTTCCTGCTACTCCTTGTACTAAGGTCTAGATCAGTTTGGGGACGGAGTCTCCTAAAATTGCAAAGCCATTTGTCAAAAAACTGTTATAATTTGCAATGATTCATCTAAGCAAACCTATGCACACACAAAGAAAATTGTTCCAGAAGCTGGTCTAAGACTGTAACTGTTACCTGTAAGCCATAGTTTCTGATTTTTGTGTTCATTCAAATAGCTTCACTTTCACAACTTACTGGCCTTATGAAGATAATTGTTATAAATTTGAAATAATAAAATACAAGTTAAAAATTAGCATTTTAAATATTGGGGTTTCCATTTAGATTTTATTTGAAAATAAATGCTTTGTTACAAAAAAAAAAAAAAAAAAGGCTTGAGAATCTGTACCCGCATCCCCGCTGACAGACTTCATTTCATCTTTTTCCAGGTACCACCACTTGCAATTCTTTTCTCCCTTGTCTCCTTTCCAAAGATCTCAAGACTCTCCCTAAAAACCTGGCAGTGAGTAACCTGCTTCAACGTGATAAACTCCACTAAGGTGTCCATATCTAAGAATGATTTAAGTAGTTGCCCTGCATGGGAGGGGAGCTTTGTGTTTTATCCTGAATTCCTCAAGTCTCAATGAACCAATCCCGAGGAACAAGTCCTCAGCCACAGTGAAATGATACCCTTTCAAAGTGTTCCTCAAACTGTAGTTGAAGAACACTTAGCATCAGAACCACCTGCGGAATGCTTGTTACAAAGGCAGACTCTCAAGACTTAACCAGGCTCCCAGGTGGTTAAGACCTAAAACCTGCCCTTCCAGCCAGCACCTCCAATACCTTGGCACACTGAAGGAAAGGACTGTCATGGCCATCAGGCTCTCCACGCTGATGCAGAAGGCAAAGGGGGAGTGCCAATGCTGCCTGCTCTCCCTTTGCCTTGACTGAAAGCTAAACAACAGAGTGAAGCCCAGAGGCATCCCAAGAAAGGGAGGAACACAGGCCCAGGAGAGAGAGAGAGAAACCTAGCAAGCAATTCAAAAAGGAAAACAAAAAGAGTTTAAATTTCCTTCTCTCTAGGTTCAATCTAATCAATCAGCAGCAAAAAAAAAAAAAAAACAGAAGCAAGTCAGGGACAACCTGAGTAATGCAGGAAGCAGCAGCCTGGGCAGCTGGGAAGGACTGTGCAGGGTGGTCACCAATAACAAGGCAACAGGCCACGAGGGACCGCAGAGGGAGTGAGCTCTGCTCCCATTGCCTGGAACATGGTTCTTTTCAACCCTTCTCCATTCGGTCCCGGAGTTCCTGAAAGAGCGGGTAAAGAGCACTTGAGCAGAGCAGGCGCCTTCCTGCCCTGACAGTCCTCAGGCTCTCGCTTGTCCCTCTGTTCTTCCTTGATAAAAATGCACCGTGCGCTCCAAAAGAGGAACTAGGACACTCCGTTTTCATTCCACATGCGTCTCGTTTGTCGTCAGTCGGTTCTTCCATAATCTCATCATTATTGCTATGGCCCTCAGAGGACAGCTGACTTGCATTAATCAGTGGGGCCCCTCATCGCTCACCAGATTCTTTACACTTTTACCATGCCCTGGGGCATCCTAACTTACTTGAAAAATTAATAAACCTCCCCCCTCTTATCTTACCTTATTAATGTCTGTCTTTGTAACCCATTATCCCTGCATATCATCAGAGATCACTGGAGGGTGAGGGCACCAGCTTGCTCCCCTAAAACTATCCTAAAACGGAAACGCCCCCACTGGATGGCCCGAAAGAAAATGGCCTTCATGGGCCAGCAGGGCGTGTGTTTACCAGCTCCAATGGCACAGTGCATAGAAGGTGGGAGAATTCTTAGGATTCAGCTAAAAGCCATTAAGGTCCATTAAGTTGTTCTCTCCTCCCCCCATGCCTCTCCCCCTCTCTTGTGCACCCTAGTAAATCTGACTCATTAGCTTTAGATGTTTTGAAATACTGGTACATTAATCACTTGTGTTTGCACACTGTTTATGTGGGTTGTTGGTCATGGTCTGTAGTTATACTGGCTGTCTCCCTTGCTTACTTAAAGGTACAATCCAATTGAAAATAAAGATTTTTGCAGGTTTGCTCATTACACACAGTGTCGGCAGCTGGTGAGTGTCTTTTGCAATTCATCAGAGGCCTCCCAGACCACCTGCTCTTGGCATCCTGCAAACAGCTGGCACTGGGTAAGTACCATAAGCTATTACCTGATACAACAAATAAATAAATAAAGGGGCGGATGGGTAGACAAATAAAAAAAATAAATTGAATTGTCAGTCCTGAAATTACGGCTGCTTGAAGGGAAAGGTGCATTTTTAAAAAGAGAAAAATACATCTAGCCCCAATCCTTTGTGTTTCCATTTAAATGAAAACAGGAAGGAGGGATGTGAAACTCCCAACATTTTGGGTGAAAATATTGTGTCATTTTAGTAACAAGGCAGCCAAGAGAAGGATGCTAAAAGAGTCTGGTAAGGTGGCTTGGAGAAAAGAGTGAGAGGAAGGGGGATTTAATTTAATTGCATGTTGGATTCTTTCTTTTTTCCTTTTTATTTTTTGGGAAAAAAAAAAAAAATCATCAGGAGGCTTTGTGGCACTTAAGCTAAGGCCACCAGATGTCCCAATATTAAGAAGCCAATCTTTGTTTCCAAGGCCATCACCACTTTAGTTTTTTTGGGGGAGGACTTTACCCCAGTTTTTAACTCTGAGAATGGCCCTATGGGTGGCCATGCCTACTCTGGGCCTTGCCACCTGTCCTGACCCTACTACAGCCTAAAGAAAGGCTGGGGACAGTGTGGGCAGGAGCTCAGAAGGAGGCACTTGCAAGAAGGAAGAACCTGGTTAGAGGGGGAGAGAAATGCTGACCCACTTCTCTGCAGATCCTGAAAGTACATGAAACAGTGGTTGGGAGGCTGGTACAAGAGCTCAGAGGGCTGTCATTGGGAGAGATTCGTAACAGTCATCTCAACCTAAGAGGTCTCTGAACTTCTACTGGAAACTTTATAATATGGGGCTGGGTCTTATAAACACCCCCAATACAGCTACATCCCCTTAAAATGATTTATTTGTGTCTCTGTAGACTAGTCAAAACTTGAGGTATCTCTTTTGACCTTGTCCTTGTAAAAGTAGAAGGGAAGGAATTCTGGCAAAGAACAATCTGACTCACTGCTTATGAGCTTTGTCAATCAAAAGCCTGCATGAAGCTTCCATAGAAATAATGATTTTTACCTTAAGACTGATTAAATTCTAATGATTTTTGCAGCTTTTCTTCTATTGTTTCTTTTTTAATCAGAGTGTTTATGGATTGAATTAACATGGTAAAATGGGAGACATTTTATCCAATTGAAAGTTGGAAAATGGAAATATATCTATATATCTGAATTTTCTCCTTTTTCTCCCTCAAGAACTTTGCTACTAAAACCTCACTACTCCACTACTCAGTGTGGCCAGGGGGCAATTAGCTTCAGCATGAACATGGGTGCTGGTCAGAAATACAGACTCTTGGCCCATGATAGACTCTCAGAATCAGGAGCTGCATTTTAACATTTCAGATCCTAGCTGATATGTTCACACATTAAGAGTTGACAAGCATCACTCTGGAATACCCTGTTATTACAGAAGCCCTGGATTCTTTTAGGTTAAAACTACTTGATGTAGATTTCTACTGGGCACATCAATACTGTGGTTCTTAAGAACTTGAATAGGAGTGAGTAGTTGTTCCTGTGGGCTTTGGACCATGGTCGCAAGGAACATCAAGCTTAATTAGCATAACATATTACACAAAAACATTCTGGTGGCATAGTGCCTAACTACTAACCAGAAGGCTGGCAGTTCAAACCCACCAGCCACTCCTTGGAAGGAAGATTGGGCAATCTACTTCTATAGTGATACCACCTCGGAAACCCAAGGAGGGGTTGCTATGAGTCAGATCCAACTCAATGGCAGTGAGTTGGGTTTTTCTTTTTCTTTTTTTTTTTTTTTTAGTTTGTATATCCTACTTTGGTGAGTAATGATTGGGACCTTAAAAGCTTACAAGCAGCCATCTAGATGCAACGATGGGTCTCTCCTCATCCAGAGCAAAGAAGAATGAAGAAAACCAAAGATACATGGAAACAATTAGTCCAAGAGACGGGTAGGTCATATGAACCTCAGCATATATGACCATGAGAACAGAAGAACAAAATGGTACCTGGCTACTCCTGTCAACCACTTGGCAAGGGATCAATGCAGAAGATCCTGGATAGAGTGGGAGAATGATGTAGAACAAAACTCAAATTAATAATAAGGAAAAAAAGACCAGGTTTACTGGTCTGATAGAGCCTAATGAGACTCCCAAGACTATGGCCCCTAGTTACAATTCAGGTCTGGAGCGGAACTCATTCCTGTGGATTCCAGTCAAAAAATACACAGGCATATAGGGTGAACATTCACATCAGGTAGATACACTCCTTAGAGTGATCAATCATGGGAGAACAAAAAGGCGGTGTTTGCATGGGAAGAGATAGCTTGGGGTTGGGGGACAGGAATGTATAGGAAAGAAGGACACAAGGAAGAGATAACTACAAAGGAGGAAGTGAGAAAAGAGCTGTTACATTGTGGGGAATTGCAGTCAATGTCATGAAACAAAATGTGTATGAACTTCTGCATGGAAAATGAATCTGTAAACTTTCACACAAATCACAATAAAAATTGGGGGTGGGAAAGAACTTGAATAAGAAAATACAAACTGAGCAATTTTCTCTCACACTACAGGAATTCAAACATTTCATTCTTCAAATCAGCACCACAGCATAGAAAAAAAAAAGAGCTTAGACTCAGAAAAAAATCTGGTTTAGTTTTTCTCTGTAGCCTAGTAGAATCATGATTCTACTTTTCCGAGGCCTGAGAATGGAAATATCAACAACCCAGCTGCCTATACTGAAGGCAGTTTTAGAAATAAATGAGATTCTTCTTTTTTTTTAAATTTATTTTTTATTTATTGTGATTTGGGTGAAGATTTACAGAGCAAATTCATTTTCCATACTGCAGTTCATATATACTTTGTCTCATGTCATTGACCACAGTTTACCACAATGCAACAGCTCCCCTCCCACTTCCTCCCCATAGTTATCGCTTCCCAGTGACCATCCCTCCATACTCTCCTGCCCCCTGAGCTGTCTCCCTGTGCATAAGCAGCCCTTCCTTCTCTCATGATTGTTCTCTCCAGGGCGTGTGTCTACTTGAGATAAATGTTTAATTCACATGCCTGTACATTGTTTGGCTAGAGACCACAGGTGTGGGTTCAATTCCAGAACTGAAGGGCAGCTAGGGGCCATAGTCTCAGTGGTTCCACCAGGCTCTA
>NW_006921617.1:7661554-7663578 GCF_000298275.1 Orycteropus afer afer
TGTGTCTCCTTTTTTGGTATTTTCACATAAATTCTTCTGCTAGTTGGGGTTTAGTCCACTTTTTTGTATCTGTGTTAATTGGTATCCTTCCCTTCAAGGCTCAGGGGTCCAAGATTATCTTCTGTGTCTGTGTTAATTGGTTTCCCTTGTTGAAGAGGGTCTGTGCAGTCCTTCTGCCTAGTCCGCCATCTTGCCAGAACTCCTAAATGAGATTCTTTATGTGGAATCCAGTACCTGAGTGCTAAGTACAGTTAGCACAATTGGCTGCTAAACGTTGATGGTCTGAGTCCACCAAGATGTACCTTGGAAGAAAGGCCTGGTAATCTATTTCTGAAAAATAAGCCATTGAAAACCCTATGGATCACAGTTCTACCCTGGCACACATGGGAGACCATGAGTCAGAGTTGACTCGAAGGCAACTGGTTTATGTGCAATTATCACACAGTAACTCTAAAAAGTGTTATAAATATATAATTAAATCTTAATAGTAATAGTAGTAAGTGACAGAAATATTGAAGCTGGCTTACTTACCAAATGGATGACAGTGAGGACTCCATCTTGGTAGTAGGTGGAGAATAGATAGGCCCTAGCATGCTGTAGTGCTGCAATGGTTAAAATGTTCACTGGTGATGAGCTGGGATAGGACATGGTGGAGTGGATACCTTGGCTGGTACAAGATCTCTGGACCTTGAGAAGCATGAGGGAAGTGTTAAATAAATGGATAGCTATTACTGTGGACCACTGATTTATTGAAAAAGGGGTTATTCCAAGCTCAGGATGATTCTTAAACAATTCAAGAAAAATTGTGGAAACCAGAGGGCCTAGGTGACATTTAAGGAAATGCTAACCTCTTGCAGCCAGTCAACAGGCAGAGTGAAAGATCAAGCTCAGAACTTAATTGCAAGAGTAGTACGACTTCAGGGGAAGTTAAATCCTTGTCCTGAAAGGTTTCTTTATGCTGAGATCAGGATCCTAACAGGGAAGAAGTGGAACTCAGAGAACTGGAGTAGGGGTGTATGTGTAATACAGCTTAAGACTTTTAACTGACAGATTCCCCTGAATCCTCTAGGCCTGAAGAAGAGGTCTACATCCTTTGTTGGAAATAGTGGTCCCCACCTTATGAAGATCATTCAGAAACTTCAAATAAAGCTGATATCTGTGTCAGTACTTCAAGGGTCCCCAAGATCATTCCCAGGTTTGGTGATTCACTAAGAGGCCTCACAGGACTACAAGCCTATAGTTATTCTCATGACTATGATTCATTACAGCAAAAGAATATGGAGCAAAATCAGCAGGGGAAAAAAGCTCATAGGGTGTAGTCCAGGAGAAACCAGGCACAAGCTTCCAAGTGTCTTTTCCCAGTGGAGTCACACATGACACATTTACTTCCCCCAGTTGTGCAAAAGTTTGTTGGTTATCAGGGAAGCTTGTTAGAGACTCAACACCCAGGATTTTTCTTGGAAGCTAATCACATAGGCAGCGTCTTCCTGGTGCATGCAAAATTCCAGACTCCAAGAAGGAAAGTAGGCATTCAACATAAGTCACATTGGGAGTTCCAGTAAAATGGCAGAATAGGCAGACAAACCATGCAGATGCTCTTCAACAAAGAAAAGGAGAACCAATTAACACAGATACAGAAGATAATCCTGGAGCCCTGAGCTTTGAAAGAAAGGATATAAAAGTGGACTAAACTCCAACTAGTAGAAGAACCTGTATGAAAACACTGAAAAAGGAGACATACGGAGTTACAGTCTGGCAGTGATCCTGATGGCACAGACAGTTTGGATATTGCCAAGTGTTGTTGTTGTTAAGTGCCGTCGAGTTGTTTCCAACTCCTAGTGACCCCATGCACAGCAGAATGAAACACTGCTCGATCCCGTGCCAGCCCCACAATCCCTGCTATACTTGAGCCCATCATCGCAGCCACTGTGTCAATCCATCTCGTTGAAGGCCTCCCCCTCTTTCGTCGACCCTCCACCCTACCAATCATGACATCCTTCTCCAGGGAATGGTCCCTTCTTACA
>NW_006921617.1:7664375-7671966 GCF_000298275.1 Orycteropus afer afer
CCATTCCTTGTTTTTCTTTTCACATTTTTCCAATTTTTTTCTTCATTATTCTCCTACTCTACCTCTTTTCTCTTATTGCCCATCCCTAGATATTGCATGGTCCCCCCCCCTTTTTCTATGCATATTTTTTTTGGCTTTTTGAGGTATTTCTTTAAATACTTTCTCTCATGTATTGCCTTTCCTATTTTTTTTTCTTTTTTCTCTTTTTGGTGATTGTTCCTGTGTGTTTACGCAGTGTGTTTTTTGTCCCCTTGCTTTTACTTCTTTGATGGTTTTTCAATTTTTGTTTTTGTCTAACTGAGTGGGAGACAGCAACTGTGCCCATATGATGCAACCACACCTATACCTCCTGAAGCTCCACTTACTGAGTGAGAGCCATCACTTCCTTCTGCACCAACTGGCCAATGACACATGACCACCAGTAAGAGCCTGACACACCCTTAACTTCTCTTCACAAACAGTTAAACAGAGATCTGTGTAGCTACTCTCATTCTCTATCACACCTACCAGGAGACAGGTGGTGAATGCATAAGTGCTACCAATTAGCAAAAAGAGGAGCACAGAACCCTGCTTACTCAGATATATCCAAAGAAAACAAAAGTCTTGGGCAAATCACTCCAACATACAATCACCAATTAAATATAAATGCAACAAAGTCACAATGTCTTGGAGACAACAGAGAGTCACAGTCCACACAAAAGAAGCAAGATAAAGTGGTAGAAACAAGGGAGCAGGATGCAGACCCAGAACACATCACTGAGGAAGAAGCAGCATTAGAACTGCCTGATAAAGAATTCAAAAGAATTATACTTAGGTACCTTCAATGGATTGAAAGACAGAGCAAGGAAAACACTGACAAAAACCTAGAACAATTTTGGAACGCAATATAAGAACAAAATGACAAAATGAAAAATTAGAAATGATACAAAATCTACAGATAGAAATCCAGAAGATTACTACTAAATTTTCAGAAATAGAGAACACATTAAAAGGGCAAAGGAGTAGAATTCAATCAATGGAAGACAGAATTAATGAGATTGAACACAAATACCTGAATGCTTCTTTGGAAAGGGATCAATCAAAAAAAGATCAAAACAAAATGAAGAAAACCTAAGGTTCATGTGGGATACCATCAAAAGGAATAACCTACATGTAATTGGAATTCCAGAACAGGAAGAGAAAAACAAAACCACAGAGAAAATTGTCCAAACTTTTTTTGGAAGAGAACTTCCCTGATATTATGAAAGATGAGAATATATCCATTCAGGAAGTCCAATGAACCCCAAACAGGATAGACCCCAAAAGAAAATCACCAAGACATATCATCATCAAACTCATCAAAACCAAAGACAGAAAGAATCATGAAAGCAGCACTGGAAAAATGAGTTACCTACAAAGGGCAACCAATAAGCCTAAGCTTGAATTTCAACAGAAACATGCAGGCGAGAAGGCAATGGGATAGTATATATAAAACCCTGAAAGAGAAAAATTTCCAACCAAGAATTATATACCCAGCAAAATTGTCCCTCAAATATGATGGTGAACTTAGATTTCCAGATAAGCAGAAACTAAGGTAATTGTTAAAACCAGACCAACCTTTCAAGAGATACTAAATGGGATAGTATATATAAAACCCTGAAAGAGAAAAATTTCCAACCAAGAATTATATACCCAGCAAAATTGTCCCTCAAATATGATGGTGAACTTAGATTTCCAGATAAGCAGAAACTAAGGTAATTGTTAAAACCAGACCAACCTTTCAAGAGATACTAAAGGGAGTACTTTGAACAGAGAACCAATAATAAATAGCAAACAACAACCAACCATTAAGACACAAGATGACATAACCCAGAAACCAACACAGTTATGGAAGTATCCAAAGTAAAATAAGCTTACAAGAATGTAAACAGGGAACCAGAGCCATCAATTGGTAAATGAGGACAACAACAAACCAAAAAGAAGGAAAAAATAGCATAGTTATAGAACTTCTAAATGGTGAGGAAGTCAAGATAGTTGTAAGATAGAATGCACTGTTCTAAGCTTGAGGAGAAAATTCTAAATCACAGGGTAATCTCAAAGAAAAATGATAAACCTTCACATCACAATAAAAAAGAGGACAAGCACAAATATTTAGCAAATACTAAACAACAGCAACAAAGGAAATGATAACATGATTCATAAACAAAAGGAGCTTAGCACAGAAAATTATATGTAACAAGGAAATCAAGACCACCACAAAAAAACACACACAAAATGACAGCAACCAATTAATACTTGTCAACAATTACACTGAATGTCAACAGATTATATGCACCACTCAAGAGATGGAGAGTTGGATAAGACTGGATAAGAAAACATAGCCCACCAATATGCTCTCTACAAGAGACACACCTTAGAGACAAAGACAAAAATACACTAAAAATCAAAGGTTGGAAAAAGATATATCAAGCAAATGGCAACCAAAAGAAGAGCAGGAGTGGCAATATTAACTTCTGATCAAATTGGCTTTAAGACAAAAACCACCATAACAGACAAGGAAGGGCAATATATAATGATTAAAGGATCAATCAAACAAGAAGACATATCATAATAAATATCTATGGACCCAATGAAAAAGCTCCAAAATACATCAATCAGACTTTAAAAGAGTTGAAAAGACAAATAGATGACTCCACAGTCATAGTAGGAGACTTTAATACACCACTTTCAATGAAAGATAGAACAACTGGAAAGAAACTCAACAAAGATGCAGAACTAAACAATACAATCCACCAACATGACCTCATGGACATCTACAGAGCACTTCACCCAAAAATGGTACTGTATACATTCTTTTCCAGTGCACATGGAACATTCTCCATGATAGACCATATGTTAGGCCAAAAAACAAACCTTCATAAATTTAAAAACATAAGTCACATTGTACAAGTAGTTTAGGCACAATGAGCATTCTTACCAGTACTGAGAATCAAATCTGAGGCCCAACCTTATAAACAGGTCTTTCAAAGCAAAGCGGTCAGTCTGCCTATGATAACTCTTTTCTTTACAATTGGTTATTATTGGTTTGTAGCAAATCACCCCAAAACTTAGTGGCTTAAAACAACAAGCATTTATTTACTCACAACTAAGGGTGTGAATTTGAAAGAGCTAAGCGGGCACAGCTTTCTGTGGCCCACGTGTTGTTGACTGGATTCTCTCAGGAGCTTGCAGTCAGGTGGTGGGCAGTATGAGCTTAGCTTGTTCCAGCAGGCCTCACTCACATGACTGGCAGCTGGGGTTGTTGCCTAGTGCACCTCAGATTTCCTCCCTGTGGCCTATGCGCTTGAGTTCCAAGAATGAAAAAAATGAAAATTGCAAGGCTTTTTAAGGCTTCAGTTCTAACTCATTCTATTATTAAAAGCAAGTCATGCAAATAGCCCATATCTAGCAGAGTGGAGAAATAGACTCTACCTCTTGACTGGAGGAATGGTAGCATTACATTGCAAAGAGATATGTATAAGGAGGGGAGGAATTTGGGGCCTTGTTCTGCAAATTACCACAGTGCTTGTGCAGTCAACCTTGTGGTACCTCCCAGCTCTAATCTACTCCTTTTCGCTCTGCTTTTTGATGCTAAAGCTGGACCTTGTAAACATTTCTTCCTTTTCAGATGGTGTGACATTAGCTTTGTCAATAAAGGACACTGGACAGACACTGCAAGGCTGTAGGCAGAGGAAGGATCTTCTCTTCATGATTCTGTTGTGCTGTTTTCATTGGCCTGGCTGCCAACATATGAGTATTCAGGAAGCCTGGTGGTACACCTCTCACCAGCCCTCAGGGACTAGCTCTGACCCACCTGTGCCCTCACCAATTCTGTCCATCACCCTGCGGGCAACTTCCTACAGACCAGCTCTGGGCTGTATCTTTTTGTAAGTTTCTTCACCACTACATGCATGCTCCTGTGGTAGCCATATCCTGTCTTAGAGGTCTGAATCTCAGGCTTGCAGGGAAGCAAATGAGATGTCTCCTCTAAGTTTTTAGTTTCTTCCTATTCATGTGTCCTGAGCCCCAACAGTAGCTGCTTCCACATTTGTTATTTCTATATTCTTCTATATCTTCTTCTATATGCTCTTCTACACTTTTTTTTGTAGTTAAATGCTTTTTACTAGTTAATTATCTTAAATTTTCTCTGTTCAATTTACTGGTGTGGTTCCTGTCTTCTGACTGGACTCTAGCTGATTCAGTACCTTAAAAGATGATGTGGCCCCACTGCCTCTCCTGACAGCCAGACAAACAACAGTGCTTAGACCCCAGTGAACTACAACTGGTGATGTGCTGGGGCTGCTAAGGGAAGGATGGAACTATACACCAAGTGGGAGATTTGGCTAATAAGTACCATCTGGAGTGGGAAGTTTACACGGGAATGAATACTGAGTGGTGGGGACATGGAATACAAAGTTGGATAAAGGAGACTGTATCCATATGGGAACACTCTCCCATGATATGCAAGTCTAGGCCAGGATTTCAGTGAAAGTTCAAATACACTGCTTGGATGTCTTTTAAAAGCTTGGAAAATGTAATAGCCAATGCAAACAGCCTAATTAAATGTTGAAAATGTTGGAACTGATACAGAAAATGGTCTGGAAAGAGATGACAAGGCTCAAATTAGTGGGTATGGTAGAGAGGATATACTATGTAAGTCTGGAAACCCACTACTAACCAAGAATTATCCACAGATAAGCCCAGAAGTCACCCTTTTGCAAAAGAGTTAAGGGATGTGCTTGTGAGATGGGCACTGGCATTATGTGAGAAGCTTAGTGATGGTTGTCCTCTAGGGTCAAGACGAAGCATAGAAAAATTCATTACAAAGCTGAGCAATGGAAATGAGTCTAGAGTATGATAGATTACTCTCATAAGGCCTTTCTAGCCATGGTCTTGTAATTCCCACCAAAAGATTTTGTAGGAATATGCAAATAAGGTGTTTATGGTCCACCAAGGGGATTGGACAGCTTTCTAATAATACAAATATGGTGTATCTCACCCTTGTGGGGGTGGGACCTTGCAAATAAGGTATATAGAGGGGATTGGTCAGTTTCGCCATCCCTCTAGGCAGACCTCCCTAGTACCAAGAAGAAGATCCAGGAGAGGAGCATGTCCTATGGACCCAAAGTCCCTGTGCTGAGAACCTCCTAGACCTAGGAGACAGATAGAACTGTAACACTGGAGATGGTATGAGGTGGCAAGAAGCAGTGGCAGGGAAATAGTACCTAGGTATCTACTTCTGAACAATCATTCATTTCCATCAAGTCAATTTCAACTCATAGCGACCCCTCCTTAGGTTTCCAAGGCAGTATCACTACAGAAGTAGATTGTCCCATCTTCCTTCTGTGGAGTGGCTGGTGGGTTTGAACTGCCAGCCTTCTGGTTAGCAGTCAAATGCCTTTAGGCACTATGCCACCAGAGCTCCCCTGAACAATCACAGTCACTGAAAACCCTATGGAGCACAGTTCTACATGGAAACACATGGGTTCACCATGAGTCAGAATCAAACCAACAGCTATTGTTTCTTGTTACTGTTTTAAGAAGACATAGGAGTTTCTGGTACCAGAGTAGGATGGGCCCTAAAACTAATCACTTATGACTTATAAAAAGACTAGCATAGACACAGAGACACATACACAGGGAAAAGATGACTTATAAAAACAAACACAAAGCAGATGCAAGAAGCTGAAAGAGACAAAGAAGGACTTCTTAGAAGTACACCCAGAATGCAGCTTCTAGCCTCCTGATCTGTGAAAAAATAAATTTCTGTTCTTTAAAGCCCCCATTTGTGATATTTTTTGTTACTCGGTAACTAAGCCTGTTAAACCTTGATCTGGTTTTTGAACATTACTACAAAGGTCAGGATGGCACATATGGTGTCCTTTCACATGACACTACTGATAAGTGTCTTCTTCAAGAGTAAGTTTAAGGATCCCATTCAGAATTTTATTTTATTTATTTTATTTAATTTTCAATAGATTAATATGCACATGAGAGCTGCACAGTGAATAAAGAAGACTGCAGAAGAATTGATGCTGTTGAATTGTGGTGTTGGCAAAGAATATTGAAGGTACCATGTACCGCTAGAAGAATAAACAAACCTGTCTTGGAGGAAGTACACCCGAAATATTCCTTAGAAGCAAGAATGGTGAGACTTACTCTTTCATACTTGGTCATGTTATCAGAAGGGGCCAGTGCCTGGAGAAGAATATCATGCTGGGTTAAGTGGAGGGTCAGTGAAAAAGGGGAACACCCTCAATGAGATGGATTGACACAGTGGTTGCAACTTTGGACTCAAGCATGACAACTATTGTAATGGTGGCGCAGGACTGGGCAGTGTTTCGTGCTGTTTTACATACGGTCATTATGAGTTGGATCTAACTTGATGGCACCTAACAACAACATTCAGGACCACATCTTCCACCTAGTCATCATGTGTCTTTAGTTCCTTTTTATTTGGAACAATTCCCTAGCATTTTTCTTAATTTTCATAATCTTGAAATTTTTGAAGATTATAGGCCAGTCATTTTGTAGAATATCTCTCAATTTAAATTTTTCCAGTATTTCATAATGATTAAATGAAGGATTTGAATTTTGTCTGAAATACCACAGATGATATTGGGTAACATGATATCCATTTGTACTATTACTCATGGCTAACACAAATCACTTCACTAAGGTTTTTTCTGCCAAATTTCTCCATGACAGCATATTTTTTATCTTTTGTCATTAATAATATTTTGTAGTTAGATACTTTAAAACTGTATAAACTCTTATATCTCACCACATTATTATCATACACTAGTTTTAGCATCCATTGATATTTCTTCTCTATGTTAATTATTACAATGAAAATTGCCAAACAGTGATTTTCTATTTTCATCCTTCTTTCTAGTAAGTAAGATCTTTCTCTTCTCCTAATTTATTTACCTACATATCTATATTGATCATCACGGGGAGTAACTACCACCAACTGCCCAGCCACCCTACCGGGCCCGGCCTAGTTGACACACAAACATCACTAGCGCACCAGCTGTGGTAAGTTTTCTCGGTGCTTCTTGGCTGAGGAGCAGGAGAGAACAGCGGTGGCATGGCAGGAGGCCGTCAGCAAGCTGTTGTGCATGCGCCAGCATCAGCCCCAGGGTCACAGGTGAGGAGAGACAACTCAGGGACACCCAAAATAGCAGGTGGGAAGAGCAGGAGAAAGGGGATTAAAAGCCAGGAAGCCAAAGAGAAGAGCAATCAGCCGAAGGGATTAGGTGAGGAGAGGAAACTCAGGCCCGCCCAGAGCAGCAGGCCGGAAGAGCAGAAGAAAGGGGATAAAAGCCAGGAACTCGGACAGAAGAGCAGTCAGCTAAAGGGTTACAGGTGAGGAGAGACAACTCAGGGATGCCCAAAGTAGCAGGCGGGAAGAGCAGGAGAAAGGGGATTAAAAGCCAAGAAGCCAGACAGAGGTACAGTCAGCCACAGGGACCCAGGTGGGGATGATATGAGAGGTCTCCAATAGCAAGACAAACTTGTCTGTTGGTTTGTCCCACCGTGGTGACATGTAGACGTGAGTTTTGAGGTTGAG
>NW_006921617.1:7675376-7690134 GCF_000298275.1 Orycteropus afer afer
ATATATCACACACATCACATCTATATTTATTTCTATATGTATCTATCTATCTATATCTATATATATATAAACAACCATGAATTCACATCAGTACTTCTAACTCCAGTCCAACAAAACAGGGTACACTACAGAACTCATTCTAAGTAGGGTTGCCAGATAAAATACAAGAAGCCCAGTAAATTTGAGTTTCAGATAAACAACAAATAATTTTCAGTATAAATATGTTCCAGGTAGTATCCTGTATTTTTATTTGCTAAATCTGGAAACTCTTAATTCAAGTTTTCTCCATTTCCATATATGTTCTCCTCTTTTGCAAAAGTACAAAACCTGACTCCCATTATCTTTGATATATTTCTTAATCTCCCTGAATATAGCCAGTCTCTTAAACCTATTGAGCCACTGTTCCCACCTTGTGTATGGCCCTGACCCCCACTTGAGCTGCCCACTTCACTCTTGCTTAATAATGTGTTTTTTATAATGAATGCATGGAAAGGATCAAAAGAAAGACTTAGTTTCAAAGAACACTGGGCACAGGGAAGGGGCAAATGGTAACAAACAACCCCAGTTCTCAATGGCTTACCACAATAAACAGTCATTTCTTGCTCATAGTTCGCAGGTCAGCTGAAGCTCTGCTGGACTCAGCTGGGCTCTGTTGTGCGTCATGTGTCTTCTCATTCCAAGACCCAAGTTAAAGGGGCAGAACTGTCTGGGGCATTCTTTCCTGATGATGGGGAACAGAAGGGACAAGTCAAAACTCATGATTTCTCCTAAAGCCTTTGCTCAAAACTGGCCACTGTCATTTCCATCCACATTGGTCAAAGTCACACGGCAAAACTCAGAGTCATTGGGACAGGTGGACCCGTGCACTGTGAGTAATGGCAAAGTAAAGATGTAGATAATTTTTTTAGTACAAGTAAGACAACCTATCACCAATGGAAGTACATAAGAATAAACACAACCAATAGAGTAATCATATGTAAAGGATAAAGTGACTAGTCGAAAAAAAAATTATCTCTCATATTGAATCAAAACACTAAACTCAACTATATTCTATAAATAAGAGATATACCCTAAAAGAAAATGAATCAAGTTTGTTGAAAATAAAAGAATAACTATAGAAAAAGCAAAGTACCATGTTATTATTATTTGAAAATCTGACCCAATACCATGTATTAATTAAGTAATTACTTAATCTGAAGGACAAGGGTCTTCTTCCTCTCATAAACCAAGTCTCAAATTTCAAATTCCTCTTTTAAAACAGTCAAATACACACATACCAGTGAAAGAAATTATATATAAGAGAGAGGAGACAGAAGTCTATAATACATAGAGATAGTATCTCCTTGTCAACATTTACATAATGGAACATTTACAAGAATTGAACCATATTACAACATAGAGAAAACCACAATAAATTCCAACTAATATAGCTCAAACCATATTCACTTATAAAACCAGGTATAAAGAGATCAAAGTCATAGAAATAAACAATGAAACCAACAACCTGGGAATTATATTATTCTTGATTTCACTGGTTAAGGAAAAAAAAAGCAAATGCCATTGTATTTCTCTATACAATTATTTCAATATATTTCTAATACTTTAGAAAATAACAATAATGGAAACACTACATACATGTATATATATATGCTAAAGCTAGCATTTCAAATTAAGAAGAAAAGGATGTTGGAACAATTAACTAGCTTTCTGGGTGGTGGGGAGTAAATTTGGATCCTTACTGAATAATTCCTTATGCCAGAATGAATTCCAGATGGATTAAAATTTAAAATATGAAAACTCCACTCTCAGCCATAGATTTTTTTTTAATAGTTTAGGGATGGCAAAGGCCTTTCATACATTAAGTCAGAGGCAAAGATACTATTGGTATGTTAGACTCCATTACAATTTAAAGTTCTGAAGAACAAATATTAAAATATGGTTAAAAGAAATTAAATTCTGAGAGAGATATTGCTCACATTTAAAAACCAAACATCTAATATCTGTAATATACTAAAATGATCATATCAACTAATATGAACAATTGAAACCCAATTAGAAAAAAAAATCCAAACTACATGAACAAAAATTTCAGAAATAAAGTATTCAAATATTTGAATATTTTATACAAAGTAATTGGGGTGAAATGAGTTCCTTGATGTGGCCTTTTGCCTTAGTTCTTTGGAAAAATAGCTTGACAGATTTGTTTCTCCTAAGCTCTGAGGAGTTATCTTTGCCCCAGTTTTCTACCCCAGAGGGTCTATATTTTTGCCGGGTTAACTGATATTTCCTGGGTATGATGTAAACAACTTGGTTTGATAATTTTTGTCTGGTTCTGGGCTGCAGTCTGCCCTGTGATTGGTATGCACTTTGCAGAGTATGGTCACTAGAGTATGCAAATGAAGTGAGTTGCAGCCCATAATATGCTAAAATGATTATATCAACCAGTATGAACAATTAAATTGTTGGTAGTAGTTATATCAGTACCTCTCTAACTTCATATTCTAACACAAATAAAGATAAAGTTAAAAATGAAAAAAAAAAAAAATTACCCCATTCCTAGTATGCAAATAAAGTGTTTGTGGCCTTTGAGGAGGGGATTAGTCAGTTTGTGGCCCTGGTAGGAGTGCCATGCCCTAAAATTGACAAGGAGTTTGTGTATTTAAGCAGTCAGATCCATAGAGGTTTGCAGACAGCAGCAGGAAGAGAAGCAGTGGGAAAAAGCATAAGGAAGAAATAAGACAGAAGCAAAGAAAGAGAGACAGGAGGCAAGGAACCTCCTAAAAGAGCTCTAACATGGTCAAAGACTGTAACACTGAAGACAGTGAGAGGTCTGGAGGAGGCCCAGTGGCAGAGTTGGTAGTGACAAATGGCAGGTCCAAGAGGAGCCTATCCTGAGGAGTGCCAAAGGGACAAGGAGGCCACATCTACTGACCTCCTCTAACCCCACAAGAAGAAGACAGAAACACCATCAACAGCCGAAGGCCTATCCCTGCAAGGTTAGACATTCTGTCCCCCTCCAGCCCTTTCACCAACCCTGACACCAACCATTCCTCCTGCAGCACCCACTACCTCTTTGCTCGGTTCGATAATTTGCTGCAGTGGCCACACAGAGCTCACAGATTATGGGGTTTATTAGGGAAGCAACATACTACAATTCAAGTTCAGGAACATGCTCAGTCTCTCTCAGCAGTGTGTCTCTCGAGGTCTCCCTCAGCAATGCATGTCTCTTATGTCTCCCTCTCAGCAATATGTGTCTCTCAGAAGCACATCTTTCTCAGCAGTCAGAGAGACTCCATCTGCCTGTAGGAGGACTTCTTTTGAGCCTGGCAGAGTGGCCAAACTAACCAATCCTGCAAAAAAGGCAAGGAGGCCACATGTTCTGACCTCCTCTAACCCCATAGGAGTAAGACAGAATCACTATCAGTAACCCAAGGCCTATTCCTACAAGGCCAGACATGCTGCCTCCCTCCAGCCCTTTCACCAACCGTTCTTCTCAAAGCACCCACCACCTCTCTCCTGGGTTTGATAATTCACTGCAGTGGCCACACAGAACTCACAGATTATGGGGTTTATTAGGGAAGCACCAGGCTACAATTCAAGTTCAGGAAAAACACTCAGTCTCTCTCCTAACCCACACTCTCTCTCCTAACATTCTCTCACAGTCTCTCTCCCAACAGTGAGTGTCCCTTGGTGTCTCACTTAGCAATGCATGTCTCTTTCAGGAGCACATGTCTCTTTCAGCAGCACATCTTCCTCAACCAGCAGTCGGAGAGAGACTTCTGCCTCTAGGAGGCCTCCTTTTGAGCCTGGCAGTGTGGCCAAACTAACCAATCATAACATCAGAATTCTAAGCACCTGAGAGAGAGTGGGAACCTCCCAGAACATTGCTTTGTGTTGTGCCCAACAGAAATACCCCAGGTGGATAACTTTTACAATCAAGAACTTCTCAGTTGCTCACAGCAAATTCCACCACAGAGTTTACAAAAACTTGTGGCTAGAAAAGCCACAATAAGTAATTTATTACACCACAAATCCCAACATCATAATTCTATACACCTGAGAGAGAGAGAGAATTTCCCAGAAAATAGAAAGAAATACTCCAGATGGATAACTTTTAACAATCAGGAGATACTCAGTTGCTCATGGCAAATTTCACCATGGAGTTCACAAAGACTTATGGCTAGAAAAAGCTGCACTATGTACTCCACTCTCGGAAGGAAGGTTGGGCAATCCTACTTCCGTAGTGATACTGCCTCGGAAACCCAAGGAGGGGTCGCTATGAGTCGGGTTTGACTCGACGGCACATAACAACAACAACAACATGTACTCCACTACACCACAAGAGGGCTGGAAGGAAGTCTGCCCAGCCAAGAAGAGCCGAGAGTGCTGTCCTGCACTGAAGAAGGGAGACTGCCTGCGTGCTTCCTGATCCTGAGCTATAGCCTGTTGATCCTGAACCCAAGTTGTACCCTATTCCTTAATAAACCACTTAGCTGGTCTGTGAGTTCTGTATTGCCATTGCAATGGATTATCAAACCCAAAAGAGAAGTTGAGAGTACCATGGGGTGGGGGTGGGGGGAAGGCTGGTGTAAGAACTGGTAAGAAGTTTGGAAAGTGAAGCTATATCTGACTTCCATCTCATAGGGATCAATCTTGGGATGATCTTTATTCTCATTATCCTTCATGAAGTTAGAGAAGTACTAATATAACTACTACCACCAGTATTTTACAAAAATGTTTGGCCTTGCCAGTAATATGTTTGTGCATACATGAGCACATGTCTTTATACCTAAGAAAATATCTGGAAAAATAAACACCAAAATGTTAATACCAATTATTTCTGGGGGTTGGGATTTCAGGATGCTTCTTATTTTCTTCTGCCTCTTTTTTTTTTTTTTTTTTAAGCAGCTTATATTAATTTTATATTTTATGATTAAAATATACACAGAAATAGTCAAAAAAACCAATGAATCCCCTTTTGTTTTTTAAATGATTCTTTACAATCCATTTTTAATATATGTGGTAGACAAATGCTACTAACTAGGGAAAATGTTCATACTACAGGATGAAGAAAACAAGCTTCTAAATTGGGATTTAATTTTTGTTTTATGAAGGAGATGTAATAAATTACAGTGGTTTTCTCCAATGAGAGAAAAGTGGGTCCTTAGATTTTCTTCTTTGTGCTCTTGAGTTGTCTAAAAGAAATATTTAGGGAAAAATTCAATAGTCTTTAAATAGTAGATGTTTAGCTGCTATAGGGTGGGCAATGGTGGTTCAGTGATAGAATTCCCATCTTCCATGCATATGACTCTGGTTGTATTCTGGCCAGTTCAACTCATGCATAGCCACTAACCATCTGTCAGTGGTGTCTTGTGTTACTGTGACACTGACCAGGTTTCAGTGGAGTTTCTAGACTAGGATGGACTAGTCTGGTGATCTACTTCCAAAAATCAGCTATGGTGGTTAAGGCTGTATGTCAGTTTGGCTGGGCCTGGTTGAGCACCTGGCCAGCTGGATGTAGTATTCCCCATGATGAGACTGGTAATCAACTCCATAGGGTTTTCTTTAGCTGAATTTTTGGAAATAGATCACCAAGGCTTTGTTCTGAAGTACCTCTGCATGGACTTGAACCTCCAGCCTTTCAGTTAGCAGCTGAGTGTGTTAATCATTTGTACCACCGAAGGACTCCTACCATCAAGCATAGTTAAAATCAAGCATGTCTAGTGTAGTCATAACTTCCTGACTCCAAAGTGCTTAAAGTTCCCTTTGCTCAGTATATATTGCATGGCATAAAATGCTTCTATCTCACGTTTCTCTCAACACATCTCCCACTGCTTCCTTTTATTAGTTCTGGCTACTCTCTTTTTCCCAAATAAGCCTTCATAATGTCTTCCTTGCCTCACTGATTTTAGGTACCATAAAGCTTTTACAAAAGTATAAGAACTTACAAGTACAAAACTTTAATCATTATCTTCATCTGTTAAAATCTTGCCAAGATCAAAATCAAAGCCCTTCTCAAATGCCACATATTCTTTGGTGCCTTATTAAAATTTATTACTGCCTTTTGCAAAAAGTAGTATCTTCTTCTTTTGACCTCTCGTGGAAGGTTTCAACACAATCTTCCCTGTTTTCGATAGCCCACTTTATTCATATCCTAACTCCCCTGTATGAACATAAGCTCCCTGAGGGCAGAAGCACTACCTTATCCATCTCATTCTCTCATATCTCCTAGGTATCCTCCTACCTTCTTTGCTGAGTAATTGGGTAAACAAAAAGTCTTAGTTAGAACCCACACACCCTTAGCAAACCGGAAATAAATGGAGAATATGGAATATCAATGGGAGGCATTGCTCCAGCTGCTGCTACAACGCTGTTAATTACACAACACTTTTATTGAGCAATTCGGTGGTAATTCTTGCCGCTATTCCTCCTTAATAAGATCCATTGTGCACCATAAAATAGTAACTGGGACACAGTTTGTATTCTGCATGCATCACATTTCTCTTTAGCAGGTTCTTCCATATCCATAATCTCATCATTATTACTATTACCCTCAGAAGACAGTTGACTTGCATTAATCAGGCTTGCTGCCATTCCCTTGCCAGATTTTCTGCAGTTTTATTGTGCTTTTGGACATTTTAATTAACTTGAAAAATTAATTTTAAAATCTTACCTTATTAATGCTCTACCCCCTTGGAAATCCCATCCTCTTGTTTATTATCACTGACCATTTGAAGACAAAGTCATTAGTGATTAAAGCTCCAGAGGACTTCCACACCATCATGCCGCAGACTGCGTGTTATTTATAAATGAGAGGAGAATAATATCCCAAATTTTTAAGTGGGGAGTGGTTTCTATCACTATGGGAGTTAAGAGTTATAATTTCAATTACATCATACATTTACTCCTCAACTACCTGCTCTCTGCAGAAATGCAACAAAGTTAGCTTGTTAACACCATGTACAGAGGTAAGTATTGTTTGACCCATTTGACAAACTGAAAGAATAAGGCACTAGTTTTGATAACTCAAGAACACTGATAAAAAGTCAAATAAGCAGAATGGCAGATAAAATGAATTCTTGACCCTCAATGTTCTGTTTGGACCCTTGGAAATATAAAGGGATGGTTATTGAACATGAGTTTTCATTTTCCAAACAAAAAATGACAACATCACATAGGACTATTCTAACCTGCTTTTAATGACTGCATAGAGCACTCTCATGGGGTGCTAGCTTATATCAAGATCTTCCAGAAAGAGTGTCCTTATCAATTGGTGATGCCCCACATCTATGAGTGAGTGACACATAGAAGTATATCTGCCCTCACTGCTAAAAACACTCAGTACCCTTTTGATGAATCAACTCAACGACAACTAGTAATGACAATAGCAACTTTTTTGGTACTATTCAGAACAGTGATTCTCAACTTTTGATTTTCAGTATTCACTTTCAATCTTATAAAGAGGGCATGTTGTTTTTGTTAGGTGCCACCAAGTCAGCTCCAACTCATAGCGACCCTGTGTACAACACAGAGAAACACCGCTTGGTCCTGTGCCAGCCTCACAATGCTTGAGCCCATCGTTGCAGCCAGTGTCAATCCATCTCATTGAGGGTCTTCTTTTTTGCTCACCCTCTACATTACCAAGCATGACATCCTTCTCCAGGGACTAGTCCCTTTTGACAACATGGCCAAAGTAGATGAACAAAGTCTAGCCATTCTCACTTAAGGAGCATTCTGGCTGCCCTTCTTCCAGGAAAGATTTGTTCATTCTTCTGGAAGTCCATAGTATTTCAGTGTTCTTCACCAACACTACAATTCGATGACATCAATTATTCTTTGTTCTTCCTTAATCATTCTCTAGCTTTCACATGCATAGGAGGTGATTGAAAATACCACGGATTAGGTTAGGTGCACCTTAGTCTTCAAAGTAACATCTTTGCTTTTTAACACTTTAAAGTGGTCTTTTGCAACAGATTTGCCCAGTGCAATACAATTTCTGATTTTTTGACTGCTGCTTCCATGGATGTTGAGTATGTATCCAATAAAATTCAATGTTTGACAACTTCGATTTTTTTCTCCATTTATCATGATGTTGCTTATAGGTCCAGTTGTGAGGATTTTTCTTTACTTTATGTTGAGGTGTAATCCTTACTGAAGACTATAGTCTTTGATCTTCATCAGTTAAGTCCTTCAAGTCATACTCACTTTCAGCAACCAAAATTGTATCATCTCTATATCACAGGATGTTAATGAGTCTTCTCCTAATCCTGATTCCTCAATCTTCTTTAGTCCAGCTTCTCAGATTACTTGCTCAACATACAGATTGAATAAGTGCAGTGAAAGAAAACAACCCTGTTGCACACCCTTTCTGATTTTAAACTATAGAGTATCCCTTTGTTCTGTTCAAAGGACATCCTCTTGGCTTATGTACAGGTTACTCATGAGCAAATTAAGTGCTCTGAAATTCTCATTCTTTGCAATGTTATCCATAATTTGCTATGATCCACATATTCAAAAACTTTGCATAGTCAATAAAACACAGGTAAACATTTCTCTGGTGTTCTTTGCTTTTAGCCAAGATCCATCTGACATCAACAATGACATCCTTCATTCCACGTCCCCCTCTGAATCCAGCTTGAATGTTTAGCAGTTCCCTGTAAATATACTGCTACAATCATTTTTGAATTATCTTCAGCAAAATTTTGCTTGTGTGTGATAATGATATTGTTTGATAATTTTCACATTCTGTTGGATCACCTTTCTTTGGAATGGGCACAAATACGGATCTCTTTGAGACAGTTGACCAGGTAGCTGTCTTCCAAATTTCTTGGCATAAATGAGTAAGTGCCACCAGTGCCACATCAGTTTAAAAGGATAAAAAGGACATACTTTTATATAATCCTTAATTTCTGTTAATATTACAAAAAGCTAGTATGAATTGATATTAACTAGCTCTACATACCTTCAGAAAATATTGTCTGTATGTGAGCAGGATATATTATTTACTTGATTTACAGACAATGCTTGGTGTGTATGTGCATTTGTGTATCTTTTGGATTAACCCTGTACCAACCCTGCCCTACTCCTCTGGCCAAGTTCAGATGAAACCATCAATATTAATTACATAACTCAAGAAATAAATATTCAAACCAAAAAATTTACATGGGTGGTTAACTTTTAACATTTTCAACATGGGGCTTATTTTGCTATGATTCTACTTAAAATGTCTGCAATTTATGGAATTATTGAAAGATAGAGAACTTGTCCACCTAGCTGCCTCCAGTCTGAACTACATTAACAAGACACTGAAGGCATTTGTTGATCACAAAATACAGACTTCCAACAAAGCTACTTTATTACAATGACACTTTAAGGATACAGGGTAATATCATGGCCCTTTGATAAAGTAGAGTATAATTCAAGTTTCAGTTATGTCACTCCTGTCATTTATAAGTAATTCACCTACCATCTTGGAGTTTCAATTTCTTCACATATAAAATGAGTTCCTGATCATACTGTTAGAGACGATTACATGCACAGAAATTAGCCTAGTGGAACAAGGTAAGTACTTTATAAATGTTAGCCAGTAGTAGCAGGGAGCTCTGGTGGTGCAGTGCTTAAGGCATTTGACTGCTAACCATAAACTTGGAGGTTCAAACCTACGAGCTGCTCCATGGAAGGGGGTTGCTATGAGTCAGAATCTACTCAATGGCATGAGTTTGTTTGTTTTTGTAGCCAATAGCAGCAGCAACAGTAGTATAGAGGTAGTTACACTCCAGGTGTGGTAGCAGGAGTTATATAACCTACAATCTCCAAATCTCTCCCATTAGGGGCTCCAGAGTTTCTTGCTGACCTGCTCAGTTCTCTTTGCTGCAGACTGTCTTCCTCTTATTTTAAAAAAATAATACAAACTAGCTATTGTCAAGTCAATTCTGACTCATGATGTTCTGTCACTTATTAGCTACATAATGCCGCTCTGACAAGAATGTGGGATGGCCTTAACAAACAGGAGTTTATTCTCTTACAGTTTGGAGGCTTTAAATCCACATTCAAAGTGCCAAGCTCTAGCGGCTGGGTGAAAGCCCTTCAACCTTGGGCTTCAGCTCTGCCTCCTACTCCTGGCCCACTGGAACTAGAGGTTTTTCTTCACTCAGGCAGTTGCTGGCTGTTGAGACTGACAAACCCAAGGTTGACAAACTATTACCAAACCACACAGCAGGCCATTAATTCAAGTCCATTGAAAGTCCTAAGGTCTGCAGAGCTTGGCAGCCCGCTGAACGACAACATGGCTACATGCAGGGTTCAAGTGTACCGTAAGCTAGAGACCATTCCCAAGGCTTCTCCTTATGTACAGGAAGCAGACCACAGCCTTAAGGCAGCTACTCAGCTGCTCACAGTAGATTCCACCATGGAGTTGATTACTGGTCTCATCATGAGGAATACTACGTCAGGTACCCAGCCACTCAACCAGGCCCAGCCAAGTTGACACACGGACTTAACTACCACATATGGCAACCCCATATGTGTCAGAGTAGAACTGAGCTCCACAGGATTTTCAGTGGTTGCAATCTTTCAGAACTGGATTGCCAAGCCTTTCTTCTGAGGTGAACTACCAACCTTTCAGTTAGTGGTAGCTGAGTGCTTAGTCGTTTGTGCCATCCATGGACTCTGTCTTCCTCCTAGCCCCCTAGTTTCTGCTCTTCCATTATTCTCTCCAAACATGGCTAAAACAAAGCCCCTTCACTTCCTCAGCTAAAATGAAGGATTCACAACAGCAGGCATTTTGGCTGATTTTGTTTCCTGTTACCTCATACAGTCCCTGGCACATAAACCCGTTGCTTTCAAGTCAATTCTGACTCCGAGTGGCCCCACCACCACCACCCATCTGTCAGTGGAGGTTTGCATGTTACTGTGAAACTGAACAATATTCGATGGAGCTTCCAGACTAAAACAGAGTAGGAACAAAGACATAGCAATATGCTTCTGAAAATCAGACAGTGAAAGCCCAATGGATCACAAAGGTCTGATCCTGTCATGCAAGAAGTCACCATGAATTGAGGGCTGATTCAACAGCAGATAACAATAACAATAAAGAGATAGGAGACCCCTTCCTGACTTGAACAATGATGTGATACCAAAAGGTGCACTGGTGTTTTTGCAGCAATAAGCATCTTTGTATGAGAGAAATGACTCCCTTAACAGACCAGGCATACAATTTTGAGGAACCCCCCTTTTACATGTTTCTTTTGATAATTTTTCAAAAATGTTCTTTATGATCATGAATCTTTGCTTAATTTCCCAACTTAGATCCAGATTCTTTACTTTCCTTAGTAAATTCATATGATCTTTCAACTGCCACTTGGTGCTTCATTCATGATTTATTAGAAATAGATTGAGTCTTCTCAAGTCTCCCTTACAAAATCGATGCACCTTCCCCAACTCAGCTTAGTCTTAAGCACTCTTTGGGGATGGACACTCTGCTCATGACTCATTACCTTTTTTCTTAAGTATGAAAGATTTTTAAGGAAAAAACGAATAGGTGGAAATGCCTTATTAACTTTGAAGAGAGAGAAGAATGGCTGAATATCTTTCAAAATATAAAAAATCCACATTGGGCTCAATATCTGCTGACTACCCATCACCTCACACTGATTCATCTTTGTCTCCAGACTCGATGAATTGAGAAAAATGAGAGTATTCATAGAAACTGAAAATGATCTTCACAGCCAGCAGCCCTACATTTTTTTTTTAAGGTCCTAAAAATCTCAGTCTTCATATGCAAAGTAGGGCAAGAACTCATAACATGCCACGGATGAAGAAAAATTAAAAGATAAATGAAACCCATCTGAAGTTTTTAAAATTTCAAGGCAAATTCAATTGCTACATTTTCAGTCAAATCAGCAATTTTAAAAAATAATATTGTATTATGTTTTAGGTGAAAGTTTACACAGCAAGTCAGGCTCCTTTTGACAATTTCTATACAAATCGTTGTGTACTATAACTTACAATTTTTACAATATATCAGCACTCTCATTATTCCCATTCTGTTTGTTCTGTTTCCACTGCTCTAGCTTCCCTTCTCCTCCTTGCCTTTTCATCTTCGCTTTTAGGTAAATATTGGCCTTTGGTCTCATATAGTTAATTGTTTAAGGGAGCACATTACTCATGGGTGACATTGGTTGTTTTATAAGCCAAGCTATTATTTGGCTCAAAGGTGACCTTGCAGAATAGCTTCAATTCCAAGTTCAAAGTGTATCTTAGGGCAATAGTGTTGGGACTTCCTCCAGTTTCTATCAGTCCAGTAGGTCTAGCCTTTTTCAGGAATTTGAGTTTTGTTCTACATTTATCTTACATTCTATCCAGGACCTTCTATCGGGTCCCTTGTTAAAACTGCTGGTAGTGGTAGCTCTTCTGGTCTCAGGTTAGAAAAAGATATAGTTTGGGAGCTCTGGTAGCATAGTGGCTAAGGCACTTGACTGCTAACCAGAAGGCTGGCGGTTCAAACCCACCAGCCACTCCTCGGAAGGAAGGTTGGGCAATCCTACTTCCGTAGTGATACTGCCTCAGAAACCCAAGGAGGGGTCGCTCTGAGTCGGGGCCGACTCCACGGCACATAACAACAACAACAACAACATAGTTTGTGTGGGCTCTTAGTCCTATGCACTAGTTTCTTCTTTCAGCCTTTGATTTCCTTCATTCTCTTTTGTTTCATATGAACAGAGACTAATAGTTTTATCTTATTTATGTGGATATATATGCAGCACACACAAATGTATATAAACAGATACCTACAGATACACCTATGTATGTACATGCATTTACTTACATATGCCTTCCTACACACATATATGCATCCATATCTACCTATATAACCATCCATATCTACCTACATAAACATAGTTTTAGTTGTTTTTACTGTTGTTGCAAAATTGTGTATGTTATGGAATTTACAGAAATTTTCCATTTTTCTCATGTACTTCTTAGTGTCTTTATTTGCCTTGGTCAAGTTATGCTGACTTCACCCATATTTAGGATTGTCTTTCTCATCACCAAATGTAACAAGTGTCTACTATCTAGAAAGTGATACCCCCTCTTTCTCTCTCCCATTCCTCATAACCATCAAAGAACTTTGCTTTCTGTGTTTATGTATCTATTCTTGACCTTTTACAATAGTGAGACCGTGCAATATTTGTCTTTTTGTGATTGGCCTATTTCACTCTGCATAATGTCCTGCAGATTCATCCACAGTATAAGATGTTTTGCAGAATCCTTATTATTGTTTGTAGTTAGTAGTATTCCACTGTATGTATGTACAATTTCTTTATCTGTTCCTCCATTGATGTGCACTTAGGTAGTTTCCATCTTTTTCCTATTGTGAATAATGCTGCAATGAACATAGGTGACTTTTTGTCTACCCATGTCATTGATCTTGTATCTGTAGGAAATATACATAGGAGTGGGATTGCTGGATCATAAAATATTTCTATTGTTAACTTGTTGAGGAAGTGCCAAACTGTTTTCAATAGTGGTTGTAACATTTTACAATCCCACCAGCAATGTATAAGAGATTCAATCCCCCCAAAACTTTGCCAGCATTTGTTTTCTTTTTTGACCATTGCAATTTTTGCAGGGGTAAGATGTTATCTCATTGTAGTTTTGATTTGTATGTCTCTAATGACTAATGACTTGGAAGGAAGATTGGGCAATCTACTTCCATAGAGATACTGCCTCAGAAACCCAAGGAGGGATTGCTATGTGTCGTCACAACCAACTCAACGGCGGTCGATTTGGTTTTGGAAGGGTAAATGATTGTGAGCATCTTTTCACATATCTGTCAGCTGCATGAGTGTCCTCTTTGGTAAAGTGTCTGTTCATGTCCTTTGCCTGTTTTTTTGTTTGTCTTTTTTATTGTTGAGTTGTTAAAGTTTTCTGTATATTTTAGAGATTAGAACCTCATCATCTATGTCTTTACCAAAGATCTTTCGCAGTCTGTAGGTTCTCTTTTAACTCTATTTTGATGAGCATAAATATTTAATTTTTAGGAGGTCCCAGTAGTCTAATTAATCTTCTGTCATACATGCATTTTTAGTTTTGCTTGATAAGGTACTTACATTGAAAATTAGGTTCCCTAGTTTTGACCCTATGTTATCTTCCGGGAACTTTATAGTTTTAGCTTTAACATTTAGGTCTTTGATCCATTTTGAGTTAGATTCTATGCATGGTGTGAGGTGTGGATCCTGATTCATTTTTCTGCATATAGATGTCTTGTTGTTGTTGTTGTTATGTGCCATCGAATCGGACCCGACTCATAGTGACCCCTCCTTGGGTTTCTGAGGCAGTATCACTATGGAAGTAGATTGCCCAACCTTCCTTTTTGTTAAAGAGCCTGTTTCTTCCTCATTGAATGGTCTTTGATCCTTTGTCGGAGATCAACTGCCTATAGATGGATAGATTTACTTCTAGGTTCTCAATTCTATTCCACTGGTCTTTGTGTCTGTCATTGAACAAATACTAGGCAGTTTGGATTACCATGGCTGCTCTGATGGTGTAGTGGTTAAATCATTGGGATACTAACTAAAAGTTCACCAATTTGAACCCACCAGCCAGTCCATGGGACAAAGATGAGGCAGTCTGCTTCCATAAAGATTTATACCTTGGGATCTGTATAGGGATTACTATGAGTCAGAATAGACTAGATGACAGTGGATATACATACACACACACACACACACACATATATATATACATATACATATAT
>NW_006921617.1:7690524-7751064 GCF_000298275.1 Orycteropus afer afer
AAGAGTGCTATTGGAATTTGGATTGTTGTTAGGTGCTGTCAAGTCATCTCTGACTCATAGTGACCCTATACACAGCTGAACAAAACACTGCTCGGTCCTGTGCCAGCTCCACAATCCCTGCTATACCTGAGCCCATCGCCGCAGCCACCGGGTCAATTCATCTTGTTGAGGGCCTTCCCCTCTTTAGTTAACCATCCACTTTAGCAACCATAATATCCTTCTTCAGGGAATGGTCCCTTCTTACAACACAATCAAAGTAGGTGAGATGGTCATTCTCACCTTCAGAGAGCATTCTGGCTGCACTTCTTCCAGAACAGATTTGTTAATTCTTTTAACAGTCCATGGTACTTTCAGCATTCTTTGCCAACACCGCAACTCAAATGCATCAACTCTTACTCTTCTTCGATCTTCCTTATTCATTGTTCAGCTCTCACATGCATATGAGGGCATTGAAAATACCATGTCTTGTGTTAGGCACACCTTAGTCTTCAAGGAAATATCTTTGCTCTTCAGCATGTGAAAAAGTTCCTTTGCAGCCAATTTGCCCGGTGCTTTATGTTGTCTGTTATCTTGACTGCTGCTTCCACTGGTATTAATTGTGGAACCAGGTAATATGAAGTCTTTGGCAACTTCAGTCTTTTCTATATTTTTCATGATGCTGCTTATTGGTCCATTTTGTCCAATAATTTGGTCCCTTTTTGTGTTTATTGCTTATTGGGATCGGACTTGCATTATACATCAATAGATCACTTTTACTGGTATTAACATTTTCACAAAGTTAAGTCTTCCAATCCATGAGCATGGAATGTTTTTCCATTTATGTAGACCTCATTAAGTTTCTTTCAGTAGTGCTCTATAGTTTTTCTTGTGTCTTTTACATCCCTGGTTAGTTTTTTTCCTGAGTATTTTGTCCTTCGGAGGACTATTTTAAGTGATATTGTGATCTTGATTTCCTTTTCAATGTTGGCTGTTGGTTTTTCATATTTGCTGTGAATTATGTTAAGTACTTTCGCTTCTATTCCTATTTTATTGAGAGTTCTTATCAGGAAAGGGTGTTGAATTTTATCAAATGGCTTTTCTGCATAGATTGAGATGATCATGTAATTCTTTTCCTTTGTTTTATTTATGTGATGACATGGTGAAGTACATTGATTGATTTTCTAATGTTGAACCATCCTTAAATCCCTGGTATGAATCACACTTAATCATGATTTTTTTTTTTTTTGGAATATGCTGTTGAATTCTATTGGCAAATATTTTGTTGAAAATTTTTGCATCTGTATTCATGAGGGATATTGATCTGTAATTTTTTTTTTCTTTTTTAGTGATGTCTTTGTGTGGCTTCATTGAATGAATTAGGAAATATTCCTTCCCATTTTTATGTTCTGGAATAGTTTGAGTAAAATTGGTTTCAAATTTTCTCTGCATGTTTAATGGAATTCTCCAGTGAAGCACTCTGGGCTGGGGTTTTTTTGTGTTTAGGAGTTTTGTTAATGACATCTTCAATTTCTTTATTTTTTACAGATTTGTTCAAATGTTCTAGCCCTAATGTGTTAGTCTAAGTAGGTAGTATGTTTCTAGAAATTTGTCCATTTCTTCCAAGTTTTCAAATTTGTTGGTGTACAGTTTTTCATAATATTTTATATGGCCCCTTTTTATCTCAGTTGGTTCTGTTGTAATGTCTCACATCTCATTTATCATTTTGTTTATTGCATCTTCTCTTTTTTTTTTTCTTCCTTTGTTATTTGGCAGCTGGCTTGTCGATTTTATTGATCTTCTCAAAGAACCAATTTCTAGTCTTGTTGATTCTTTCTACTATTCTGTTTTCTATCTTATTTCTTCCTGCTTTGACCTTTGTTATAGGCAGTGCCTGGATTATAGACACCTGACTTATGTACAATTCCACTACTAGCCCTTTAATGCAGGGCTTTGAACTGGTTCTGTCATGGCTGGCAAAGGAAACAGGAACAGATGGAAATTTTCAGAATTTGGGTGATCCATCAGGAACACAAAAAATTATGCATTGAAGCCCGGGCATGGAAGACTCAGAAAAGATGTAGTGAGCCCTTTCAGTGCCCTAATGAAAGGGTTAGCAGGAATGTGGAAAGTTACAAAAATTCAAACAGCATGGTCAGCCACCATCTTTGAGGGGGGAAGCATTGTTTTAAAGTCTTGCTTTAGTGTTATGTAAATTTGCCCTCACTTGGAAACAATTGAGCCAACTCCTACTTGCAATAAATTCATCACAATCACCTTCGCTAGCTGTATGTACAGCTTTTAAGACATTTAAAAGGCTTTAAGCTTTTTCTTGCACTAAAGTAAAGCTAAGTGAGAACCTTATGCATCTGTTCTAACTGACCTACAAATTCAACTTAAAGACACATGTAGGAACAAATCTTGTTCATACCCAGAGACTGTCTGTATTTCCTTTCTTCTGGTGACTATGGACTTCTGCGGTGTAGTAAATTACTTAGTGTGGCTTTTCTATCCATAAGTCTTTGTAAACTCCAAGATGGGAATTGCTATTAGCAACTGAGGAGATCCTGATTTTAAAGTCGCCCACCTGGGTTATTTCTGTTGGGCGTGGCACAATACAATGTTCTGGGAGGTTCCCACTCTCTCTCACGTGCTTAGAGTTCTGATGCTGTGATTGGCTAGTTTGACCACCCTTCCGGGTGCAAAAGGAGTCCTCCTGGAGGTAGAACGCTCTCTCTGACTGCTGGTGGAGGAAGACATGCTGCTGAAAGAGACATGCACCCCTGAAAGAGACACGTGCTGCTGGGAAAGAGACGCGAGAGACAACGCATTGCTGAGTGAGACACCGAGGGACCAGCACTGCTGGGAAAGAGACTGTGAGAGACTGTTGGCTGAGGGACGTTGGGCTGGGAGAGAGACTGAGCGTTTTATTTCATTTTTAATTTTTTCTATTACCCAATAGTTTTTAAGTAAGGTGTTATTCAGTTTCTACATGTTTAGTTTTCTTTCCTTGTTCTTTCTGTTGTTGATTTCTAGTTCTATAGCTTTATGATCAGAGAAGATACTGTGCATTATTTTGATGTTTTTTAATTTATTGAGGCTTGCCTTGTGGCCTAAAATATGGTCTATTCTAGAGAATGACCCATGTGTGTTGGAGAAGAATGTGTGCTGTGCTGCTGTTGATTAGTGTGTTCTGTATATATCTATGCGGTTGAGTTGGGTGCTTATTTAGATATTCTGCACCTTTGTTGAGTTTGTTTCTGGTTGTTTTGTCCATAATCAAAAGTGTTGTGTTAAAGTCTCCTATTACTATTATAGAAGTGTCTTTTTCTTTTCAATTCTGTTAGAGTTTGTTTTATGTATTTTAGAGTTCTGTCATTGGGTGCATAAATATTTATTAGGACTATATCCTCTTGGTGGACTGACCCTTTAATCATTATACAATACTCTTCTTTGTCTCTTATAATTGATTTTGATTTAAAGTATATTTTATCTGAGACTATTATTGTCACTCTTGTTCCCTTTAGGTTACTGTTTGCTTGATATAATTTTTTCCATTCTTTGATTTTTAACCAATTTATGTCTCTGTGTCTAAAGTGTGTCTCAGTAGACAACATAATTAATGTCATGTTTTTGTTTTTGTTTTTATCCATTCTGCCATTCTGTCTTTTGACTGGTACATTTAAATCATTTATATTCAGTATGATTACCAATTGGTATTGCTGCCATTTTGTTATGCTTTCTTCAGTAGTATTAATGATTTCTTTGTTCTGCTTAATTTTCTGTGCTGAGTTCTCTTTGTTTATGGGTTTTCTATTCATATCTTTTATTGTTATTGATTTTGTGTTTACTAAGTCTTTTTTATTTTCTTCTTCTTTATTTTGGTGAATAGATTCATTAATTTTCTTTGTAGTTACTCTGAAATTTACCTTTATCTTCCTAAGTTTAAAAAAATTTGTTATATCTTAATAATCACTTCAACTTCCTTGCCATGTGGAAGTTTTATAATTACACCACTTATTCCCCAATTTTTTTTTTTTATTTTTCACTTTTATTGTGGTGAAAAAGTACACAACAAACTATTTGCCAACATAACTTCCACATTTACAGCTCAGGGACATTAGTGACATTTTTCATGTTGTGCCACCATTATTGCTATTCTTTTCCAAAATATTCCACCACCACTAACATAAACTCAATGGCCTACAAAAATAAGCTTCCCCTTTTCCCCTCCCTCTTACCCCTGGTAACCACTAATAATCTTCGGTGTATATATATAATATATATATATATATTATATATATATATTCCATCCTATCTAGAAAATCCACACACAGACATCCATGGTACCAACAAAGAAAGTTCCCAAAAATATGGAATGCTTCACAAATTTGCATGTCATCCTTGTGTAGCAGCCACGTTAATCTTGTCTGTATCATTCCAGTTTTAGTATATGTGCTACCAAAGTGAGTCCAATTCCCCAATTTTGTTTTGAAGTTGTCTTCATTTACACATTGACACCTTTGGTTCCCTGTTTTCAGTTTTGCAGCTTTATTTTACTTTCGAGAACTCTTTATCTGAGTTGATACCTGGATTATGCTACTGCGTATCTTAATCTTGGGTTGTTTTCCGATGTCATTGGTTCTTTGTCCACAGTACTTTTTGTAAGGTTGATCTGGATTTTACAAATTTTCCTAATTTCTGTTTTTCTGGGAATGTTCCAGTTTTGCCATCCTATTTGAAAGACAAGTTTGATGGATATATGATTTCTGGTGGGCAATTCTTTTCTTTCAGAGTTTTACATATGTTATCCCATTGCCTTCTTGCCTTATGTCATTTCTGTTAAAAAATCAGCTATTAGTCTTATTGGTGACCCTTTGTAGGTGATATTTCATTTTTCACAAGCTTCTCTCAGAATTCCTTCTTTGTCTTTTTTTTTAGAAATTTTAATTATACTATATCTTGATGAATTTCTTTTGGAGTCTATCCTGTGTAGGGTACATTAAGCTTCTTAGAAGAAAACCTTCTCATCTTTCATGATATTAAGTTATTGGCAGGAAATTTTTCTGCCAATAAATATTCAAAAATTTTCTGTGCACTCTTTTTCCCCTTCCTCTTCTTGAATTCCTATTATGCATAAATTCTTCCTCTAGATATTGTCCACATAAGTCTTAGGTTTTTTTCCTTTCTTCAGCTATTTCACTAATTCTTTCTTTCATTAATTCAATTCTACTGTGTCCTTCCATTAATTATCTATTGCTAAAATTTTATTGTTAATTTTCTGTATTTCTAGTTGTTGGTGTTGTATGGTTTCTAATTGTCTATTTGTTTTGTCATTTTGTTCTTGTATTGTTTTCCTACTTCTTCTAGGATTTTGTCCGTGTTTCCCTTGATTTCTTTGAGGATCCTATCTATATAAGTCTTTTGAATTCCTTATCAAGTAGTTGTATTATCATTTTTTCCTCAGGAAAGTTTTCTGCCCCTTTGTTATGCTCAACTGTTGGAGCCATCTTATCCTGTTTCTTCATATGATTTCTTATTGTCTGCTGTCTCCAAGGAATTAGGTGTTAATTTATTTATATATTTCTTGACTGTATGTATGTTTGCTTTGTGCTGATTCTTTTAGTTTTGTTTTGATGTATGTGGAGATTTGCTTCTTCTCTTTCTCTTTAGAATGTCTTTCTTCCTTTGTACTATTTTAATAGTTGTTTTGTGGCTCTAATCTGTGTGTGGCTTTGGGGGTATCTATTGGCTGGGTGTGATTTCTTCTCACTAGTAGATATGGTGGGTCACAGCTATGTACAAGTCCTTTGTGGTTAGGCTAATATGTCTTCCCTTACTGGATTGAGTGCAGATGGAAAAACAGGTCTTTCCCTGATATTTGGTCACAAGTATTGGGTGATCAGAGTTCCTCCACAGCCCTTGTGTGACCATTGGGTCCTTCTGGGTTGGTGCTAGCAGTTAGTGCATTCTCTTGTGGTCAGGGAAGGACATTTCCAAATCCACTGTGAGGGAGAATTACCTAAAACTGAGGGAGTAGGCCCACTGTGTTACCTGAATTGATGTCTCAGTATGTGGTGGGATATCAAGGAGTTTCAGTGTAAGCACAGGCAGCCTGCAGAAACTTTGGATGTGAGATGTTTGGCTTTGCAGCCAAGCAGATGTTGGATCAGGGCACTAGGATCCCCTGTTGATCATTTGGCAGAGGTACAGATGGCACTTGTTAGGATGTGACAGCATTTCTGAGTGATATGTCTCTCTAGCCAATAACTGGGGCATGGATAAGTTGGGATTGTGTGTGCATACCGTCAGTTGCCAAGTGGTCAGGGTGATGTTGCATGAGTCATCAAGCGGAGGGCACTGGAACTCAACCACCGGTCACCAGGTAGATAACATGGAGGGAGAGAGGGGGTCTCATGCCTCCATTTGCCAGTCTGGCAGCAGGAGTGCATGCCATCACTGATCACCTGGTGGGTGGGATGCTGTGAGGGTGAGCAGAGCAGGCATGAACCCTGGCACAATTCCAATGGCACAGTACAGCATAGCAGATCACTGGGTTGAGGTATCACACTGTTAGTCACTGTAAGGGTGACGAGGGAATAAGGAAGCATTTTCCCTCAGTCTCTGGCATGGGCACTAAGGCACTCCCAACAGAGTGGAGATGGCAATCAGGACCCAGCCCCAACCAAATGTTAGGATAGGATGGTTTTCCAGAGTCTAGTCAGGTAGGGGATCTCTAGCCATCATTCCAAGGAACTTTCACTTTGCTAGCACCACCCACCATGATCAGGGGCCACTTGTGATGAGTAGATCTGTTCCTATTTTCTGGCTCGTCATTGTTGTTTGGTTGTCTGCCTCCCTAGAGCTCGCACCCACCTTCCTGCACTTTTCCTCCTTAGATCCAGTTCATATTCTGCTCATCTTGCTTCACTCTGCGTTCATCTACACAGCATCTCTGTTCCTACTGGGGATACTATAAAGTTGTCTTCCTGTGCTCGTCACCTGGGAACACTGCTCACTATGTCTCAAGATGGGCATGCTCTGCTGGACCAGCTGGCAGGGAGCCTAAGGTCCATAAATCTCTTCATTCTCTATTTTCGTTCCATTTCCTCCTCCCTTTGGTGTGCAATCTAATTCTACATCCCTCTGTTTGCTGTTCGGGGTTCCCAGATTGTCATCTGTATCTTATCTATTTCGCTTGGTTTCTCAATTCTTTACTGTAAGGGGATGGTATGGTGTGTATGACTAACCTACCACCTTGGTCCATCTCCTCAGCAAATATTTTTAAGTACATAATCAGGACTGAAACTTGGGGTCTAATGATGCCTATAACACAAAGAAAGTGGGAAGACAGAAGAAACTAACACCTGGATATAAACCCTTCCCCTAGAACTTCACACATGCTGGAGAAACTGATGTGCTACAGAGACTGGTGGCTGAACTCCAGCTGGGTAGAGAAGGCTCAGAGTTGAAGGATCCCAGAAGTCTTGGGCATATCTCAGGCAATGAATTTACTCTGTCTGTAAGTGCATACCTGTTGGAACAGAAGAGTTCTAGAGTCAGAAACCAGTCTGCCATGTCCTAACAGTGTGACCTTGAGTCTAGTGACTTAATCTCTTTATAGATAATGGTATTTTTCCATCTGTAAGATGGGGTGAGGATAAATTACTACAATGTATCTGAAATGCTTAGTGCAATGTCTAGCACATAATAAGAACTCAACAAATGTTGGCTCTTATATTACTGTCATTATTATTATTATTATTATTATTATTATTATTATTATTATTATTATTTTTACCAGTGGGTCCAGAATATATCTCTAACACTCAGATAGCATTTGGGAGATCTTGATGAATGAGTGAACAAATAAAAGAACAAATTATAAAAGAGTTATCACAAGATAGTACATGATTCATTGAGGATTCAGTAGATTCTGGAGTAAATCATTTACTTCCAATTTCATCTGTCTTTGAAAAAATATGTTCACTTTTAAATCTGTCTTAATATTATAGTTTACAGATTTTTTTCATATACTTCTGGAACAAAATATAAATATTCCCAGAATATTACAAATGTTACACAAATAAATGGTTACTTAGAAACAGGAAGAAACATCACTTACTAGTCCTCATTATAGGAAGATCTGTTTAAAATTCTAATTTGATTTGTTGAAGGCTGAGAATTTATTCATACCATTCATCTAGAGACCATACCACTTAAGGAGTAGAAGGATACAGAATTGTGTCAGTTCTGTGCATCCCTTTAAATGTTTGTTGAGATCTACTCAAATAAAAGAGGAAAGAGAAGAGCTGAAGAGCTTGGTGACTTCACAGTGGTTCAGGTGTGGGAGGGTCTGTTGTAGAGAAAGACTATTTAGAAACTTGGAAAGATATGGGGGGGGGCAATTCTACTGTGTTTTATGGTCACTATGAGCCAGAATTGGCTGGAGGACACAAAGCCACAACAATGCTCAAAGTGAGCAAATAAATGTGGGGGAATGTAATTAACACCAGCATTCTAAGTAGAAGGCTACTGAGGAAAATGACCTGGGACAGCCAACAGACAGAAGAATGATAGCTATATCCATCTTGACCCATCAGAGGAAAATTATATCAGCAACAGGTAATTAACCGTTTTTAGGTATTTTTAAAAATACACCACACATGTATTATGCAGATTAACCAGTTGCCAGAGAGTCAGCTCGCTATGCGGATTGCATGTGAAAAATGAAATAAACAGATGCATGGGTTCTTTATCTAAGTAAAGGTATTTTAAAAGTTCAATGGGGCACACTTGTGGTTTTAACCTAGTATCACACCTTGGAAGCTGGATCTTCTGTCTTCCAAATGAGCCCACTCTTTTAACTTTTGACTTGGACCAACTCAGAATGTGCTTTCCCATTACCCACCTTACCACTCTGGTAGCATAGTGGCTAAGACACTTGCCTGCTAACCAGACGGCTGGCGGTTCAAACCCACCAGCCACTCCTCGGAAGGAAGGTTGGGCAATCCTACTTCCGTAGTGATACTGCCTCGGAAACCCAAGGAGGGGTCGCTATGAGTCGGGGCCGACTCGACCGCACATAACAACAACAACAACAACAACCTTACCACAGCCTTGGGCTATTGCTGCCAAGATCCATCTCCCAGACAAAATGCAAGGCATGTTCAAGAAATGGCAAGAATCTTGATGTGACTTGAGTGTCGGGAAAAGGCAGAGTGGGTGTTGAGGCTGGAAGGAAAGGTTTGATTCAGGCAGTAAAAGCCTGTGTAACTGTGCTAAGGAGTTTAACCACAGGGCATAGATAGGTGTGAAGCTGGATGAGAGCATAGTAACTGTTCCTTTCTAGAATGAACTTTGCAAATCTATTATTTGTATGCAAGGCAGTGTTTGAGGCTTTTTTTTTTTTTAATGAGGTACTTAATTTCAAAAATAGCCAAATGTCATTTTTACTTTCTATTTTTAAATATTTCATAATAAAGATGCCTTTAGATGTTTAATGTATGCTATATTCATTGCATTATTGATTCAATTTTATTGTGGTAAATACGTATATACACACATACATATATATGTAACAAAACATTTGCCATTTTAACATTTTTTGCATGTCCATTTCAGTAACATTAATTACATTCATCATGTTATGCAACTGTCACCACTATCGCTCCCTATGCTTTTTCATAACCATTAACAGTTCAATGACTATATTGGCTTTAAAAAAATGTTCTTGTGTTTTGGTGACACAGCAGTTTATGGGCACATTCAACAATTTCTAAGTAAGTAGTTCAGTGGCACTGGTTACAGTTTCACAGTGTGAACATTCTTATTATTTCCATTTTGGTTGTTCCATTTCCATAAATCTAGTATTCCTGCCAACTTACATGCTCATCTTTGTTTTACTTATGTTTGACCTCATATAGGTGATGTTTTAAAGGAGCATAGTACTTATGGGTGACATATTTAAAACCAATTTTTATTTTAGCTACAAGGTGACGTAAGTTTCAAGGTTTGAAGAGTACCTCAGGGCAATAGTCTTGGGGACTCAGCCAGTCTCAACCAGTCCAATACGTCTAATTTTTGTTTTCAGACATTTGAGGTTCTGTTCCACATTTTTCTCCCCATCTATTGGGGTCTATCTATTATGTCCTTGATTAGAATGGTTGGTAGTGGTAGTCAGGCACCATCTATTTTTTCTGATCTCAAGGTAAATGAGCCATAGTTCACACAAACTATTAGTTCTGTAGACTAGTTTATTCTGTGAGTCTTTGATTTCCTTCTTTCTTTTTTTGCTCTGGACAAGTAGAGACCAATAGTTATATCTTAGATAACCACTCACAAGCTTTTAAAAAAACCCAAGACACTACTTATCAAACTAGGATGTAGAACATAATTTTTTGAAGTACATTATGCCAATTGACCAAGATGTCCCACAAGACTATGCTGCTAACACTTCAAAGCCAAACCTAATCCCACAGGTTTCTGATTATGACTAAGAAGTATCCATACTGTGCCCTCTATGTGTGTGTGTGTATGCATATATATATATATATACACACACACACACACACACACACAGAGTCACATAGATGCATATGCATATACATATGCATGCACCTTTATATACATACCTATTGAAAGGTCAGCGGTTCGTACCTACCAGCTATTCCACAGGAGGAAGATGTGACAGTCTGCTTCTATAAAGGTTACAGACTTGGAAACCCTGTGGATAGTTCTCCTCTGTCCTATAGCGTCACTATGAGTTGGAATCAACTCAAAGACAACAAGTTTTAATATGTGTATATACATATAGCCTACATACATACATTTATACATGTACATAGATTTTTTTTATTATTGTTGCTGTTGTTTAAAAATTATATATGCCATAGCAATTATCAACAGGTCCTTTATTCTTGTGTACTTCTTACTGACATTGTTTACCTTTGTCAAGATGTATACACTTCACCCTCACTAAGTATTGACTTTCCCATCACCAAAAATAACAAGTGTCTATTATCAAGAACGTAAATCCCCCCTCACCCTACTAATCCCTGGTAACCACTGATGAACATTAGTTTCTGTACATTAGTTTTTGGTATTTACTTGTCATATCATGTCATAAAAGTGAGAACATGAAATATTTGGTATTTTTGTGATTGACTTATTTTGCTCAACATGTCCTACAGGTTAATCTATTTTCCAAGATGTTTTGGGAACTCATTTTCCTTTAACACTGAATAGTACTCTATTGTATGTACGTACCACATTTTACTTATCCATTCATTCATTGATGGGCACCTAAGCTGTTTCCATCTTTTTACTATTGTGAATAGTGCTGCAATGAACATGGGTGTACATATGACCCATAACTGATTCTTGGTTTATTGTTTCTTCCATTTGGGGAAGAAAATATGTATATTTTTAATTCTTCACTATTCCCCTCACTTCCACACTTCTACAGATTCTCCTCTGCTTTATTGCTAATATTTTCTTTTGAGCTCTACTGCTTGTCTTCTCTCTCTCTCTCTCTCTCTCTCTCTCTCTCTCTCTCTCTCGGCTGACCAAGTCTCTCTCTTGTTTCCTTTTAGTGCAGTCTCATGGCTGTCCAGGTCCCAAACCTCCAAGACTTCCATCCCTGTGGTTACCACCAACTAGACTAAGATATTTTCAAGTTACTTTATAGTTCAAACTTTTGAGAGAAAGAATCTGATTAGCTTACCTTGAGACAAGTGTCTACCTTTAGACTAATTGTGTTAGGGGTACCAGGCCACCTGGCACACACATGGCCACAAGACCCACTCTAAGACCAGAATGATGGTACTTCTACTAACTGAGCACAGTTTTCTTGTGGGGGCAGTTTTTTGGAAGCTAAAGAACTAATAAAGAAAAAGAAAACCATTAACACAATTTGATTCTAATTACATTGTCACTGATTGCAGTTTAATTCTGGATGGGTTGTTATTCTTTAGTTAACCACAGAGAAGAGACATCATAATTTCAAGGATAAATGAGGAAATGAACCATAATTCAGATTACTGCCTGATTAAAATCTCTAGAACTGACTTAAAATGGTGATAACAGGGAAAAACAGTGTATTTGAAAATAAACTCCTTTTATTACATATGTAATCAAGATATGATTGCAGTTTCCACTTCTTAAGATCTAGATAACATGCCTCAAATCCTAGTTCACACTTGTAAGAAGTCCAATATCTATCCAGCATTCCTATGGATTCCTACTCACTTTTGTCTTCAGGACCCTGCTTTCATTGAGCAGTTCAGTTTATGGATCCAGAGACAACCACATCCCTCCCCTTCACATCACATTACACTTCTTTCCACCAAATCTAAAACAATTCATGCAAAGAGTAGTAGATTTTAATGAAGATGTGAGAAACAGAAGATGTGAGAAACAGAAGATGGCATCTCTACACCAGAGGCGGTCAGTCCAGAGATGAACTCACCAGCACCCCTACAGAGGCAAAGAGGATGCTGGGAACTGAGGGAAAAAGGCTGGGAGACTGACAGGCCTGTAGAGACCAGAAGGCAGGAAGTCTGATGGTGGGGTCTCCAGAGTCATTACCATCATAAATTTGGAAATCATGAGTACTGCACGGCAATGAGAAATGCATCCCAGGGTCAAACATAGCTAATGCTCTTTAATCTACCTCCCTCTGGCTGACTTTTCTCTCTAAAACATTTAAACTAATGCTCATGACCGAAAGCTATGGGCTTACACTTTCATGGCTGAATGCCTAACAGGAGCCAGGTGTGTTTATTCCTAACCCTGTTATAGTCATTGTTCCTGTTATTACAATTATGTAAATTGACAAAATATCACTTGAGTTATAAATGGGAAAAGACATGTAATTGTTGTTTCTGTGAAAATGAAATCGAACTCTTTGGAAAGATTCGTTAATAGAAATAACTAAAACTTTGCTGTCGAATTAACAATAGGACAGACAATTTTAAGACTAAAAATAAAATTTTAATCCAAAAGGATTTTGAACACAAGCTTCTTCTAGAGTCTTAAATTCTCCTACCACTTAAAAAATGTAGACCATCTGAATATGTAGACAGTGCTTTATCACTGTGATTTATACACATAAACCCATGAAAAACTCCAGCAAGCAGAACCGCAGAGATGTCCTGGCCCTGCATCAAAAGAATGTGGATTTATTGTGTATGTTTTACATTTTATATAATTCTTATTCTAACAGTTTCTTTCTTCCTTTTTTTGTTTTTGTTTTTAGTTAATCCAATAACTTTATTTTGTCAAAGAAGATGGCTTATGCTGAGCTTGGGAATCTGGAAAACTGATGTATGGTTCCTGAAGAAGTCTTTTCATTCTTCACATTCTCCATCAGCCATTGGAAAGTATAGGATCCAGGCACAAGGAGAAAACAAGAAAGGATATAGTTAGAGAATTAAGTAAGGCCTGTATCTAGGGGCATAGGGCTCTAAAAGTGGCCTTTGTCTTAGAAGATACTCAGGCAGACATAAAAGATTGACATTTGGGCAGACACTGAGGCCTGTGGCTAATGTCAGAAGTTGAGATTAGTGCAGTAGTGTGTCCCAGGCTTGCTCTTAAAATCCAAATCCTAAGGCTAGTTGGGGCTGCAGCAGGAGGTGATGGGAAGGAAGGGACAGGTGGAAGTAAGTGCACGTGTGGGGCCCAGTCATCTTTGATGAGTCACCAGGTGCCAAGAAGAATGGCCGTTTTTCAATCCCTGTTGGACAAGAATGGACATGGCTGGATTGTAATGGTTATTGATCTATGTCTTATCTTGGTTGAGAATGCTCCAGAAACTGGAGTGGCTCTCAGTCTAAAAGTGGAGAAATGATGGATTCTGCTTTGAGGAGGTTAGAAATGCAGAAATAGGGGCATCCACCTTGGGTGGATGGGCCTAGTGGTTGGGGCTTATTCTTGGGCCCTTCCATCTTCTGCTGCCAGTCTCAGGTGTTCTCAGGGATCAGAAAAATCTTGATGCATGACTCAGAGGGTTTCTAAGATTCAGGTTTCACTGGAGATCAGGGTGACTTGGGAATTATGGTACTAGACTCAGGCTTAAGGAGCTCTAGATTCAGAAGAGTTTAATAGCATTCAGATTGGCACATAAAATCTATGAGAGTAGATACATTTTTTACTTGTTCACTACTGGATCACCAGCACTAAGACAATCCTTTAGCACATAATAGCTACTCAACAAATACTTCTGTATTAACACATAAGAAACCTCATTTTTAAAAATAAAAATAAAAAAAGCCATATGTGATGTTCATTAGCCATTAAAAATCTTATTTTTTGGGGAAAAAAATGCATGCTGCTGTTACTGTTGATGATTCTTATTCATGACAACTCCAAGTGTGCAGAATATATCTGTGCACTGTAAAGTCTTCTAGGCTATTAACTTTTGGAAGCAGATTCCCAGGCTTGACTTCCAAGGCTGCTGTTGGGTTTGAACCACCAAACTTTCAGTTACTAGTCTAGTGCTTAACCATTTGCACCACTATTTGAATCCAAATTTCTAAATAAGTAACATTTCCAAGTGCTGTGTCCCAATGAGGAGGGGCAAAATAGCAAGGATTGTGGGGAACACATCAGGCTACAGAGCCTCCCCATAGCTCCTCATTCTATCCAAAGAGAATTAAGAGGGAAACCAAAAGCAGAGAAAGTTATGCCTCATTGTTCATTTGGGTCCCTAGTAGGGTTGCCAGATAAAATATAGGATACCTAGCAGCAGTCAAGGAGCTCTGGTAGCATGGTGCCTAAGGCACTTGCCTGCTAACCAGAAGGCTGGCAGTTCAAACCCACCCACCACCCCTCAGAAGGAAGGTTGGGCAATCTATTTCCATAGTGATACTGCCTTGGAAACCCAAGGAGGGGTCGCTGTGAGTTGGGGCCAACTCGACAGCACATAACAACAACAACAGTAACAGTCAAATGCCTTAGGCACTATGCCACCAGAACTCCCAGTTAAACTTTAATTTTAGATTAAAAAATAATTTTTATTATAAGTATGTCCCAAATATTATATAATAAATAATTCTAAAAAAAATTATTGTTTATCTGAAATTAAAATTTAGTTGGCTCTCCTGTAGTTTTATTTGCTAAATCTGGCAACCTTAGTCTATGAGTATCCCAGGGAACCCAACAGTACTGAAACGGTGTGATATGTAGAGCAAATGGGGCCAGTGGCAGTTCAGTGGTAGAATTCTCACCTTCCATAAGGAGAACTGAGTTCAATCCCCAGTCAATGCACCTCATATACAGTCACCGTCCATCTGTCTGTGGTGAATTGTGTATTTCTATGATGATGAAAAGGTTGCAGCAGAGCTTCCAGACTAAAGTGGATCAGGGGAAAAGACCTGGTGATCTACTTTGAAAGTCAGCCAGTGAAAACCCTATGGACCACAATGGTCCAATACACAAAGTTCACGGAGATGGTGCAAGACTAGGCAGCGTTGTGTTCTTCCATTAGGCATGGGGTCTTCATGAGATGGTGGCCCACTCAAAGGCAGCTAACAACAACATGTAGAGTGAGTGCTCAAAATAGGTCCTGGGTCTCCCTGGATTGTTGAAGAAGGGATGCTTCAGATGTCCCTGCATGCTCCCAAGGAATAGTACATATGATGGCTGCATCCCTGCTATAAGAAGCTACAAGGTGATTCCAGAGTGGAGGCTGAGAAGTGGTAAACCAACCCTACATGACCCATGGCCAAGACTCAGAGAATCCATAGCATGGTAAGCCTGAGGTGTAGCCCATCTAGCAGGAGACAGACCTTCCGATCCTGCCAAACAGAAAGAAGTAACTTTGAGTTATGTCAGCTCAGACTTCATGGCTAGCTCTGAGGGCCTATCAGGAAAAGATAACATCTTTAAAGACATCTTTAAAGAAGCCAAACAAGTTCCAGGGATGAACACAATGTCCAGCCCATGGATCCTTTCAATCAACCTAAAGACTTAGCTTCCACATAGTGGAGCAAGGAGGACAAATTTTTGAGAAGAAAGTAAGACCTGGTTTTAAAAAAAGTAAATTTATATACACATGTACCCCCCCCAAAAAAATTAGCAAAATGAAAAGTTCAAAGAAAAACAAAAACCAATGAGAAAAATAAAGGACATCATTTTTCTTCACTCTTGAGTGTCTACACACATACATAGAAGGCTAGAGGTCAATACAGGAAATAGATAAATACAAAAGTTAAGATAACACTTTTATGAGCCTTTCCTTGGATGTAAAAAGTAAGGTACCCTGGACATGATCTGAAAAGATAAGACTTAGATAAAAATCTAAATGTTCCATACAATGAAGTAACAGGAATTTTAGATCTCCCAGGAAGTCACCAGTTTGCATACTGTGGTGGCTTGTACCTTGCTAAGATACTAGAAGCTAAGCCATCAGTATTTCAAACAGCAGGGTCACCCATGGTGGGCAGGTCTCAGCAGAGTGTTCAGATTAAGGCAGACTAGGAAAAAAGGCATGGTAATTTACTTCCCAAAATCAGCCAATGAAAACTTACGAGTCACAACAGAATGTTCTTCAACTTGTTTGCTTTGGACATGTCATCAAGAGGGATCAGCTGCTGGAGGAGGGCATCATATTTGGTGAAGGAGAGGGCCAGCAAGGAATGGGAGACCCTTTATAAGATGCACTGGTACAACAACCATAACAGTGGGCTCAAACATGTCAGCAATCATGAGGATGACGCAGGACCAGGCAACGATTCGTTTTGTACAGAGGTCGCCATGAATCAGAACTGACTTGACAGCAACTATCTGTCTTCCCCCAGGAAGCTAAAGATTTGAGAGTCCTGGCTGAGGAGAAGTAGACTGTGGATAGGAATAGCCCTTAGGAATATAATGAGATATTTAGATCTAACGAAAAAGCAGCCTGAGAGACAACTTCATTTGGGGGGATGGCTGAGGGGTGTTTAAGCATCAAAAAACCAAACCAAACTCACTGCCATAGAGTTAGATCCAACTCGTAGTGACCCCTCCTTGGGTTTCCGAGGCAGTATCATTACAGAAGTAGATTGCCCATCTTCCTTCCGAGGAGTGGCTAGTGGGTTTGAACCACCAGCCTTCTGGTTATCAGTCAAGTACCTTAGGCACTATGCCACCAGAGCTCCTGTGGTGATGTCTAATATTCAGTTGTAACTTATTCTCTGTTGTGGTCAAGGCTGTATAATAATTCCCCTCCATTAACTTTAAGTCTTCAGGAAAATCCAAAAAACACAAAAGCTTTGTGGTAGAGTCCTTAGACTCTTAAGGTGGGCAGTGAAAGGATATGTAGCCTTCCAGACTGCATAATGCCCTACCTTCACAGCCATACATTGTGACCTCAACTGACCCAGGACTGTAAATGAGGGAGCCTTCCTCCCCCCAGACACATTAGAGGAAGAGGACCTTCGAGAAGAGGAAGAGGAAGAGGAAGGATTAAGAGATAACCATGTAACAGAAACATCAACAGCCACACACATTAAGCAGAGAATAAAATACATCAAAATGTGAACAGTAATTATCTCCAGGTGATGATGATTTTTCATTTTCTTCTTAGCATCATTGTGCAATGAATATATGCTAGTTTTCTTTCCAGGGAAAATGATCAAGGATCTAAAAGGTAACCACGCAATACGCAAACAGTACTGGATATGGAATGGTTGAATGTGGTCAAATCCTGTCTCTGAATGCCAACTGGGTCTGAGACAAGTGACATCCTGCTTGTGTAGGTCATGATTCGTTCAGGAATTGGGAGACCTGAGTCTGCCCCTGGAAGGTCCCCATGCCCATAACAGGGAGGAAAATGGCAGCTGGGGGGGGGGGTGCTGTGAAAATGGGAGGGTAGGACTATCAACTGGGAAAACAGACTTGACAACAGAACCTGACAGAATATCTTGTGTTTGGGGACTACACTGAGGTAAGTTATCATCGAGATTAGATTCAAAGAATTATCTCTAAATCTTAAGCAAAATGTCAAGAAATGATGAAGTGTTTTCATATTTTCATCAAATGCCTCTGTGGAATTTACTTTCCTTGCTCTTCGTAAAATTTCACATTTCAAAATTAGTAGGTTTTGTCATGCTGTTTTCATCTCTAAGAGATCTTAGAGGTTGTATAGTGCTACTTCCTCCCTTTATAGAGGGCACCTCTGAATCCCAGAGAGGAGAAGGACTGGACCAGGGTTACATAGAGAGTGAGAGGCAGAAGTACCATTAAAACCCAAACCATGCTCCATCATGTGGCCCCATTAAGACTTACCTTTTGAAACAACTAAGCTCTGGGATCTGAACATCTTCAGTGCAAGAAGCGGGCAGTAGTAGAATGCTATCCTTACCAATCATGTTCATTTATATGCTCTAAATGACTTTCCCGAGCAATATCCCTACCTGAACACATTTCAAGCCAAGAAAGAAACAAAACATGACTTTGAGAGATCAAACCCAAGCCCCTCAGCTCTGTAAGCTCCTCACAGCTTCCCAGCCCAACCATGAAATAACACTGATGAAATATTTGGGAAGCCCTTCAAGAGCCATGAGTATTAGATGCAGAAGATTGTGAAATACAAAACATTAAAGGAGCTATCCACCCAATCCAAGCCCACGTCAAGTTCCTTAGATGAGCAATTCTCATCATTAATCCTGAATGTGAGATGTGATTCCTTGTTAGAAGAGAAGATTAAAGTCTGTATTTTCCACTTTTCTTATATTTCAATTTCAGCACTTTGAATTCTCCCTCCTATGGTCTTTTTTTCTTCATTAAAGGAAAAAGAGGGAATATAAGCTTTGAAGTTAACACCTCGTTGAAAAGGCTGTATTAGAGGAAGACCACTTTTACAGCTCTAATTTACTAAAAGAATGTTTTATTGGCCAAAGACAGTAAAACTACAACTATGTAAGATTCCCACTGTATTTTTATTACAGTAACATGATAATCATATCAAACTATGGATCTCTCTGTCAGTATCACCTCTTTCAGGTAGTTTAATTCATTTGAAAACCCTAAGTGCATTAGGGAATGATTTGGAGACTGTAGCTTTTGGTTAGAATCTAAACAGTGATAAGAATTAACAAGCAATTTTACTCCATCTTAGGTATATCATTAAGTAGGAAGCAGTTGCTGAGATGGATAGACCAATAGCTGCAAAATGAATTATATTGCCACAATTATATCTCTATCATAGCCAAAATAATGAGATTTTGGGCTAAACCATCAGTCTATCCTTTCCTTAGGACAGTGGTCTTGGTTAGGCAACATGAACCTCCCTAGAACATATTTTTCTACTGTTTAAACTTTACTTGACGTTTTCTTTCTCCTCCTCTTCTTTTCCTATCCCCCTTCTCCTTCTTCTTGATTTGTTTCTCTAGCATATAGATTCTTTCCCATTACAAGTAAGACTTGTGATAGTTAGGAAATGTATTTTTTCTCAGTTTTTTTTTCTTAATTTGTGAAATGTCTGGGACTTTCTGTAATGGAAAGTTGATTCACAATTAACTCAAAATAATCCAAAACATGTTTTTCTAAAGCGTTTCAAAATAATTCACATCTGTTCTGAACCAGATCCAACACAACATAACAATAAAAGCACAGGTGGGAACGGGTATTTTTAAAGTAGGTCTGACTTTAGCAAGTGGCTTCTTACATGTATTTAACCAATGTAATTTCAACTGCTGTCCAAATCACCACTGATCATGGGGATGGCCAAGAAGAGGCAGCATTTCCTTTCATTGTGTATGGGGTGGTCATGAGTTAGGGACCAGCTGGATGGCAGCTAACACCAACAACAATTTCAGCTATATACACTTGGAGGTGGAGGAGAGATGTACTCTCTACACAATATCATTTCTAAACAGAACCCACTGAGTAGAGTTAGCACTCAACCAAGAAATAGCAAAGCGTCCTGACTGTAGATTAAAATTGAACCAGGTGAGACTTAATTGGCAGACAGCATAGGACACACTAGTCCATCTATACTATATTTGATGGACAACTTAAAACATTTTCAAGAGTACATTTCATTCCATGTGATTTTTGCCTAATGCTCTGTCTTCAAACCCAAATACTAAACTACAATTGCACCTTAAAATGTACCATGACAAGGTTTAAGAGAGAAAGTGAGAGTTCAACTGGATGGCCCTAAAAAAGATTAATTCAATTTCCCTGAATAGAAGGAAAAAGAGGGAATATAAGCTTTGACTTTGAGAGATCAAATCCAAGCCCCTCAGCAGAATAGAGGGGAAAGTGAAGGCATTCTAAGCAGCAGTGGTAGCAGGCAGAAAGTACAGGAGCAGAACTTCTCAAACTAAGGTACACATGAATCACTTGGGAACTTGTTAAAACGGAGATTCTCCTTCAGATCTGGGTGGATCCAGAGGTTCTGTACATCTAACAAGCTCCCAGATGATGCTGATGCTGCTGTTCTAGGGACCATACTTTGATTAGCAAGGCACTTAGGTGTATTGTTCCTGTTAGCTCCGACTCATGGTGACCCCACGTATAATAGAAGAAAATGTTCTATTCAACAAAATGTTCACAATGCCCAGTCTTTGCCATCTCTGTAATCATTGGTATGTTTGAGTCCATTGTTGCATAATTTTGAGTGCCTTCCAATGAAAGAGGCTCATCTTCCAGCAACATATCAGCCCATATTCTGTTGTGATCCATAGAGTTTTCTTTGGCTAATTTTCAGAAGTTGCTCACCGGCCCTTTTTTCCTTGTCTTAATCTGGAAGTTCTACTGAAACCTGTCCATCAAGAGTAACCCTGCTAGTATTTTAAATACAACTGGTGTAGCTTCCAGAATCATAGCAACATACAAGCTACCACAGTACAATGACCTGGTAGACTGGAATCCCTGGATGGTACAGTTAATGCCCCTGGCTGCTAACTGAAAGGCTGAGATGCCTCAGAAGAAAGTCTTGGTGAGCTACTTCCCAAATATCAGCCACTGAAAACTCTGCAGAGTACAGGTCTACTCCAAGACTCATGGGTTGCCATGAATCAAAATTGGCTCAATGTTGCCTATTTTTGTTTGTTCTTTCTTCTTAGGTGTAAGAAAGAGATAAACTGAAAAGAAACCATGAGGTATTTGTCAGGAGATAGCAGAAAAGAAAAGTAGGGTCATTTGCTGAGGTCATATTTTATGGGGACTTGAAACCCAGACCAAAGATTGGGGACTTGTGATCATTTATTATTCTTGAAATTATCAGCAGAGGAGCAACATGACATATTAACAGGAAAGTTTTGGAAACAGGAAAGTTTATTATCTGGCAGAACAATGAAGGAACTTAGCCGAGGAAAGAATGTTTTGAATGAATTGATACAGAAGGTTGAAAGAATCTCCATCTCAGGAAGGAAAATTCCACCACTAAAGCAGCCAATACTTAGAGTTAAGAGTAGTAAAAGCTGTCCAATCAAATAAAATTTCATTGTAACTTTATGTTCTAAGATCCTAACATAGGTGGTAATGTCATTCTTAATAAATGTCTCTGAATGAACAATTATAATAATCTTTCTCCTAAGCTTGAAAAACAACATATTTATATATCAGAAATATTGAATTGCTTTTCAGAGAGCACTTCAAAGAAATACCATGATGAGCAAATATTTATACAGTAGTTGACTTAAAAACCTAAATTCTCTCCAAAGGAAAAGACAACATTTATGAAATTAACCATCATGGCACAGAAAATTTATGTCAAAGGTAGATTTTTCTCCTAAATTCTATGCCAAGAAGAACATGCATGGGAAGAAAAAGTGAAAGACTGACATGAAGATTTTTGTCAGGATTTTAAAAGCTGGTCGGTACTTCAAAGTGCATTGTTTGGGCTTAGCTTTTGATAAAGATAAACATCCAGGCTTCCAGGGACTGGAATCACAAGAGTGACTAGCAAAGTTCATAGGAACTGAAAGACCCTGGTGCCAATTAAAAACCATACATCCCATCACAGCAAGAAGGGAAGCTATTGAATAATTGAATAATCTCAAGCCATTCCAAAGGAGAATAAACAGATGATTGCCTGATCCCGTGGAGACTGGATGGAGCTGTGTGCATTAGAGAGCCTCGATATTCTCTTCGTACTTTGATTAATTATCCAGCTGTGCAACTGTCACTAACAAGGATACCTCTGAATCATGTGGTTCCGACAATAACCAAATCTGCCTGTTCCTTTCATTTTTTGCGTTTTGTTTTTCTCACATGGTTAAGCATCTTGCTGTTTGGGAAAGAGTTGCCTAGTATGTCACTTGAAACAAGTAAATGCTCCATTGACCACAGACAACAATGGGTCAGTCTTTAGACTGATTTGCGCAGGACTGCCGGTAGGCTAGTCACAGAGGCATACCTGGTAGATGAGAGAAAGTTGGTCTTCCACTGGAAAAGGTTAGGAAACACCATGCTTGAGACAAGAGTGGGTATCAATCTAAAATTGCCTTCGTGTTCTCACTTGTATACTTATTTGTATTAGAAAACTCCATCCCTATCCCATCATTCCAAAAGGGATTTGAACGTTTTGTTCAAGCTCAATACGGTATTTTGCTAAAGACTATGTTAAAATTTTTATTGTTGTAAACATATAAATAAACATAACATTTACCAAGCCAACCTTTTCTCACATGTACAATTCCCTGACACCAAGTACATCAAGCATGTTGTACGTCATCACAAATATCCATTGCCAAATTGCTGAAGGATCCAGAGTTGAAGCCAAAGAAAACCTCTCAAATTATAAAACTTCCATTTGTTCCAACCAATCATGGGAGGAAAGAAAGACAATTGGGGTGTGGGGGGAATGCTAAAATACTGTCATGCTCTTCCCCTCTGTCTTGGTAGTTATGACCAAGACACCATGTAACACTGAGTGTGCCAAAGACTATTCATTGATAAAATCTGGATAAAAATGCATGTTGTCCCTACTTGCAGAAAGGTGTTACAATAGTAGAGCAGAGACAGTGTGTTCACCAATATTCCATCTGTTCACCTACATTTCCCAGCTCTTCTCAGTCTGGCCAATGAAACATGAGCAGGAGTGTTGTGAGCCACTTCCAGGCAGAAGCGTGAAGTCCTCATGTGTCCTTCTCTCTTCTCCTACTCACATCCCAGGTGGTGCAGCTGTGAGACTGAAGTCCATCATCCTGGGTCCCTGAGTTAATGTGTGGAACCAAGACCCTTTGGCAATCATATTATAAATATACTGTGAACAAGAACTCAACTTTTTTTGAGTTAAGCCTCCCTTCTCATCTCTCCCAGGGAAAATTGTATTTATCCTTCAAAGCCAATCTCAAGTGCCACTTCCTACATGGACCCTCTCTGGGTATGAGTATCTAGAGAACTTGGAACCACCATTTTTAACATGTACCCCATTTTACCTGTTGTTGTTTGCCGTCGAGTCAAACCTGATTCATGGTGACCCCTCCTTGGGTTTCCGAGGCGATATCACTACGGAAGTAGATTGCCCAACCTTCCTTCGGAGGAGTGGTTGGTGGGTTTGAACTGCCTGCCTTCAGAGTTAGCAGTCAAGTGCTTTAGGCAATACACTACCAGACCTCCCTCATTTTACCTAGTATTACTGAACGTCTATGAAGCATAGCTCAGGCCCTGTAATCAAATGCACCAGAATCACTAGCTGTTTAACCTTAGCAAATTATGAACCTCTGTAAGCCCCAGTTTTCCTACCTGTGATATGGGGTTAACAAGAGTTGTCAGAAGGTTTAAATGAGAGAACACATGAAGAATCTGGCACAGGTTCTGACATGTAGTAAAACTTTCAGCAACCAAACATTTTTTATTATTACTAGATTGGAAGACTCTTGGACATGGAGGGAGCCCTGGGTAGTAAAAATGGCTAAAGCACTCAGCTGCTAACCAAAAGGTTAGAGGTCCGAATCCACCCAGAAATGCCTCAGAAGAAAGGTCTGGCAATCTAGTTAGGAAAAATCAGCCATCAAAAACCCTAGATAGTAGAGCATGGTTCTGCTCTGACACACAGGAAATCACCATGAGTCAGAGTCAACTCAACAGCAATTGGTTTTTATAAATGGAGAAATATGTTCATTTACCTTCTGTCTTCCCTGATAACTTGGCATAACACATAGCCAGTAAATGTTTGAACAATGAATGAACTAAAAAATAAATGAATTGCTGAAATGAGGAAAGACACAGCAAAAGTTCTATGAGAAGTAAAACCAAACCAAACCAGGCTCACTGCTGTTGAGTCTGTTCCAACTGATAGCGACCCCATTGGGTTTCCAAAGCTGTAAATCTTCACAGAAGCAGACGGTCTCATCTTTCTTCCACAGGGTGGCTGGTGGGTTTGAACTACCAAACTTCTGGTTAGCAGCCAAATGCCTTAATCACTGCAACACCAGAGCTTCTTCTGAAAAGTAAAGAGGATAAAAATGAGAGAGAGAGAGTAAAGAAAATGTGTGTGTTCTCACACTTGGATGAGGTAAACTTTAGTAATTTTGTTATTAATATTGGTATTTAGAAACTGTAGTAGTTTCACGTAATGGACAATGGACAAACTTTAAGTAACTCTATTGATTTGGGAAATAGAAATAGGTATAATCTGTATTTTGAAGTGACTATATGTAGAGACAGGGTGCAGAAAACAGGGGTAATCATACTCCCTCATTCACAGCACATATCTTTGTTCTTCCAGTTTTTATAATGTTTCCATAAAATATTCACATTTTAAAGCTCTTTGAGGAGGTAAAAGATATAATTGGACATGAGGATGTTCTGAATTCCTCGGAAGAAATCACTACGTATGATCAAGATATACTTGATATTTCTGAGTAAATAAAATGTATTTATTTAAAAAATGAAAACAGTTGCCTTGGGATTCAGGCCTACTATTGTTATGCTTACAAATGTCTTTTAAGTATATAACGCATCCCTCTTGTTGGTAAGGATGGGTCAAACAGTTATATGACTTCCTGAAACTTCTTTCATAAATGAGTCCACACAGAGAGAGGAGAGAGAGAGAAGTTTCCCCACCCCCCTTCTTTGCTCTCCATTTTTAAGCAACAGCGACATCATGTGGCCACTCTGGTAGCTAAGTACTGTAGTTCTCCCTCTGAATTTCCCCTGGGAGACAGTGATTTATTGAGTGTCACCTTCCCTTCAGTATAAATTCATTCAAAAAGCATTCATGAATCAAATGTGTGTATGTCTACGCTTAGAATATATACAATGACCTTTGTTTCTACACAATCTTATCTAGCAACAATCATCCCATCAGTAAGCTCTTAAATAATCAGACATATTCCATTTAAAGAATAAACGAGTCATAAAGCAACAAGATTGTTTGTGTTTGACCAAATCTCATTTGAACATTACTAAGGATGGACACCTTCAATAAGCCATATTCACAACAGTCTATAAAGTGAAGAGTTTAGATTAGATTAAAGAGTGAACCCCACCCACTTTTTTTAGCTCTGGTAGCATAGTGGCTAAGACACTTGCCTGCTAACCAGACGTCTGGCGGTAAAAACCCACCAGCCACTCCTCGGAAGGAAGGTTGGGCAATCCTACTTCCGTAGTGATACTGCCTCGGAAACCCAAGGAGGGGTCACTATGAGTCGGGGCCGACTCGACGGCAAATAACAACAACAACAACAACAACCTACTCAACGGCACATAACAACAACTACAACATGAAAATTCAGAAATTCTTTGTTAACCTTTGATAATGTTCCATGTGTGCATGTGTATGTGTGTGTGAGAGAGAGAGAGAGAAAGATTAATTTCGCAGGGTAATTCCAGGCTTTTGTATTTCTTTCAAGAGCAATCACACACAATCAATCAATCAATCACCATTATTTGCTCATTTAAAAGAAATGTATCTGAAGTCTATGGGTTTTAAGTTTGGTTGGTATCAGACCAAGCTAGATATTTATGGAGATTTGACATCGTGTATTAACTGCTTTAGTTAATGTATGATAGTTGCACTATGCATGGCAACTAGGTCATAGTAGCCATTAAAGGGGAGGTAAAGCGAACGGTTAGCTACAATCTGTCAGCTCTGGTTAGGTACATGACATTTTACAGAGAAATGAACTCCCAGTTTCACAATACCCTACCTAGTTTGATGGTTTTGACTGTATTCTTGTGGGCTAGGTCTCAGTATCTCTAATTATACAATGGGTATAACAGAGAGAGTATGAAGAATGACTAAACGGGCTCCAGTGTTGAAGTTCTTCCTTGGTAATATTTCTCCAACTTTCATAAACATTCTCACATGTGGAATCAAATACAGAAGACTGACTAGTCTCCATGTTGGGACTGTCTTCAAGGCTGACCTCTTGAAGAATCTGAGTGAATAGTGTCAATTGCTAAGATTTCCGGAATCAGGAAATATCCGTCTTTTTCAGCGGACCATCATTTTACCTTAAATGTTCCTGTTATGGATTGACTTGTGTTCCCCTGAAAATAATATATTGAAATCCAAGCCCCTGTACCGGTGAATGTGATCTTGCAGATGGTATCAGTTAAATTAAGGAAATCATACTGGAATAGGGTCAATCCTAATCCTAATCCCTTGGGAGTGGTGCTAAATTTATAAAAGAGAAGGATATTCCTTTTTGCCTAGACACACCTGACCTTTCAGCCTGTCTACCTATATATCCACCTGTAGGTTAATATTTGTTATTACTGATAGGCAGTATTCTACATGTAAAAGTGTTTATCTATGTTGTCTGTACCTCTTGTGCACCTCTTGTGTCTTCCCTTTCCTTAGTGTTATTGCATTGGTCACTCGCTTTTGGTATATTGCCTTTCCTTTCACCCAGATCAATATTTGTCTCTTATGTATACCCATGACCAAATAGAAGTTTGGCAGGTGATATTTCTACATACATATTTGGATGTGTTACAAGAATGTCCATCAACAAAATAGAGCTAACAGGGGACAAAGTTATAACTTCTTAGACACAGCCAACCACACTAAGGAAGTAAATTATTGGGCTGGTGGGCTCAGGGCCATGGTCACAGGGAACATCAAACTCAATTGGCATAACATATACCACAAAAACATTGTTCTACATCCTGCTTTGGTGAGTAGCGACTGGGGTCTTAAAAGCTTACAAAGGGTCATCTAGGATGCAATAATTGGTCTCTCCTCATCCAGAGCAAAGAAGAATGAAGAAAGCCAAAGAGGCGTAGAAACAATCAGTTCAAGGGACTAATGGATCATGCAGATCTCAGCCTACATGACTTGTGAGACCAGAAGAACTAGATGGTGCCTGGTTACCACTGTAACAGTGGTAACAGCTCAACCATTCAATCAACTACTCAGAAAGGGATCAGTGCAGGAGACCCTGGATAGAGTAGGAGAAAAATGTGGAACAAAACTCAAATCATAAAAATGACCAGGCTTACTGGTCTGATAGACACTGGTGAAACTCCCAAGACTATATGGTCCCTAGTCATCCTTTGGGCCTGGAACTGAACTCACTCCTGTGGCTTACAGCCAAAGCATAGACAGGTATATAAGGTATACATTTACACAAGATAGGTACACACCTTAGAATAATCAACCACAGAAGATCAGAAGGGCAGTATTTGCATACAGAGATAGCTCAGAGGGCCAGAATGGGTAGGGAAAAAGGACACAGTGAAAAAGTAACCACACAGAGATGGTGGGAAGAGAGCTGTTACAGGATTACAATCAATGTCATGAAACAAAATGTGTATGAACAGTTCTATGGAAAATGAATTTACTCTGTAAACTTTCACCCAAATCAAAATACAAAAGAGAGAAAGAAAGAAGGATAGACACAGAACAGAGACACACACACACACAGGGGAAGACAGCATGTGAGGATCTCTCTACAAGTCCAGGAACCCCGAGAAATGCTCAGGGTTGCAGAAGCTAAAAGAGACAAGAAAGGATCTTCCCATCTAGCCTACGGAGAAAGAACATAAATCTGCCGACACCCCGATGCTGAATCGAACTTCTAGCCTTGGGAACTGTGAGATGATTACTGTTCTTTAGAGCCACCCACTTTCTGTTGATTTTTATAGCAGTCCTAGGAAATGAAGACAGTCACCATTAACGGTTTCATTCTTTGAGGTAAAGGATTATTTCTAGAAAATTCCTGTTGAAAGGCAATAATATTCTCAGAAGAAGCTACCCATAAGCTTTCAATCATCATGAATGGCCTAAGAAAAATAACCGCAATCAGGACAGAGAGACCAGGTCAAGCCTCGGACAGAAATGCTAATCTGGAAAGGGACGGTCAAGATATGAAACAGTGCAGGGTGGGGAGCAATGTAACAAAAGCAAATCCCATATACTGAGTTGCTGCTATGTGCCAGGCACTCTAGCTGGAATCTCTGCTTCTCAGAACATGCACAGTAGACACAATTGAGCCCATTTTACAGATGAGGAATCTGAGAGTCAGAGAAGTAGAGGAGCTTGCTTGAAATCTCACAGGTGACTACAGAACAAGGTTCCATTCCATGGACACGGACACCTCACTGTGCCATGCTTCTTTTCTGTGCTAGCCATACTTTGTTGTTGTTGTTTATGTGCCATCAAGTCGGACCTGACTCATAGCAACCCCTCCTTGGGTTTCCAAGGCAGTTTCACTATGGAAACAGATTGCCCCATATTCCTTCTGAGGAGTGGCAGAGCTCCTGCCAGGCATACAAGACCCCATAAAACCCCAAAAAACCCACACTGCCATTGAGTCAATCTCAACTCATGAAGACCCTGTAAGACAGAGTAGAATTTCCCCCATAGGGTTTCCAAGGCTGTAAGTCTACAGAAGCAGACTACCACATCTTTCTCCATCAGTGGGACTAGTGGGTTTAAACTGCTGACCTTTTTGTTAGCAGCCCAATGCTTTAACCACAGCACCACCAGAGTTCTTTTCTCGACACCATGTTGTTGTTATTTGCTGTCAAATCGACCCCGACTCATAGTGACCCCTCCTTGGGTTGTCGAGGCAGTATCACTATGAAAGTAGATTGCCCAACCTTCCTTCCGAGGAGTGGCTGGTGGGTTTGAACCGCCAGCCTTTTGGTTAACAGTCAAGTGCCTTAGGTACTATGCTACCAGAGCTCCCAAAAGGGATGATAGGGAAATGGAAAACTTAATCAACTTGGCCTTCTGCCTTGCATTAGCCCTGGTCCCCACGCCATGCCTGAGCAGCTGAGAATGTGTGCACTCCAGGGAGCAGTAGGCACCTCTGCAGCAGCCATAGGTGTGTTGAACAGAATGACCCATCGTAGCTTGTGCTGGTACAGTGCTGTCGATGCTGAACAATGAGTAAGTGTTGTGAACAAAGGATGAGTTCATTATCAGCCCCATCACTTCTGGGCTATGAAACCCTGGGCAAGTCACTTAACCTCTCAGAGCCTTAGCATCTTCCTCTATAAATAGGTATGAGAATAACTACTTAGGGGGGTTGTGAAGACGAAATTCTATCAAGCCTAGCTCAGTGCCTGGCACACAATACATGTATCAGTAGATTTCAACCCTTCCTATATTCCCTCAGAGAAGAACCAGTAAACTAGGGTAATGTTGTTGTTGTTGTTATCTGCCATTGAGTCGGCCCCGACTCATAGCGACCCCTCCTTGGGTTTCTGAGGCAGTATCACTACGGAAGTAGGAATGCCCAACCTTCCTTCCGAGGAGTGGCTGGTGGGTTTGAACCACCAGCCTTCTGGTTAGCAGTCAAGTGCCTTAGGCACTATGCTGCCAGAGCTCCTTAAACTAGAGTAATAGACAATAATAATTATATAATAAGAATAATATTATATACTATTAATAATATACAATATTAATATATTATACAATAATAACAATATACAATACTAAACTAGGGTATATACAACCCACTTCCACTCCTTCTTGTCCCATGAACACACTCCCAGCTTCCACAGGGGCAGATGTACTGATTCCCCAGAACTGTCACTCTAGAGAGACACATGTTATGCAATTCCCCAACCAGGCCCAGTTGAAACTGGAGCTCCTTCTCAACTGTGCCATTTGTGCCATCTCCAGAGAGGCCCCCAGATATCCTGGCACAATGTGACAAGAGGTCTTTTTCAAGGTTTCACTTGGTTGATAGGTTCAGATGAGGGAGGTTGAGGAACAGAGGCTCTAAGAAGATAAGTCTTCTCTCATTGGTTAAGAATTACTTAAGAAGTAATATAATTGCGTTTATAATATGTCGTCTAGAATATGCCCATCTGGGACAAGGTTACCAAGTCTCATGTTAATGAGAAAAGGGTCAAGGAAATAGATCTACTCCTTTTGAGAATCTTTATTGACTGTCTAGTACATAGTAGGTAGGTACACAATAAATATTTAATTGATAAATTAGTGAAATTCAGAAAAATACTGGATGATGGAAGGATGAATGGCTGGATAAACGGATGAATCTTAATCTACATAGTCACACTCCTACCCACTTTGACACAGGATTTTTTTTTTTTTTCAATTGGGCTACCTGGATTCATGCAACTAACAAAGTAATTTGCTACAGTGTTGTGCCTTTGTGAATGTTTGCTATACCAGTGGGAAAACATATTTCAGCACCCAAATTAGTTATTTCCATACCCTAATATCCTTCAATCATCCTGTGAGATGATTACTGTTCTTTAGAGCCACCCACTTTCTGGTGATTTTTATAGCAGTCCTAGGAAATGAAGACAGTGGTGTAGTGCTAAGGCATTTGACTGCTAACCAGAAATCTAACGATTCAAACCCACCCGCCGCTCCTCGGAAGGAAGACTGGGTGATCTACTTCTGTGGAAACCCAAAGAGAGAGGTCATTATGAGTAGGAATCGACTAGCCTCATAGCTTGACTGGATGGCATAGCAATGTTCAAAGATAGTACAATGAGTCCCCAGGTTACAAATGTGCAACTTAATGACAAATTGTACTTGCCGCTTAGTATTATGTAAATTTGCCCTCACTTTGAAGCAATTGCACAACTCCTGAAAAATACAAAAACTAAACCCACTACTTAGTTGATTCTGCCTCATAGTGGCCCTACAGGACAGAATAAAGCTGCCCCATGGGGTTTCCAAGGCTGTAAATCTTTATGGAAGCAGACTACCACATCTTTCTCACATGGAGCTGCTGGTGGGTTCGAACTGCCAAACTTTGATTAGCAACTGAGTGTTTAACCACTGCGCCACCAGGGCTCCCTGAACCAACCCGTACCTGCAAGAAACTCTTCATCACAATCACTTTCATTTACTGCATGTGCAGCTTTTAAATCATTGACAAGGCTTTGACCTATTTCTTGTGCAGGACTTTGAGCCAGTTTATTCCATTTCAAGCTCCTGCTAAGAATTTGCCTTTCCACCTCAGAGATAGTGGATCAGAACCTACAGTTTAACAAGATCCCCAGGTTACTCTTCTAACCCTTGTTAAAAGGTAGATTTGGGTTCAGTATATCCGGGATGGAAAAGCAAATTCTCAGCAGAGGATCAAACCCAGAATGAACTTCTAAGTCCTACAGTACAGGCCAAATAAGAACCATATGCACCTGTTCCAACTTACTTACAAATTCAACTTAAGACACACTTAGGAATAGATCTTGTTCTTAACCCAAGGACTGTCTGTCTCCCAGGGAGAAATAAGGTTCTGTTAGTGTTACTATAAGGAGCTCTGCTGACACTGTGGTTAAAGCATTGGGCTGCTAACCAAAAGGTCAATGTTTTGAAACCACCAGGCACTGTGCAAGGAGCTCCAGTGGTGTAGTGGGTAAGCATTTGGCTTCTCACCAGAAGGTCGGTGGCTCAAACCCACCAGCTGCTCCGTGGGAGGAAGATGTCGTGATCTACTTTCATAAAGATTTAGTCTTGGAAACCAAATGGGGGTTTCTACGAGTTGGAATTGATGTGACAACAGTAGGAATGGCTTTGGGTTTTGGTTTTAGGTGTTCCACAGGAGAAAGATGAGGCAGTCTGCTTCCATAAAGATTTACAGCCTTGGAAACCCTAGGGGACAGTTCTACTCTGTCCTATAGGGTTATCTGTGAATTGTAATGGAGTTGATGGCAGTGGGTAGAGAGGACACACACAACATTTTACTAAGATGAGGAATCTGCAAACATTTTACTTGGACCCACAACATCCCTGAAAGAAGGGAAATCTATTTCTTGAAGTTAGAGATGACCTGGGCCTTGGTGGTTTGCATTGTTCTTTAACTTGTCTGTGTAGGATCTACATGTGCATTTACATATAAATGTATATTGTATGCATATTTGTGTGCATATTCCCCCCCCTTTTTTTTTTTAATGAAAGCGAGGCAGAGAGAGGGTTAACCACTGACTTGAGCCTCTGCAGAAAAGAAGAAATCTTTAACCTAACGCCTCATGCCTTCGCTGTGGTGGGCAGCTCTGAGATGGCAGAAGCACAGTGTGGTGCCCAGACGAACAAGCAGACAATGAAAGAAAGAGATCCTGTGATCTTTACATCCTTGGATAGTCTTGAATTCCACACAGCTGTTTCTGGACAAAGGGACATTCTGGAACTGGAGTCTTCTCTCTCGGGATTGATCTTGATGTCCTTTATTGCCCAAGAGTGGCGGGTCTTTGACGCCAATGATGAAAGCCAGCTCACGGCTGCAGTGGACATAAAGGCTTTGTGATTTCCAAGAGTGTGAGGAGGCCAGCGGGAGCAGGCACCCTGGCACTCTCACAAACCCACTCAGGTCTCAGAAGTGTTGTGGAGCTCAGCCCCTCCCCACTGACCTCAGACACCCTGACAAGCCACTTCAAGGAGATTACCTCATTTCTATTTTGCAGCTTTTTCTGCAAGATGCACGAGATGGTTGTCTTGACATAACACATACTGGCAGTTCATCGTAATAGAAAGCAGAGGGAAAAGAGCCTAGCCGAATCTCCACCCAAAGGAATTCTCAGTGGCTGCCCTCTGAGGCTTCAGAGCTCCTTTCAGCCACAGAGCCCCATGAAAGAGTGGGAAGAAGGGCAAATTAATGCAAATACACACTAGGAATATACTTTTTTTTTTTCTTTTGGCATCTCTACCCTGGCTTTATGGACTGCAACTGAAAAGAATTTTTAAGCAAATGAAAAATACTTCAATTTTAGAATTATTTTTAAGTTTGGGCTGATTGCTGATGTTTTTATATAGTTGAAATAAACTGACTACTGTAATGATCTCATGCAGGACATATCATCAATTATTGCTACTCTAGTCCCTACCTGGGCTGCTATTGTATCCACACAGAGATAATCAAACTCCGCTAAACTAATTTATTTCTCTTCTTCTCCCTTTCTCCCTCATTCCCTCTCTTACCTGACACATGTATGCATTTCTGCATGGGGCTTTTAGGACAAAAATATCTTCAAGGCTAAATGCTTGATTAAATGAGAAGGTCTCTGCTCCAACGTACAAAGCTCTACAAAGCATCATGGGAAGGTGGAAATTCGATTAAATCAGCAAGAGAAACTGAAATGTTCTTCCCAAAACAAGATATGATAAGGTTTTATACTAAGTAAAAAGCTGTGGAGATTTCTTTTGGTGACAGCAAGTCCATTCCCTTATTGCATTCCCTTGAAGGATGCTATTTTTTTTCTTTTCAATTATCTTTGTTTTTCACATTTTTCATACTTATTCACAGCTAAATTCATACTAAATTTCATACTAAATTCACAGCTAGGGAAAACTATGTTTAAGCAACACTATGATTATTAAGCAATTTAAATGGCATATTATATATTTTTGATATGTTCAGGAAGTAATTGGCTAGGACTTCTCCCTCATCTGCTACCAGGGAAAGGAGAGAACAAGATATAAAGAGACCGATGACTTTGGATCTCTGTGAGCTTCTCCTCCCTTTGCTGTGTCTCCTCTTTCAGTGGAACAATCAATACCTGGCTAATACATGACCACAGAGACTCTATGATTTCAATCTTGAACATACAAACTAGAGTTAGAGTCTACCAGCTCCTGGGCACAGTACAGCCCTGCTTCTCAGGGACTTCCATGCAGCATGTTATGAATTGAATTATGTCCCCAGAAAATGTGTGTTGGATTCCTGGCCCTTGCAACTACGGATGCCATCCTGCTTGGAAATAGGATTTTCCTTTCTTTTATGTTAATGAATTAATACCAGTGTAGGGTGGATCCTAAAGCTAATCACTTCCAAGTTATAAAACATATAGATACATACAGGAGGAAGAAAGACATTATGTGAGGACCCATCTGCAAGCAAAGTAACAAGTAAGAATCACTAGCAGCTACTAGAAACTAGCAATGAATAATGAAGATAAAAGAAGAATGAACAGATTTGAATTATGGTGTTGGTGAAGAGTATTGAATATGCCATAGACTACCAGAAGAATGAACAAATCTGTCTTGGTAAAAGTGTAGCTAGAATGTTCCTTAGAAGCAAAAATGGCAAGACTTCATCTCACATATTTTGGACATGTTATTTCGAGGGACCAGTCCCTAGAGAAGGACATCATGCTTGGTTAAGTAGAGGGTCAGAGAAAAAGAGGAAGGCCCTCAAAGAGATGTATTGACACAGTGAGTGCAACAATGTGCTTAAACATAGTAACTGCTGTGAGGATTGTACAGGACCAGGCAGTGCTTTGTTTTGTTGTGTATGGGGTTGCTGTGACTCATAACAACACTGAAAACTGAAATAGACATGGAAGGACCTCCCACTAGAGCCATGCACTGAATTGTGACTTCTCGCCTCCTAAAAAGGAGCTGTAATGGTGCAGTGTGTAAGTGCTCTCCTGCTAGCTGAAAGATCAGCCATTGAAACCCACTGGCCACTCCATGGGACGAAAGCACTGGTGATCTCCTCTAAAATCACAGGCTAGGAGACCCTATGGGAGAAGTTCTACTCTGTCTGCACAGTCAGTATGAGTTGTGATCAACTTGGCACGCAACAACAACAGCCTCCTAAACTGTGAGGTGATAAATTTCTGCCTTTAAAGCCACCCACTTGGGGTATTTCTGTTACAGCAGCACTAGCAAACTGAGACACAGCATAGTGGACAAGGTACTACCTACACTTCTGGTGCAAGCATTCAGTCCAGAAAGCAACAAGATGAGCGGGTGGGCTTGCCCCACTTTTTGAGGATTTTTTTTTACTTCTGTTTCTTTGCTACCAAAAGACAGCTAGAGTTCATCTGAAAGAGGATAATCAAGGTGAATAAAACTATGTCCTATGAGGGAAAAAAATAGACAGAATTAGCCTGGAAAAGAGCAAGGAAGAAATTTTAAAGAATTCCCAAAGATAAGAGATTGCTGATTAATTCTGGTAGAAATTATAGAGAACCCCCAAATCAATATAAGATTAATTTAACAAACTTGACCTGACTACCATCTGTCCTGTAAGCTGTGAGGTTCCAATAACTGAAGTGTGGAAAGAAAAGTCTTTTCACCTAAATATAGCATTGTTCCCAAGAGGCTTTGGGAATCTCAACTTTCGCTAACCTCTTTCTAAGGAGTTCTGGTCATGTTGTGGATAAGGCATTTGGCTGTTAACCTGAAGGTCACTGGTTCAAACCCACCAGTTTCTCCATGGAAGGAAGATGGGACAATATACTTACATAAAGATTTACAGGCTCAGAAACCCAGTGGGGGTCTCTATGAGTCCAAACCAACTCAATGGTAGTGAGTTTGGTTTGGTTTTTGGTTACCTCTTTCTAGCCACAAAAATCCTGGATTAATTTTTGAACATGAGAAACCACAGTTTCCTCATCTATAAAATGGCAGCCACAGTATCCAGCACATGGTTATCAGTTACCAGTTGCCATCAAGTTTATTCCAACTCATAGCAACCCTTTGTGTGTCCAAGTAGAACTGCATTCCATGGGGTTTCCATGGCTGTGACATATCAGTAGATCTCCAGGCCTTTTTTCCAAGGCACTTCTGAGTGAGTTCCAACCACCAGCCTTTTGGTCAGTAGACAAGTGCTTAGCCATTTGTGCCACCCAGAGACACACGTGGTAAATCCCTAACAAACATCCCCATACACTCCTCTTCTTCTCAGTCATTTCCAGAGAAGGTTGTTGTTGTTGTTATGTACCATCGAGTCGGACCCGACTCATAGTGACCCCTCCTTGGGTTTCCGAGGCAGTATCACTACAGGAGTAGGAATGCCCAACCTTCCTTCCGAGGAGTGGCTGGTGGGTTTGAACCGCCAGCCTTCTGGTTAGCAGTCAAGTGCCTTAGGCACTATGCTACCAGAGAAGGTAAGTACTAGAAATTCTACCAGCCCTTCCATTCACTTAACAAACAGAGAACTCAACATGAGTATTTGACTCTGGGTACAGGAGGACAAAATCTGCCCTAAAATTCCTCTGGGCGACTGAGTGATAAGCACAGGGCCCAGGTTTACCACTGCTGTTCTTCTCTTCCTACCTGAGGGCAACCAAGATTTGAGTATCAGTCATCGCATAAAACATTCAACTCCAACTTGCTGGTAGCTTTAACTATGTTTAAATATTTCATAGAGAACATTTTCTTTGAAACACTCTCTTGACTCGTTTTTTTACAGTGAGTGACCTGAATTAATGTGGAAAGGCCAGAGTAAAGAGCAAAGGAAATTAAAACAAGGGAATCTCTAGCACTAACACAATTGAACACTATTCAGGATTCTGTTTATTTGCTGCTTATCCATACACAGTCAATGTCCAACCACAAAAGTCTTTCAGCATTTCAGAAATATCCCTAAGTACTCACATGTCTAAAGAGTCAGGATACATACCTTCTGAGGTAGATTAAAACTGTTATGGATTGAATTGTTCCCTCCATAAAAAATATAGGTTGGAATCCTAAATCCTATCCCATGAGATGTAATCCTGTTTGGAAATAGGGTTTTCTTTGTTAGGTTAATGAGGCCATATCATCTCCAAACCTAAATCACTTCTGAGTTATAAAAAGAGATTAGACACAGATGTGGGCACATACATAGGTCATGTGAGTCTTGCCGAGAATCAAGGAACACCTAGGTCTGCCAACAAGGAAGAAATCGATGCAGCTGAGACCATAATTTGGATTTTTATCCTCCAGAACCATGAGAAAATAATTTTGTGTCCTTTAAAGCTAAACACTTGTGGTGTTTGAGATACCGCAGCACTAGCTAAGGCAGTTGTTCAAAGATACTTACTCTCTTTAGATCATCTCACTCAGACAATCTCTATATCTTAAGGTCAACTGATTTGGGATATTAATTTCCTTTTTAAAATGTAGCATAGTCACACATGTGATATCTCACCTTATTCACAGGACCTGCCCATACTCAAGGATAAATACACAAGCACCAGGTTCATTAGGATTATCTTAGAAGCCTGCCTCCCACACAGATGTTTCTACCTTCTCCAAAGTTCCAGAGACTTCCTTCTTCCGTTAGCTTCCTAGAGACCTCAAGACCACTGGTCCCTTCACCTCCAATTGATTTTAAGTTACTCTTTACCCTATTCCGTTAGGACTTCCCTAGGCTTTAGGGAATGATGCAGGAAGCATTAAAAGAATAAAGAAGGAATATACAGAGTCTCTGTACCAGAAAGAATTGGTTGACGTTCAACCATTTCAGAAGGTAGCTTATGATCAATAGCCAATAGCGTTGAAGGAAGAAGTCAAAGCTGCACTGAAGGCATTGGCAAAATCAAGCCTCCTGGGACTGACAGAATGCCTATTTAGATGTTTCAACAAATGGATACAGCACTGGAAGCACCCACTCATTTATGCCAAGAAATTTGGAAAACAGCTACCTGGCCAGCAACCTGGAAGAGATCCTTATTTGTGCCCAATGCAAAGAAAGGAGATCCATCAGAATGTGGAAATTATTGAACAATATCGTTAATATCACACACATGAAAAATTATGCTGAAGATAATTCAAAGATGGTTGCAGCAGTATATTGACAGTGAGCTGCCAGAAACTCATGCCAGATTCAGAAGAGGATGTGGAATGAGGGATATTATTGCTGATGTGAGATAGATTTTGACTGAAAGCAAAGAATACCAGACAGATACTGACCTATGTTTTATTGGCTGTGCAATGCATTCAACTGTGTGGGTCATAACAAATTATGGACAACATTTCAAAGAATAGGAATTCCATTAATTGTGCTCATGAGGCTTTTACTTGAACAGAACAAGGGGATATTGCATGGTTTAAAATCAGGAAAGGTGTCTATCAGGGTTGTATCCTTTCACCATACTTATTCAATCTGCATGCTGAGCCAATATTTCTAGAAGCTGGACTGTATGAAGAAGAACGTGGCATCAGGATTTAAGGAAGACTCATTAACAACCTGAAATATGCAGATGACATAACTTGCTTGCTGATGACAGTTAAGGTGACCTAAGCACTTACTGATGAAGATCAAAGACCACACTAATCAGTATAGATTACACCTCAGCATAAAGAAAACAAAAATCATCACAACAGGACCAATAAGCAACATCATGATAAATGGAGAAAAGACTGAAGTTGTCAAGGATTTAATTTACTTGGACCCACAATCAACACTCATGAAAGCAGAAAATCAAAAGACATAATGCATTGGGCAAGTCTGCTGCAAAAGACCACTTTAAAATGTTAAAGAACAAAGATGTCTGTTTGAAGACTAAGGTGCACCTAACCCAAACCAAGAAATTTTCAATACGCTTATATGCATGTAAGTGCTAGGCAAGAAATAAAGAAGATTGCAAAATACTGATTCATTTGAGTTGTGGTGTTGGTGAAGAGTATTGAATATACCATGGACTCCTAGATAAATTAACAAATCTGTCTTGAAGGAAATATGGCTGGAGTGCTCCTTAGAAATGAGAATGGCCAGACTTCTTCTCTTGTACTTTAGTCATGTTGTCAGAAGGGACCCATCCCTGGAGTAGGATATCATGCTTGGCAAAGTAGGCTGTTAACAAAAAAGGAGAAGACCTTCAATGAGATGGATTGACACAGTAGCTGTGATGATGGGCTCAAACATGGCAATAGTTGTGAGGATGACAGAAGACTGGGCAGAGTTTCGTTCTGTAATACATAGGATCACTATGAGTCCAAATCAACTCAATGTCACCTAACAATGACAACAGGCTACTAGTCCACTAATCAGGCAAATGAACTAACATCAAAGCACTATGGGTTTATGTATTCCACTCTGACAATCACAACTGCTTGTTTATAAGAGCTCTGCCACAAGAGAGTTCAAAGGATGAAGGGAAAGATAGAGGCTGGATCCCAAATTAGTGCTAAAACACATATGGTGGAAATTTTAGGGACATTGGCCAATTAACAAGATGTATTAGATTGGGGAGGCTTTTGGCTACCTCTAAATCACATTACAGAGCCCCACTCCCTACACTGGATTGGACCTGCTGTTTATACCAGAGTATCATCAGGAAGTAAAGTATTCGAAGACTCAGTTTTCACCTATGGCATGTACACAGAATGAGTGACATGGCTAAAAGCTTCCATCAGCAATATTGTCCAAGGTTCTGCTTCAGACACTCAAATTCACACAAAGCAGAGTATGTTCTGGCCACTGCTAAGGCTTGCAGTTGGACTGCACAGAAACTGGGATCAGTATTCTAATAGCAGATGGTTTAATGTACAAGTCAATCTAAGGAGTCTGTTTTTGGAAATAGAGGCTTCAGCCAGAATTCAACAAAGTTATTGAGCACCTGCTTCTTGCTAAATTCTGTGCAGCAGGCTTGAGAGGCCAGTACTTGACAACAAACTGGTGATCTAGACACAAGCCAGCCATGTTTCCTGGGTCCAAAAATAAGACAAACACCAAGGTAAGTTCATTTCCAGGTTCCCAATGAAAAGACCCAGAGGAAAAGGTTTGAGACCAACTTAAATCTATAAATTTTTAGGAATGTTGTTGATAGAGAAAATGTGTACTTCTAATGTTAAATTTATTAATTCACACAAATTTTAGAATCACATTATATAAAATATATTCATTTGGGAGCATGGCTTTTTTCTATGCTCATATACCATGAAACAGTTTTCTAGTCCAGCTTTTCACATGTACCTTCTACACTGATGGAGTGTTCATTAGAATGCCATTTTGAGTCTTCTGACCTGGTTGAGCATTTTTTAATCCAAAATGATGCTGTCCCAGGAAAAATTTGATTTATGTTATAAGTATCAATAAGTCATCATGGGGTGGGCGGGAGAAGGAAATGGGGAGCTATTACTTGAGAGCACTGAATTTTTGTTACGACTGATGAAAACCTTTGAAAAAGTTTAGTAGTGATGTTTGCACAACATGGTGAAGGTAATTAATGTCACTACATTATACGCATAAAACTAGTTGAGATGGCAAATGTTTTGTTACATGTATTTCATCACAATAAAATTTTTGTACAAAAGAAATGATATCAGAAGAAAATAGATGTAACATTTGGTACCCACCACCTGTCTGTCCATTTGTCATCCTGTGGTGGCTTGCATATTTCTGTGATGCCAGAAGCTATGCCACTAATCTTTGAAATACCAGCAGAGTTACTGTCTTGGTTCTCTAGTGTTACTCTAACAGACGTACCACAAATGGATGCTTTAACAACAGGAGTTTGTTCTCTTACAGTTTAGGAGGCTAGAAGTCTGAGTTCAAAGTGCCAGCTCTAGGGGTTGGTGAAAGCCCCTTGACCTTTAGGCTTTAGCTCTGCCTCTTGCTCCTAGCCCACTGGCTAATATGTTTCCTTTAAATAGTACTTTCTTCAAAAAATTAAAGTTTTAAAAAGTAATTGAAAAAGCATCTTGTAATAATAGGAGAGCTGAGTAAGGAATCAATTTTTTGAATTGAGGAGGTCTCTTCTTTGTGGGGATCCACGTTAGGTACCCTGTGTTGTTGTTGTTGTTGTTATGTGCCCTCGAGTCGGATCTGACTCATAGCGACCCCTCCTTGAGTTTCCAAGGCAGTATCACTACGGAAGTAGATTGCCCCATCTTCCTTCCAAGGAGTGGCTAGTGGGTTTGAACCACCAGCCTTCTGGTTAGCAGTCAAGTGCCTTAGGTACTATGCTACCAGAGCTGTAGTCACCTTCTATATCATGGAAAACCCACTTCACAGGTCTTTATCATATCCAAAATACTCTACTCCCTCAGCATTTGTGACAACATGTGCATTCCTCTAACTCTATGAGCACTCCTTTCATGATTCTTTTTTACATCACTTACCTAAATACAAAAGACCTCTGTTGGCTTTTATCCAATCTATCTTTTGCTGTTTGTATTTTATTCTGTGTAGAAACTACTGTTTCTAGGCCAACCTTCTGATGGACTCTGAGTCCTCCAAAAGTCAGATACAAGGCTTCCATTCCATTCCCAGGTATTTTCCTGTTGTCTACCTGGGTCTACATTCCTTGGCCTCCTACAATTATTCCTGTTTTCAGGATTCCTATCACTGATCCTAGGAGCTCTGGTAGCTTAGTGCCTAGGCACTTGACTGCTAACCAGAAGGCTGGCGGTTCAAACCCACCAGCTACTCCTCAGAAGGAAGATTGGGCAATCTACTTCTGTAGTGATACTGCCTCGGAAACCCACGGAGTGGTCACTAGGAGTCGGGGCCGATTCAAAGGCACATGACAACAACAACAATAACTGACCCTACACCACACCAGCCTCTGGATAATATATTATTACTTAGATGTATTGTCTACTGTCATATATCTTCTAGAATTCAGATCCCTTGATAAAGAAAACACAGCTGTGTATGAATGTAATGAGAGGGAGGAAGAGCTATCATGTGAAGAGAAGGGTAGCACTCACAAAGCACATGGAGGATGTCATGAGAAGTAGCAACCTCAAAGAACCAACAGGGTGGAACTACTGCCATTATGCAACAGTGGAACCAAAGAATGGAACCATAGACTTGCAAACTTGTCAGTGCGGCCTTCAAAATGACTTCAGACACCCCCAGGAAGAATCTAACTGGATTGTGAAAAGACAAGACAGTTTACAGTCCATTGTTCAGAGGGTTGTCTGTTCATGTAGGGGGTGGGGAGATGGGAAGCAACAGCCCTCAAGGACATCAGTGAGAAAATAAGTGGTCCTGGGCCCTGTCAGGGTTGAGAATAAGGGACCAAGGGAATACACTACACATTTTCTCAAAAAACCCACAGTTCCTAATTATCCACTTCCTCACTGTTCTGTGGTTTGTCTCAAACACTCCATAAAGTTAATCCAATCGGCTCTTGCATATAGAATAAAAATTCTTGCCTGGCCCCTCAAAAAATTACTGGGGGACTTAAGAGAAATACATGTCTCTCTCTCTCTCTCTCTCTCTCCCCCATCCATTTGATGAGAGCTCATTTCCCAGCCCATCAAGAAGAATCTGGCAGCACTTGTGAGAGAGGAGGTAAGAAGGGTCGGAACAAACCACCCCTACTTCCTCTGAGAATGTTTTCTTCTATCTCCCAATTTGTGATTTCATGATAAAACATCCTAAGGCACCCTGTGCTTGGTTTCCTTCTGTTCAGTTTATGTTCTGTTTATGTGAGAAAACAGCTGTGGATATAGGGTATGAAAAAAATATTTGTCACATTTTTCTCTATCTCACATCTTTTATGATGAACTGACAGTGCTATTTGTGTACAAGGATTTCTTTTTCCTCAAGAAAATCTCCATCAGTAAAGTTATCTTCTCTCACACCTAAAATAACATATATGCTTATTCAGAAGCTGAAGCAGATTTGGAGGGCAGCGGTGGTTCAGTGGTTGAATTCTCTCACTTCATGTCGGAGGCCCCAATTCTATTCTCAGCCAGTTCCCCTCATAGGCAGCCACCACCCCTCTGTCAGTGGAGGCGTGCATGTTACTAGGATGCTGAGCAGCTTGTAACAGAGCTTCCAGACGAAGATGGGCTAGAAAGAAAGGCCTGGAAATCTGCTTCCAAAAATCATCCAGTGAAAATCCTACAAATCCCAATGGTCAGAATCACAACCAATCACAGGAAGGCAGAAGACCAGAGAGCATTTTGTTCAGTTGTATTTGGGGGTCACCATAACAACAACAGAGCAATTTAATAAAAATAGAGTGGCATTTACACAGATATTTATAATTATGTACAAATAGTAATATCTTTTTCTCTTGCTTCTTTTTTAAAATAATTTTTAAGATACTTTTTCAGAAAATAGTTCCCCTTATTGAGACATACTTAAGAATTGGTGGTGTAGCTGGAGTCATACATTATATATGGAGTTAGGAATGTGTTACAGCCCATGATTCACAGTCTCACAACAACATAATTTGTACAAGGAGAAATGCTAATTTCCATGCATCCTGATTTATTTCATTAATAATTCTTACAGGCAATATATTCTGTTATTACTGAACTTATTCTAGATCAGTAAGTTTTCAAATTGGCTTATGATCAATTCATAAAAATACTGGAAGCAATCAGATACATAAAAAATTGTTCCATGGAGTCAGATATAACCTACTATGGAACAGTATATTGAGATGATATTGGTTTTAATCAGCTACCCAAAAAAGGGAAAATTTATACCATTCTCTGTTTAATTTAGATTATAAAATTCACTAGGGAAATCAAGGAATCGAATAGCCGATAGGAGTTCTTAATAGCAATTGCAGTAAAACACATTTCACTGCTTGAAATTTGTGAGCCTCAATTAATCATGGACTCAAATAGTTTTTAAAAGTGTTTTATAATTCAAATATTACTATCTCAGTAAGACACTCCAGTGTGTTTATTAATCCATATCTACTTGCATATCCTCCTTGACCTTCAGTCGTATTGCCTTCAAGCTCAGCAGGCTTCAAGCAAGATGCCAAAAGCCCTGCTCTGTCTAATTGCATGATTTTCAGTTACTCCACACTCTTTCTTTCCAAAGAAGCTTTGCAGAAATCCCTCACCAGTTTTGTCTCCTTCCTTAATGACAGTGGGCTATGCATTCATTAGATTCTTGGTATTTTAGAGCCTTTTCTTTTAACCTCCCATTTAAATAATTTTAAAAAGCTCATCAGTTCCTATTTTTTTCTATTTGCTAAAATAAGACAACTTCATTGTTAAACTCCTCAAAATAGATGGGAGTCTGTCCTCCAAAGAAGAGGATGCTAAATTCCCTACAGTGAGATCTTCCACTGATGATGAACCTCCACTTTTCCTGGTACCACCAGCATCTTCATTCTAAAAGGAAAGGTCTTCTATATTGTGTCCTTCACTGTTGTCCCAGCACCTAAAATTGTGCATACCCCCACTCATAGTGACCCTATAGGACACAGTAGATCTGCCCTATATGGTTTTGGAAGCCAACTGCCACATCTTTCTCCTGCAGAGCAACTGATGAGTTTTAGTGAAATCCCGGAGACTATGGCCCCTAGGCATCCTTCAGGCCTGGAATTGAACTCTCAATCCTTTGGCTTAACCTTCAGCCAAAAATAGACAGGACTTAGAGGTGAACAACTACACCAGGGAGGTATACTCCTCTTATCTCACAGGATAAGAAGGGCAGCATATGCTCAGAAATGGATAGGAAAGGAGAGGTTACCACAAGGAGTTAGTGGGAAGAGAGCTGTTATGTTGTAGGTATTGTAATCAATTGTCATGAAACAATATATGGATGAACTGTTGAATGGAAAATGAATTTTCTCTGTAAACTTTACCCAAATCGTAATTAAAAGTTAAAAAAAAAAAAAAAAAAAAAAGAAGAAGAAGAAGAAAATATCAGTAGAAACTGAAGAAATTCCAAATTTCTCATTCTGGCATTCAAAGCTCTCTATACGCCAGTCTCCCCAGTCAACTCCAACTCATGGTGACCTTAGGTGTCAGAGTTGAACTGTGCTCCATAGGGTTTCCAGTGGCTGGGGTTTTTTGTTTTTGTTTTTCCAAAAGTAGATCTCCATGCTTTCCTTCCAAGGCACCTCTGGGTGGACCCCAACCTCTAACCTATCTGTTGCCAGCCAAGCATGTTAACCAATAATTTGCACCACCAAGGGACACTCTAGTCTCACCTCCTACTATTTCCTGACACACACTCTTCACTTTTATCACACTTGAGCTTGTCTAAGTAAGTGACTCCAGAACACTCTTGGCACTTTTCTTGCCTCCACCTCTTTGCTTAATACTATTCTCTCAACCTGGAATACCCTCTCCCATAATTCCATCAAAGTGCCCATCTATTATGTATGGCAAAATAACAATAGCCCAGACTTTATAATCAGATGAACCTGAACAGGGTGACAGTAAACAAATTACTTAAATTTTCTGAGCAGCTACTTCTTCCAAAGTAAAACAGGGATAACTTGAATGCTAAAATATCTTGTCATATGGTAGCAGAGTGCCTAAAGCACTTGACTGCTAACCAGAAGGCTGGCAGTTCAAATCCACCAGCCACTCCTCAGAAGGAAGATGGGGCAATCTACTTCCATAGTGATATTGTCTAGGAAACCCAAGGAGGGGTCATTGTGAGTCGGATCCAACTCGACGGTACATAACAACAACAACAACATGTGTAGAAAAGGAAAGACCCAAAACTATTTAGGGAAGTGTTAATGACATCATACCTAATAAATCATAAACTCCTTAAGCAGAAACCATCTTAAATATCTGTTACCCTGATAGCTCAAGTTGGTGCTTTGTACACTGTATTCACAAATAAATGGGGAATGCATGTGTGAATGGAGAATGGAAGAAAAGGAAAAGAAAGATATAAGAAGCATGGGAAAATGCAAAGAAGCAAAATAGAACAGCCTTTATGATTTGGGGTCTCTAATTATATGGAGGCCTGGTTGTACAGTGCTTAAAATGCTCAGCTGATAACTGAAAAGTCTGCAGTTCAAACCTTCCAGCTGCTCTGCAGGAAAAAGATGTGGTAGTCTGCTGCCATTAACATCTACAGCCTTGGGAACCCCATGGGGCAGTACTCTGTTCTGTATGGGTTCTCTATGGGTCAAAATTGACTCTAGGACAATGGGTTTTAATTATATTTATAAGATGTCCTGCTGGCAAAAATGGTTAAGTGCTCAGCTGCTAACCTAACCCCAGCCTGTATCTGCTCTGTGAGAGAAAAGACCTGGTAATCTGCTCCCATAATGACTACAGCCAAAATCCTATGATATATGCACACCCATGTTCATTGCAGCATTACTCATAATAGCAAAGAGACGGAAATAACCTAAGTGTCCATCAATGAATGAATGGATAAACAAACTGGTACACACACAATGGAATACCATGCAACATTAAAGAACAATGAAGAATCATAGCATGGATGAACCTGGAGGACATTATGATGAGTGAAATAAATCAATTGCAATAGGACAAATACAGAATGAGTTCACAACTATAAAAAAAAGTCAAGGAAAGGGTTACACACAGAAAGAACATTCTTTGATGGTTACCAAGGGATGGGAGGGGAGGGGAGAGAAAATCATTCACTAAATAATATTAATTTAGATGAAGGGAAGGGCCATATACATATCAGAATGGGGACATTAGCACAATATCACAAAGGCAAAGGAAGATATCAAGAGGTGACCAAGAGTTACAGAAAGCAAAGGTAAATACTATTACATACACAATTCTGCAATGTCAGTAATAACAAACAATAATGGATGAGTGAATACATAGGCAGACAGGCAAGCTGAACAGGTATGGGTAGGCAATTTGGAACTACACCCACAACCACATAGAGGTTTGGCAGAGAATATTTCTACATATGTATTTGTATATGCTGTATATATACCCATGTATATAGTAGAGCAATCTAGGGGCAAAGTTATGAAAACTTCTGAGCCATAGCCAAACACCTTTAAGTAATGAGTCACTGGGCATGGGAGCCTAAGGCCACAATGTTCTACATCCTACTCTGGTGAGTGGAAAATGAGGTATTAAAAGTTTGTGAGTGGCCATCGAAGGTGCAGCTATTGGTTTTTCCACATCTATAGCAAAGAAGAGTCAAGAAAAGCAACGGTCCACGGAACCAGTAATAGTGGACCACATGAACCTCAGCCTCCTTGACCTAGAGGCAAGAAGAAGTAGATGGTGTCTGGCTACAAAACTGACCACTCTGCAAGGGATCACAATAAAAGGTCCTATAGTGAGAGAAAAATGTGGAATTAAACTCAAAATAATAAAAAATACCAGGTTTACTAGTCTAATAGAGACTGGCAGAACCCTTGAGATTTGGCCCTTAGTCACTTTTCAAGCCTGGAACTGAATTCATTCCCATGGCTCAACCTTCAGCCAAACAATAGACAGGTCTATAAGGTGAACAATAACATCAGGGAGGTACACACTCTTTAGGATAGCAACCACACAAGACCAAAAGGACAGCATTTGAGGGATAAAGCTCAGAAGGCAGGAAGGGATAGGAAAGAAGGATGAATGGAAATGGAAAATACAAGGAAGAAGTGGGAAGGCTGCTGTTACACTGTGGGGATTGCAATCAATGTCACGAAACAGAATGTATGAATTGTTGAATGGAAAACCAATTTGCCCTGTAAACTTTCACTCAAATCACAGTAAGAAGTTTTTAAAAAAAAAAAAAGATTGAGGATCACAGCAAGAAATTGATTCTAAATGTTGCCATCTACAGTTATAAATTTTTAGTTTAATTCTTTTTCAATCATCCAGAAAAAAATAAAGGAAAGAAGAATATCACCATAGCATTTAAAATTACATCTTCATGCTTTTAACTATAGTAGCATCATTCTAATAACAATAGTAATAGTGAAGGAGGTAGCTTTTTGTTTGTTAAAGGTGTAGACTATGGAGCCAGATTATCTGGGTTCAAATACTAACCCTATCATTCACTACACCTGTGACTGGGGGAAGTTACATAACCTCTCTGTGCCTCATTGTTTTCATCTATAAAATGGATATGAGAATAGTGTTTACTTCTTAGGATCATTATGAGGAGTTCTGGTAGCATAGTGCCTAAGGCACTTGACTGCTAACCAGAAGGCTGGTGGTTCAAGCTCACCAGCCACTCCTGGGAAGTAAGGTTGGGCAATCTATTTCCACAGTGATACTGCCTTGGAAACCCAAGGAGGGGAACTATTATTGTGGACTTCTCTATTTTTCTTTTCGATCCTGTGAGTTTGACTGATGTATTTTGGGACTCTTTCATTGGGTACGTAGATATTTATTGTGGTTATGTACTCTTGTTGGATTGACCATTAAATCCTTATTTAATGTCCTCACTTGTCCCTTACGCTTGTTTTTGCCTTGAAGTCTATTTTGTCAGAAATTAATATTGATACTCCTCTTTCTTTTTTTTTTTTCCTTCCCTTTTGCTTGATATAAGAAGCTCTGGTAGCACAGTGCCTAAGGCATTTGACTGCTAACTCAGGGGCTGGTGGTTCAAACCCACCAGCCACTCTGCAGAAGGAAGATGGGGCAATCTGCTTCCGTAAAGATTTACCACCTCGGAAACCCAATGCAGGTTGCTGAGTTTGAATTGACTTGATGGTCGTGGGTTTGGTTTTTTGGTTTTGTTTTGCTTGATACATACTTTTTTCCATCCTTTGATATTTAGTTTATTTTTGTCTCTCTGTCTAAGTTCCTTGTAGGCAGTATATTTATAGGTCCTGTTTCCTTAACCATTCTGCCACTCTCTTTGTCTTGACTGGTGCATTTAATTCATTTACATTCAATTTGATACTGATAGACATGGACTTACTGTTGTCATCCTTTGGGGTTTTTTATTGTGGTTTTGATTATCTCTTTGTTTCTTATATTTTTCTGTACTAAGTTCATTTTTGTTATCAAGTTTCAGGTTTTCTTTTCTTTTTCTTCATTGTTGTTAATTTTGTATTTACTAAGTTCCTGTGATTTTCTTCTTTCCTATTTTGAAGATTTATTAATTTTCTTTGTGTTTTTATCTTCCTAAATTTAAAATAATCTGTTCTATCTTGATATCATCTTGATTTCCTCTCCATTTGGAAGTTCTGTAATCATACCATTTATGCCCTCCTTTTGTTTTGTAGTTTCCATCATTTACAGATTGATATCTCTGGTTCCCTATTTAAGTCTTGTTTTTAAATTAAATTTTTGAGAATTATATTTCTGGGTTGATTTCTAGATGATGTTGCCATGTGTCTTAATCTCAAGGTGTTGTCTGACATTAGGTTCTCTATCCAAAGAACTTCTTCTAGCATTTCTTGTAAGGTTGGTCTGATTTTTACAAATTCCCTTAGTTACTGTTGATCTGGAAATGTCCAAATTCTGCCATCATATTTGAGGGACAGTTTTACTGGACATACAATTCTTGGTTGGCAATTTTTCTTCTTTCAGGATTTTGTATGTGTCATCTCACTGCCTTCTAGCCTGCATGATTTCTCCTGAGAAATCAGAGCTTAGTCTTACTGGTAAGGTAGCATTGTAGGTAACATTTCATTTTTCCTAAGTTGCTCTCAGAATTCTTTCTTTGTTTTTGTTTTTTTTAAAGTTTGATTATGAAATGTCTGGTAATTTTCTTTTGGAGTCTGTCCTGTATAGGGTCAGTTTAGCTTCTTGGATGGATATCTTTTCATCTTTGATGCTATTGGGGAAGTTTTCTGCTAGCAAATGTTTGACAGTTCTCTAAGTACTTTTTGTGGTTTTGTTTGTCAGTTTGTTTTGTTTTGTTTTTTCCTCCTCCGGTTCTAGAATTTCCATCAAACATAAATTTTCCCCCTTGATAGTGTCTCACAAAACTCTTAGGCTTCTTCATTCTTTTTTCTGATTTTTTTTCTCATATGAATGTGTGTCTATGGGTTTGTCTTCCAATTCACTGTTCTGGACTTTTATTAATCCAATTCTATCCTTTTTTCCTTCTATTGTGTTAAGTATCTCTGAAATTTTAGTACTAAACTTCTGGATTAGTATTGCTGTTTTTGTGTGCTTTAAATTATTTATTTATTTTGTCACTTTGCTCCTCTATTGTCTTCTTGAATTTTGCCTTGATTTTGTTTGTGGTTTCCAGATCTCTTGAAAACCAAAACCAAACCTACTGCCATCAAGTTGATTCCAACTCATAGTGACTCCCATTGGGTTTCCAGGACAATAAATCTATACAGAAGTAGATTGCCTCATCTTCCTCCCACAGAGCAGCTAGTGGGTTTGAACAACCAACCTTCTGTTACTTCTATTACCTATTCTTCCTCAGGAAGGTTTCTTGTTTCCTTATTTTTGTCACATACTTGAACCATCTTAACCTGTTTATTTGTTTGATATGAAATTATCTATCGTCTCCGAGATATTTTGTTGTTGTTGTATTTATTGATTGATTATGTGTTGGTTTGTTTCACCCTAATTTTTTGTTTTACTCTGTTTTGATATATCTGGGTGGGCAGAGTGGCATGCTACTTGGTCACTAGCTTGGCAGCACTGGGGCACTCTGCACCTGTCTCTGGATGGGTAAAGTAACTGGTTAGAGTGTGGGCATAGGTCTCTGTTTGCTGGTCATGAAAAGTAGCTGCAGGCAAGGTTAGCAGGTGTTGTTCACTATCTGTTGTTGATCTAGTGGCGCAGGGGTGGTTGTGCCACTCATTCATTGGGTGTAGTAGTAGGTGGTTAAGTGTGGTAGGTGTGGCTGACTAGTGGGAAACAATGTCTGTCTCCCACAAGATGGAGCAGAGAAGAAGGAAAAGGAGGATAAGGGGAAAAAAAAATAAAAATAAAGGAAGAAGGAAGGGAAGAGGGAAAAATAAACAAATAAAAAAGAAGAAGTAGAAAAGAAAATGTGTGGTGTAGTAGTGGTCACCCATGACCGTAAGGCAGCAGGCACATGGCACCCTGTCTGCTGGAACGTGCACTACTGGCTGCAGTTGTGGCATGCATCTGTCTTGTGATTCATGTAAGCACAAACCCCAGAGGTGGCAGAAGCCTGGCACATGGTCCACATGTGTTCATGCCTCCCCCTGTGGATATGGCAGACACCCAAGCATGGAAGCAGCAAGACTCAGCAGGCAGTCTGCCAATGCACATGCCTCCAACTGCAGAGAAGGCAGGCACCTGATTTGATACATGGTCTGCATGCATACACACCTGACAGCAGAAACAGTGGGCACTTGGTGCATAGTCCATGCACTTGTGTTCCTCAAATTGTGAAGCCACTAATGCATGCATTCTGTGAAACCACACCTTGTCAACCACACAAGTACCATACACACAGATCACAATCCACAGGCTTGTGCCACAGTCCACTGGGGGTGCAGTATGGCAAGTAGCCACTGGCAGGGAGGTGGTCCGAGAGAACCAAGCAGGTGAGGGGTGGCTGGTGGGGGTGTCACTGGCCATCAGGTTGGTGGGGGTGGAGGAAGTCTCACACCTGTTCACTAGGAACCTATATGTGGGTAAGGGGGAGAATACACTCTCTGGTCTCCATTCACTGGCATGGGCCTGGTGTACTTATCAAATCCATCTGATTAGCTGGTTTCCACTCCAACTCAATCAAGGAGGGGCTACTTGGAGTCCAGCATCTCTAGCTACCACCTACAGGCTTTCCCCTTTCACATTGGCCCTCAACCCAAACTACTAGGGCCTACTACTAATGAGTAGTTTCTTCTTCCATTTACTTGGTCCCTCCACACTCTGCAGTCTCCAATGCCACTGGACTTCTCTCCTGCTTCTCTACATTTTCCTCTCTTAGATCTAACTCATATTCTGCTCACCCTACTTCACTCTGGATTTTTTTTTTTTCACTATATCTCTACCTTAATGGGGATTCTGTAAAGTTGGCTTATCCTTACCCATGCACCTTGCCTTTCGTGTCTGAAAATGACCATGTTGTGATGTGTTCCCACTCCATTTCTGTCCTCATTCACTGTGTTGAATATGTTTCTTTTACTAATTGGTGTTTAATCTGATTTTTTATCCATTTGTTTGATGCTCAGAGTTCCAGAATTATCACTTGTATCTGTTTCACTTGGTTTTTCCAGTCTTTTTTATTGTGTAAATGGGTGGAGTGTGTCTCCTCCCCTCAATCCTCAATCACTGAAGTTTTATGAGCAAAAACAGTAGAAAAGAACTAGTTTACAAAATTACTTCTTTACCATCCTTATAATGTAAAAAAACATTCACCAACTACATAAATATATTTAAAGTTTTAATTCTACTTGTAATCCACAAAACCTTGTCAAGTTACCCTTAAAAAGAGCTCCATAAAACACTCCAAAAAAGTCAATCTAATGCCTAAAGTCAGACCATCTCCCAACTATCATGGAAAGATACATGAGTGACGTGAGGGCAGAAACTTAATATACCTAGAATAGTGCCAGACAAAGTGTGAGTTCTTTGTATGTTTCTTGAACTGAATTTAACTACATCTTTTCTATGTGTTCTTCATAAGGCTCTACATTAACCTCAATTTGTTGTTGTTAATTGCCATTGAATCAGCTCCAAATCATGGTGACCTTATGTATGAAAGAGTGAAATGTTTCCCGGTCCTGTACCATATTCATGATCATTGGTATATTTGAGTCCATTGTTGAAAGTTTTGAGTCCACATACAGATACCTCAGAAGAAAGACCTGGTGATCTGCTTCCAAAAGATCACAGCCATTGAAAATTCTATGGGGTACAGTTCTACTCTGACACATGTAAGGTTGCCATGAGTCAGAATGGGCTTGATAGCAGCAATTAGTTTGTTTTTTGAGGGCTTTTGTTTTTGTTTTTTTTTTTGATACAATAACATTGTTGAAAAATCTGGATGTTATTTTATCTTTATATTTTGGGATAACACATTAAATTATAGAACCATTCAAATAAACAATATTTGTTCAGACACAGCTAAAAATAATCTGTATTACCACAGATGCATGAACACCCAACTTGAGGAAATATTGATCTAAAGGAAGAGAACATGACTTTTGATGAGAATAAGCAGTAAGGACAGGTAGGCATTGAATGAAGAGAAAGAAATACCCAAAAACATAAAAGTTGGATGCACTGAATCTTCACCATTTGATAATGGGTGAGCCTACATTTTGCCACACAGCCCAGGGAAAAGAGGGATGCTGAGAACTGCCAGAAGCATCTCAAACTCTTCTGTCTTTAAGAAAGATCCTGGCATTGACCAGGACACAGACACCCCTCATCACCACTTCCCACAAAGCTCTCAAGTTCATAAGGCTTTGACAGCCAGAGGCACACCATTTAGGAACATGTAAGGGACACAAAATTGTCTAGCCTGCTTCAGCTATTGATCCTTACCTGACTCCTACTCTAGGTACAAACCAAGGAAGAAGAGGCATAACATTCAAGGAACCAAGTGGGAAGGGCAATGTTGTCTTCATTTCCCAGAACAAGTCTTCTGTGTGTTTCCACATTGGGTTTTCCCTTGATGATCCTCTTCCCTAGGACCCTCCCTCCCATCAAGGACAAGCATGAGAAAACACAGACTGGAAACACATGTGCCTGAAGCCCACTTCTCCTTTGACCTTCAGCATTCTCACTGCCACATGGCCTTGCCCCCAATGTCAGTGTTTCTCTTCAAACATAAAAATGCTGTTTTGCCTGGGGCAAACTTAGAAGCCAGTGCAGAAGAAAAACGAGTTTTTAAACTAATTTTCAGGAAATGATATTCATCATTTTAGATTCCCATCTGAAATTATTTTTTTAAACAACACAATGGCGGGTTGGCCCTTCATCTCTATCTCTACATTTGACCTCTGCCCTGAGACAGAACAGCATTGAGTCAAATAACGTTTTTTCCTTTTCTTAGAAGTTGGTCAGTACAAGGCTGGAATTTCCCACCAAAGAACCTTTCCTTTAAGTATCCTTCAAGTCACTGTCACCAGTCAACTCAGTACAGAGACCTTGGATTCTCCTCCTTAGACCATACTTACTCATCATAGAAAACACCTCAAAGTGAAAATTTGGGCTAACTACTTCCATATGTGAACTCTGGTGGCGTATTGCCTAAGGCATTTGCCTGCTAACCAGAAGGCTGGTGGTTCAAACTCATCAGCCACTCCTGGGAAGAAAGATAGGGCCATCTACTTCCATAGAGATACCGCCTCAGAAACCCAAGGAGGGGTCACTATGAGTCAGATCAACTCGATGGCAGGGAGTTTGTTTTTGGTTACTTTCATATGTATAGAAAGGAAATACTCATATTTTTGTGGCTGAGCTAAGCACAGCAGACTTGAAAACAAATTACTATGGTTAGTAGAAATAGCCTTAACTTTAAAGTTGACAGCCTAGCTCTCCCTCAGCATTTCATTCAATTCAAGCAAGTTAATTGATGTTTCACGGCTTCAAATTTCATATGCTATAAAATGGAGGGAGAATCCCTGACTAGTATAAATGGTAATGTGCTTGACTAGTAACCAAGGTGCTTGAATCAACCCAGAGATACTTAGAAGAAAGGCCTAGAAAACTACTTCCAGAAATACCAGCTATGAAAACTTCATAGAGCGTATTTCAACTCTAACATACATGGAGTCACCAGGAGTCCGAACCAATTCAATCACAATTGGTTTCTAAAACAGGGATGGTAATACCTATCACATAAAGTTGTCTGACAAATTAAATCTGAGTAATACACTGCCTGGCATATAGTCAGTAAATGCAAGTTATCTCCCCCCCCCCCCAGCAAGTTAATGTGTCAAATGGCTTAAATAGAACTATACGTGGAAAAGTTTCATTGTGTTGTTCATACTTGTCCATCATTTCCAAAAAATCCTTCAGTGAATGTATATTATTTTCCTGAACAAGAAAAATTTATTTACAAAGATGTCCTTGTAATTTCTGTAAAGGAACCTACTTGTCTCCAAAGCCTAAATTTTCTTCTGTTTATTTCTTACTCCCCAAATAAACTTTAAGAAATCCCATAATTTAGAGTAAATTAGTTTTCCAATTGATAATTAAGATAAAGAAATTCATCACATAAATAATTAAAGCAAGCTCTTCTATTGATTTTTAAACTTTATCTGATTGGAAAATAAATATAAGCAAAAGGCAGACTATTACTAGGAATCCCTGGGTGGCACAAATGGTTAAGCACTGAACTACTAACCAAAAGGTTGGTGGTTCAAACCCACCCAAAATCCCTTTGGAAGTAAGCCCTGGCCATCTGCTTCCTAAAGGTCACAGCCTTGAAAAGCCTATGGAATAGTTCCACACTGCACACTTGGGGTCACTGTGAGTTGGAAATGACTTGACAGCAACTAACAACAGTACGCTCATACTATTGAGAATTATGAAATGCAGTATTTCTTTCACTACAGCATAAGAGGAAATGGTTTTGGGTGGAAAATGGACCAAGCACATTGTAAACTTCATTTAATTGCATTTAGGTGAGTGTTAAAGGATCTTTTAATATTCTGGTGTTTATAAACTACAAAATGGCTTCAGAACTCTTCTTTCCTATGAATCCAACACCCTTAATACATACAAACTAACCCCCAGACATGAAACTTAGGATTTCAGTCCAATGCTGCTGCTAGCAGACAAACAGTAATTGACCTTAATTGGCATCATTTCCTGAGGTTTCCCTACATTAAAATGAATATGGGGGAGAATTGGGAAAAGAGCTGGGTCCTATTCAGCTATCACCTGTATCACCAACTATCATCTGTATTCAGCTATACACTACGTCCCAACTCTGATTGCAAAACAATCAAAACTATGTAAAGATCATTGATTATATAACATGGCAAAATTCATTAGATTCTCTCTAAGAAATGTTTCATAGTTCTTTCAGAGAGTTCTCACTGCTTGAAGAAAGCAGGTCTGAGATATGTAATCAGACCAAATGAATGATGGAAAGTTAATTGGGTGTTTCCTTCTAGAACAGGATGAGCTTCTGCAGGCCAGTTCTTAATTGGTGTGTGACCCCAAGCCTAGAGACGAATCTGGGACCCTGCAGCCTAAAACTTGGATGTGTAGAAATATTCACCTGGTGAAGTTGTTTAAAATGCAGATGTCTCCCTACCCCACTCCCAGATATCTAAGACAATAGGTTTTGATGTGGCTTATTGTTGTTGTTAGGTCGCATCAAGTCAGTTCCAACTCATAGAGACCCTATGTACAACAGAACAAAATACTGCCCAGTCCTATACCACCATCACAATCATTGCTATTCTTGAGCCTACTGTTGCAGCCACTGTGTCAGTCCACCTCCTGAGTGTCTTCCTCTTTTTCGTTGACCCTCTACTTTAGCAAGCATGATGTTCTTCTCCGGGGACTGGGGCCTCCTGATTACATGCTAAAGTATGTGATAAAAAGTCTCACCACCCTTGCTTCTAAGGACCATTTTCCTTCCAAGACAGATTTTTTTGTTTTCCTGGCAGTCCATGGTATATCCAGTTTTCTTCATCAACATCATAATCCAAATGCATCAATTCTTCTTTGATCTTCCTTATTAATTGCTCAGCTTTTGCATGTATAGGAGAAATTGAAAATACCATGGATTGGGTCAAGTGCATCTTAGTCCTCAAAGTGGTATCTTTGCTTTTGACCACTTTAAATAAGCCTTTTGCAGTAGATTTGCAAAGTGGGATACTTCATTTGATTTCTGGACTGCTGCCTCTATGGGCATTGATTGTGGATCCAAGTGAAGTGAAATCCTTGACAACATCAGTACTTTCTCCATTTATCATGATGTTCCTTATTAGTCAAGTTGTGAGGATTTTTGTTTTTTTTTTATGTTGATGTGTAATTTCACATAAAGGTCTTTGATTTTCATCAGTAAGTGCTTCAAGTCCTCTTCATTTTCAGCAAGTAAGTTTGTGTCATCTGCATATTGCAAGTTGTTAATGAGCCTTCCTCCAATTTTCCTCCAGTGCCACAGTCAGCAGATTGAATAGTATGGTGAAAGGATACAACCCTGATATATACCTTTCCTGATTTTAAATCATGCCGTATCCCTTCTTTCCATTGAGATAAATGCCTCTTGGTCAATGTACAGGTTACTCATAAGCAAAATTAAGTGTTCTGGAATTCCCATTCTTCTCAATGTTATCCATAATTTGTTATGATCCACACAGTCAAATGCTTTTGCATAACCAATAAAACATAAAGAAAAATCTTTCTGGTATTCTCTGCTTACAGCCAAGATCCATGAGACATCAGCAATGGTATCCCTCATTCCACATCCTTTTCTGAATCTGGCTTCAATTTCTGACAGTTCCCTGTGAATGTATTGCTTCAACCATTTTTAAATTATCTGTAGCAAAATTTTATTTGCCTATGACATTAATGATACTGTTCAATAATTTCCATATTCTGTTGGATCACCTTTCTTTGGAATTGGTGCAAATATGGACCTCTTCCAGTCGGTTGACCAGGCAGCTGTCTTTCAAATTTCTTAGCATAGACAAGCAAACACTTCCAAACACTGCTGCCATTTGTTGAAACATCTCAATTGGTATTCCATCAGTTCCTGAAGGCTTGCTTTCAACCGATGCCTTCAGTGTAGCTTGATCTTCTCCCTTCAATACCATCAGGTCTTGATCGTATGCTACCTCCTCAAATGGTTGAATATTGACCCATTCTTTTTGGTACAGTGACTATATGTATGCTTTTCATCTTTTGATGCTTTCTGTATCATTCAAACTTTTGCCCATAGAATTCTTCAATATTGCAACTTGAAACTTGATTATTTTCTTCATTTCTTCCAGCTTGAGAAATGCTGAATATGTTCTTAGCTTTGGGGTTTCTAACTCCACATTTCATTATAATACTTTATTTTGTCTTCTGGAGCTGCCCTTTGAAATCTTCTGTTCAGCTCTTTTACTTCATTATTTCTTCCATTTGCTTTAGCTACTCTATGTTCAAGAGCAAGTTTCAGAGTCTCTTCTGACATCCATTTTGGTCTTTTCTTTCTTTCTATATTTTAATGACTCTTTGCTTTCTTCATGTATGATGTACTTGATGTCATCCCACAACTCCTCTGGTCTTTATAGTCAGTAGAGTTCAGTGTGTCAAATCTTTCTTGAGATGGTCTCTAAATTCAGGTGGGATATACTCAGGGTTGTACTTTGGCTCTCATGGGCTTATTTTAATTTTCTTTAGCTCCAATGTGAACTTGCATATGAAAAATTGGTGGTCTGTTCTACAGTCGGCCCCTGGCCTTGTTCTGACTGATGATATTGAACTTCTCTGTTGTTTCTTGTCACAGATGTAGTTGATTTGATACCTGTGTATCCACTATTGTTGGGGATCTGGAGAAACAGACTTTTCTCTGTTCCTGATTGAGTGTAAATTGGTAGTCTCTCTTTGTTACTCTACAGAACTGTAGAAATTTATCCTGAAGATATTCTTGGCACATGAGTGCAAAACTTAAAGAAGATTCAGTGTAACATTATCATCAGTAGCAAAATGCTGGAAACTACTTAAATGTTCATCACCACAAACTGGTTAAATAAATATTCGTATGTTTATTCAAATGAATACTCTGCAGTCATTGTGTGTGTGTGTGTGTGTGTGTGTGTGTGAGCACATGCTTTAGGTGAAAGTTTACAGAGCAGAGTTTGTTTTACATTGAACACTTCATGTACATTTGGTTTCACTCCCCAAATACCATCCCCAACCCTAATCCACTCTCCTCCCCTCCCTTCCCAATACCTCCTCTCCCCATCCCACTCATAGTTATGCACTCCTGTGTGTCCTCCATTTCCTCCATGCAAATGTTGCCCCTCTGGTGCCCTGTGATCAAATGTTCCAAGGGATGCATCTCCATAGAGCATGTGGGTGCATCACCCTGGGTTGAGTGGTCTGTGTGTACATCTTGTTTACTATTGAGCTGAGAGTCAGCCCCTGGGAGTGAGTTTTATTCCAGCCTGAAGCGTATCCCAGGCCCATGGTATTGGGGGTCCCACCAGACTCCATCCAACTAATAATTCTGGTCATTATTGTATTTTGCAGTCATTTTTTGTGATGTGAAGGTTTATCATTTTTCTTTGAGGTTAGCCTGTGTTTTATAATATTCTCCCTGAGCTTAGAACACTCTGTTCAATCTTGCAACTCTCCTGACTTCCTCACCATTCAGAAGTTCTGTAACTACACTATTTTTTCTCTCTTTTTGGATTGTAGCTCCTCATTTGCCAATTGATGTCTCTGGTTCCCTGTTTACATTCTTGTAAGCTTATTCTGCTTTAGATACTTCCATAACTGGGTTGGTTTCTGAGTTATGTCATCATGTGTATTAATGGTTGGTTGTTATTTGCTATCATTGATTCTCTGTTCAAAGGGCTCCCTTTAGTATCTCTTGTAAGGTTCATCTGGTTTTAACAAATTCTCTTAATTTCTGCTTATCTAGAAATCTCCTAATTTTACCATCATATTTGAGGGACAATTTTGCTGGGTATATAATTCTTGGTTGGAAATTTTTCTCTTTCAGGGCTTTATATATACCATCCCATTGTCTTCTCACTTGGTTTCTGCTGAGAAATTGAAACTTAGTTATATTGGTTGCCTTTTGTAGGTAACTTTTCATTTTTCCTGTGCTGCTTTTAGGATTCTTTCTTTGTCTTTGATTTTGATGAGTTTGATTATGATGTCTTGGTGATTTACTTTTGGGGTCTGTCCTGTTTGGGGTTCATTGGACTTCCTGAGTGGATATATTCTCATCTTTCATCATATCAGGGAAGTTCTCTTCCAACAAATCTTGGACAATTTTCTCAGTGGTTTTCTTTTTCTCTTCCTATTCTGGAATTCCAATTACTTGTAGGATATTCCTTTTGATGGTATCCCATATGAATCTTAGGCTTTCTTCATTTTTTTTTTTTTTAATCTTGTTTCTGATTGACCCCTTTCCAAAGAAGTATTCAGGTATTTGTCTTCAATCTCATTAATTCTGTCTTCAATTGATTTGATTCTGCTCCTTTGCCCTTTCAAAGTCTTATCTTTTTCTGAAAATTTAGCAATAATCTTCTGGATTTCTATCTATAGATTTTGTATCATTTCTACTTTTTCATTTATTTTGTCATTTTGTTCTTGTGTTGTCTTCCAAAACTGATCTAGGGTTTTTTCTGTATTTTCCTTAATTTTGTCAATATTTTCCTTGATCTGTCTCTCAATATGTTGAAGATACTTAAATATAATTCTTTTGAATTCCTTATCAGGGAATTCCAATGCTGCTTCTTCCTCAGAGATGTGTTCTGGGTCTATATCCTGCTTCCTTGTTTCTACTGCTTTATCTTGTTTCTTTGTGTGGACTGTGATGGTCTGTTGTCTCTGAGACATTGTGACTTTGTTGTATTTATGTTTAATTAGTGATTGTATGTTGGAGTGATTTGCCTAAGATTTTTGTTTTCTTTGTTCTTCTTTTTTTTTTCTTGGATGTTTCTGAGTAAGCAGGGTACTGTGCTCCTCTATTCACTAGTTGGCAGCACTTATGTACTCATCACCAATCTCCTGGTGGATGTGATAGAGAATAAAAGTGACTGCACAGATCTCTATAAATTGTCTGTAAAAAGCAGTTAAGGGTGAGTCAGGCTCTTACTGGTGATCACGTATCACTGGCCAGTTAGTACAGAAGGAAGTGGTGGCTATCACATAGTAAGTGGAGCTGCAGGAGGTGGGTGTGGTTGGGTCATATGGGCACAGTTGCTGTCTCCCACTCAGTTAGACAAAAACAGCAATTGAAAAACCATCAAAAAAGCAAAAGCAAGAGGACAAAAAACACACACCACATAAACACACAG
>NW_006921617.1:7751520-7752314 GCF_000298275.1 Orycteropus afer afer
AGGGTACCCAGTCTCTGTCAGAGCACACAGACTGGGATGGAATTCCTGCCAGCCCAGAAGATAGGTGGGAGTGAGGGATGGTCACACCTAGTTCACCAAGAGGGTATGGGGTATAAGAGTAACAAGGGAAAATCACACCTTTCCAGTCCTCAGTGTCCAGTATGTCCTTGCAGTCCCCAGCAAGTGGAGCCTATTCTTAAGTACCTGGAATCTGAGAGAATGCTGTTGCTTTAAATATCCAAAATGGTCGAACCACTTGTTCACAGTCAAAATAGCTGTGCCCTCTGGACAGCCAAAAATCCACAGCTCAATTTGCCTCCTTCACTCTTTCCCCTTCATTCACCAGCCACCAGCACAGTCCTCCATGCAGCCCCTGGCTAGTAGGGCCAATTTTTAGGTTAATTCTTAGGTCTTAGCACCAGTGGCAATACACAAACTGTCCATACCATCAGGATAGCTGACAGTCCACACCTCCATATGTCTCCTTCTTTGCTGTTTTCATGCAGGTTCTTCTACTAGTTGGAGTTTGGTCCTCTTCTCTATCCTTCCTTTCAAAGCTCAGGGTTCAAGGATTATCTTCTGTATCTGTGTTAATTGGTTCCTCTTCTCTCTGTTGAAGAGGGTATGTGTAGTTTGTTTGTCTATTCTGTGATCTTACCAGAACCTCTGCAGTAATTTTTGGAATGGTAAATCTAGTGTATGAATAGAGAAGTGAATGCCTCAAAGCCATATTGTTAAGTATAAAAAGCCAGGTGAAGAGCAGTAAGAGTTGTCCAAGATTTGCTGGAGGAGAA
>NW_006921617.1:7763436-7764935 GCF_000298275.1 Orycteropus afer afer
GAACATCTCTGCCTGGGGAACTATATGCGGGTGTGTGAGAGGGTGGGACAGGGGTGACTGAACATATCAACACTATTAAAAGAGGTGAGAATTAGCAGAGGCACTTAGAAGGATTTCCAAGAGTTGTTAAAGGTGATCAAAGCCTTTTCTTCCTCAATAAGACCTTAATTGTGCTGAGAGTTACCACAATTAACCAGTGGGTAGCAAATAAAATGCCCTGGCTCTTTGCAAAGTGAAGCAAGTAAATTGTGAAACTGGGTTTCAACAAGTAAGATTTTCAAACTACTGCCAGAAAAGTTTGCAAGTACTAGATTCTTAGGCAGCATGAGTACAAAAAACAAATGCAGTTGGCAGTTGCCCTTCTAAGTCACTGAATTCCTAGGTGGGAAAGCCTGAGCAGAGCATCTGAGCCAAAGCCTTCATTGCACAGATGCACACAATATGGCCAGAGTGGTGACATGATGTGATGGAGGTCACAGAGCTGGTGGAGGCAAACCAGGACGGTGCCTGTTACCAGGCTGGGTGGGCATTTTTGAGCAGGGCACATCTGGCTTTGAAGCTCCTTCCCCCTGTGCTCCAGTCCCTAGATTACCCTGGCAGATTTGGCTCCTGTTTGCCCTTCATCATTTAAAGAGAATTGTGCTCTCCCAGGGAGCTCTGGTGGTGTAGTGCCTAAGGCATTTGACTGCTAACCAGAAGATTGGTGGTTCAAACCCACCAGCCACTCTTTGGAAGAAAGGTTGGGCAATCTACTTCCATAGTGATGCTGCCTCGGAAACCCAAGGAGGGGTCGCTATGAGTCAGATCTGATTCGACGGCAGTGAGTGTGGGGTTTTTTTGTTGTTGTTTTTGGTGCTCTTCCAGGAAGACCAGATGACTGGAAGAGTCCTCTGGGATTCAATAACACTCTTGGCTGTTGGCACGGTTGGCAATTCTCTCTTTACTATGTTCTATGATACCTGACCAAATGGTTTGCACTCAACTACTAACTTAAAGGTTGGCAGTTAGAACCTTTCCAGGAATGCTGCAGAAGAAAGGCCTGGTGATCTGTTTCCATAAAGATTACAGTTAAGAAAACTCTATGGAATAGTTCTACTCCATAATATAGGGGGTTGCTGTCAGTCACAATCAACTCAACATCAACAGCAGTGGGGTGATACAGACTTTGACTTATATTTGTATTCCCAGGGCTCAGCCTCATGCCTGGTACATAATTCATAAATGTTGGCTGGATGCATGAATGGAGGGAGGGAAAGGTGGAAGAAAGGAGTGAAAGAAGGAAGAAGGAAGATGGGAAGGAGGAAGAAGGGAGAGGGGAAGGAAAAAAGGGAAGAAAAAGAATGGGATGGTAAGGGAAGGAGGGAGAGAAAGATGGAAAGGAGAGAGGAAAAAAGAAAGAAGGAAGGAAAAAAGAAGAGGAGAAAGAAAGGAGAGAGCGTAAGGGAGGAAAAAATGGGATGAGGGAGAAAATACAGGGAGAAAGAAAGGAAGAAGAGAGG
>NW_006921617.1:7766466-7775699 GCF_000298275.1 Orycteropus afer afer
TGGGACCAGGCAGTGTTTCATTCTGCTGTGCACAGGGACACTATGAGTTGGAGACAATTTGACAGCACATAACAACAATGACTCAAAATAATTATCCCTTCAAGGTAACATGAATTCATTTACAGCACTTAGGGAAAACACTATCTGATATGACTACTGACCTAACACTGGCATATCACAATATTACTTCTTAAACACTAGATTATTCTCTGGATGTCTTTTCTAAATTAAAAAGATATTTTAACAAAATAACATATAATTTTGAAAGGTAACTATATTGATTCAGCCACAACAATTATTAGACAAGTTTTAAAGAATATATATCTCTCTTAACTACATCCCAGTAATTTAGTACTTATTCTCTGATTAGATAACACTTCTAAGTTTAATTCTTGGTCTCTACTCTATAAGGAAGGAGTTCTGGTGGCATAGTACCTAAGGCATTTGACTGCTAAACAGAAGGCTGATGGTTCAAACCCACCAGCCACTCCTTGGGAGGAAGACTGGGCAATCTACTTTCATAGAAACCTGAAGGGTCACTATGAGTCAGAATAGACTCAATGGCAGTGACAGTTATTCTATAAGGAAGGAGCTCTGGTGGTGCTGTGGTAAGGCATTTGGCTGTTAACCAAAAGGTTGGTGGTTCAAACCCACTAGCTGCTCCATTGAAGAAAGATGAAGGCAGTCTCCTTCCGTAAAGATTTATAGCTTTGGAAACCCTATGGGGGTCACTATGAGTCAGAATCAACTCAATGGAAGTAGGCTTGGTTTTTGGATTTTATTCTATAAGGGGAGTGAGTCCCTGAGTGATACAAACAGTTAACATGCTTGGCTGCTAACCGAAAGGTTGGAGATTTGAGCACACATAGAGGTGTCTCAGAAGAAGGGCCTGATGATCTATTTCCAAAAAAAATCAGCCATTGGAAACCCTATGGATCACCATTATACTCTGACACATATAGGGTCTGCATGAGTCAGAATCTATTCCATAGCAACTGGTGGGTTATTCTTTAAGAAAAATATTAGCACAAAAACCTAAAAACTTGGAAGAAATTTTTGCACCATAAACAATATTTGCTTTAACTTCAAATCATCTTTGTATATTTGCTTGAAAGGAAAACAGTAACATTAATTCTTTGCAAAACAGGGAATTTTGAGAAGTGTTTTTTGTTTGTTTCATTTCTAGAACACTTAAGCATATTATTGCTGAGGTAATCTTTTATTCTGAATTTTCCTTTGCAAGTGAGGATTTTTGTGACCACCACCTTTACTTTGGAGACCAAAGAACAGAAAGACTCCAAATGCAGGTGTTGCTCTATCCAAATGAAGATATAACTTCTGTCCTTCTTGAAAGACAAGGACAAGTCATGAAGCAATCATCTGGACCATCTCTCCAGAGGGGCAGAGGACAACTAACACTTTGCAGAAACAAACTTCAGCTGGTTGGTGCTGCCTGTGTAGCAACTGGCGCATGCAATATTCATCCAGCCATGGTCGGGCCTCCAGCAGACATATATCCCACCTATCCTGCCAGAATGACCACTGCACCACAGCTTCAATAAAAGACAGTGTGTGTGTGTGTTGGGGGGTGGGGGGAGTTGTTTAAAAAGTCTGGATCAGGGGGTTTGCCAAATTTGGATTTGATGCCTAGCTCTGTCTCTTACTAGCTGTGTGACTCTGGATGAGGTTCCTACTGTCCTTATCTTCCATTTCCCCATCTGCAGAGTGAGCAAACCTGCCCTACCTACCTGTGGTGCAGTGGATTACTTAATATGGCTCTTCTGGCCATGGTCTTTGTGATTCCAACCAGATGACTGAGTGGAACTATGCAATATAAGGTGTTTGTGGCCCACCGAGGGGATTGGATAGCTTGCTAATAATGTAAATTGAGGTATATGGTACCCTTTTGGGAATGGGACCATGGAAATAAGGTATATGAAACTCTAACATGGGGATTGGTCAGTTTGGCAAACTAACCTGCTAGGCTTAAGATGAGCCATCCCAGAGGCAGGAAAGGGGCATCTCACTACCATCAAGACAGAAGAAAAAACAGGAGTGGAACTGCACTTGGACCCGAGATCCTTGGATCTGAGATCCTTATGCTGGACCTCTTTGGCAAAGAGACAGCAGAGAGATGGCAGTGGCTAAACCACAGCTAAAAGAGCTTTGTAACACTTCCCCAAGCAGGGCAGAGGCAAGGCCAAGGACCAAAGAGAGCCGTGCCTGAGCAGGGCCAAGGGAATGCAGTCCTGATCGAAGAATTATATCCTGAGCATTCCTGAACCTGACTTGTAAACTGTTACTTCCCTAATAAACCCCATAATCATGGCTATTATCTGTGAGTTCTGTGTGGCCACTGCAATGAATTATAGAACCCAGCAGTAGTGAGTGCCATAAGAGGGATGGTTGGTGTCAGAATTAGTAAAAAATTTGGAGGGTGGCAGCATGTCTGACCTGTGCCTCATAGGAATCAGCCTTGAGATGCTGATAGTGATTTTCTCTCCTCCTCATGAAGTTAGAAGAGGTCAGATGCTGCTGCCTTCCTGTCCTTTTTGTACTACCTTACAGTTTGTTGAGACTTTCAAATGCAACAAGAGCATAAAACACCCTCATTTAGTTCCTGTTACTGTTGTTTGCTACCATCAAGTTGGCCCCTGCCTCATAAAGACTCCATGCACAATGAAGCAAAATGCTGTCCAGTCCTGCCCCATCTCATGATCTGTTGTGGATCAGACTGTTGTGATCCATAGGGTTTTCACTGGCTGCTTTTCAGAAGTTGATCTTGGCCTGTCTTCCCAGCCCATCTTAATCTGGAAGCTCTGCTGAAACCTGTTCACCATCAGAGCCACACACAGCCTCCACTGACAGACAGGACATAGGTGGCTGAACACACAGCCTCCACTGACGGATAGCAGGTAGGGGCTGAACACACAGCCTCCACTGATGGGCAGCAGGTAGGCAGCTGTGCGTGAAGAGCACTGGCCAGGAATCTAACCCAGTCTCTCTACTGGAAGATGAGAACTCTACCACTGAAACTCATAAAGCTCCACAAGTGATTATCATTGTTATTAGAGGCCACTTGATGCTAGATGCTTCTAAATGTGGTTTAATCTCTGCCAAACATTCCTGTACCCCAGGGGTAGACTTACTGCAAATGGAAATCTCAGGAAAACTTGCCTTAGGGTGGCCAATAAGAAGCTAAAGTTTCTGAAGGGCTCCATTTCTCATCTTCTTTCCTGGAGAAGAGCCTTTGTCATATAACATAACCTAATATATAATATATGACCTACAATATATAACCTAAATAAAATAATGAGTACTGGTAGCATAGTGGTTAAGGCATTTGTCTGCTAACCAGAAGGACAGCAGTTTAAACCTCCAGCTGCTCCATGGGAGGAAGATGAGGCAATCTACTTTCCTAAAGATTTATAGCTTTGGAAACTCCATGGGGATCACTACAAGTCAGAATCAATTGTATGGTAGTGGGTTTTGTTGTTATTGTTGTTATATAGCATAATACATTTAACAACCTTCTGGTGAGGCCAACAAAGAACTCAACAGCATGACACAGAGTCTATCAAGGTGGATTCCAGTCCTGACAGCACAGCTCAAAGGTACCAACCTGCATGAGAAAATCCACCTTAACATACCAGGACTCTACAGGCTGCAAACTGGAGGTAGAATTTCAATGGGGCAATGCCTTGGGTCTTGTTCTCAGGATTACACCTGAGTATCTGACTCTCTCTAATGGGTCCTAGAGTGACCCAACAATCAGGTGGAAGACCTTGTCCTATGTGGAGGGAGGCTCAGACATCATCCCTATGCTGACGTAGTATATTCTTCTATGATTTCCCATTGCTCTCTGCATGAGGTCAAGCATTCACCACATCATGAGAAACACTCCATCTGGGTTCTTTCTCCTTCACTTTCTTTTCTCTCTTTCAGTTTCTTCTTCATATTTCAAAATCCAGTCCCAATCTCTTTCTAGCGGCAGAGCCTCCATAAATGCTGCCTGTTTGTCTGAAATGCTCCTCTACCTCATCTTACCCCCATCTTGTCTTGGCTGGCTCCTCCTTATCATTCAATCTCAACCTAAATGGGCTTCTTCAAGGCCTTCCCTGTCTCCTCAAACTCAGTCACATGTTCACACGTACTTCCTTCCACTTCTTAAAATGCATCGCCTTAAAATTATGTTTTTAATAAAGTCAATTTAACTCACTAGACTATAAAATCCAGAAAGATATGCACCATATCTGTCTTATTTCATATCTCTTATTTCTATAGCAGCCTAACCACAAACCTTGGCACAAACTGAACATTCCATAAAGGAGTATTGAATTGGGTTGAGCCCTCTGATCTACCTCCCTCATTTTACAGAAGAACTGAAGGCAGACCCAGAGAGGTGAGGAAACTGACCCAAAAGCACTATACATTTTTGATTGCAGACAAGAATTAGAATCAGCTCTTCCAATAGCCAGTCCCAGGGTCCGTTCCATGCCACCCTCCCTATCTGACAGTGCTTAACTCCCATTTGTCATAATTACTGTACCTAAACAAGATTGATTAGAGACATGAGTCATTTTTTAGTTTAGATTGTCTTACATCCACCTTCCCCTTCCATATGAGGATGAACTGAGAATACAGTTAGTTCTCAATCTTCTGTGGTTGTACTGGGATCCTTATATGGATATCACACAGCTAAGCACATAGTTAGCATCTAGAAGCACAAACTGCCCCCTCAGCTCTGTTCAGTGCCTCAAAAAAGTGAATGCCACATGACAATATCCCTTTGTCGTAACTGCTCAAATGGCCTTCTTTCCCCACTGAGGAAACATCCCCAATGAGCACAAGGTTCCCTCCAGTGGTGTCATCGTCAATGAAGCTTGCCTGTGTCATTTGCAGTTAAGGGTTCATTGGTCAGAAGTGTTTTCTAGGGATGCACAAAATGGAAACCATTAGAGAAATACTCGGAGCCGCCAGCTAGCCCAAAAGTTTAATCCACTATATTAGTTGTAATGATGGTAGGCAGCTGCTAAAAGAGAGAAAAGACAAGAAAGCAAGAAAGTGCCAACGTTACACAAACTCTCTCATGAGGTTTGAACAAGAGGCACCAGTGCTGGGTTTGATATAATTATGGCATTAATAATCTCTCTCAGATTACTGAAACCAACTTTCAAATCCCTTAGATAAGAAAAGGATTTGAGAATAGTACTCAAGAACCTGTATGCTCCCACTGTAAGTTACTACAGTGGAATTCTAGCATCACTGTTTTTTGTCATTGTTGTTGTTTGGGAGAAGTTAGGAGGGGGATTTTGAGATAACTTTCAGGATCATTTCTCAGTTGGACATGTTCATACATGAATCCGAGAGAAGGGTGGCATTATTCTTTTAGAAGACATTGAATAATTGCCTCTGCAACCAGAGTATCAAAATATATATATAAATATAGGATTAAACAAAGGAAAAAAGAAGAGTTTCTCAGGATCATTACAAGGGGTCTCTGATTCACAGGTGTCCCCCTGAGGAGTTAGGGCATGTCTTCTGTGCCTGGAATTCTGTGTTAGAAAGCAGCCAATGAGATACCTGCAATACAATTTACAAACTTTGATCCCAACTTGCCCATTAGAGCCAAGAACTAAATTTGCTCTTTGTATTTTCTGTCTCAAAATGGTTCAGAGTAAAGTGATGAGAAAATGTATTGAATTCTGATGTTTCCTCTTGTTAACCCCCCAAAATATGTGTCACCTTGGCTAAGCATGATTCTCAGTAGTTTGGGAGTTATGTAAAGATGTCTTTTAGCAGTTATATAATGCTGTAATCATCCTCCATGATGTGATCTGATATAATTATCCTCCCTTTGTGTACTATGTGTTGTGAATCCTGACCTCTGTGTGTTAATGAGCCAGACTGAGTTATGTATGTTATGTTAATGGAAGGATTAGGGTGAGATGCAGCAAACTTCCTTAAGTCACATCCTCGTGTTTGTTTACTTGTTAAGAAGAGTTTTCCTGGGGTGTGACAGATGTTGAAAGGAGCCAACGACCTTCCCCCAGAGCTGACAAGCAGAGAAAGTCTTCCCCTAGAGCCAGCACCCTGAATTCGGACTTCTAGATCCCTAAACATTGAAAGAATAAATTTCTGTTTGTTAAAGCCATCAACTGTGGCATTTCTGTTACAGCAGCACTAGATAACTCAGACACCTCTTTATCAGTCTCCACATGGGATCTTCGGAATTTCTGTGCTTATCTTGCCTTTCATCCAGCCTGAAGTGTGACTCATCTGCAAGCACAAATTACCTCGCCAAAGTATTCTTAGGAGAAATAATTAGCCACACGCCCCTCCTCTGCACACTCTCCCATATTCCTCAGGAGGCCCGGATGCCTGACATAAATCATTTAGTCCTGAGCCCTCGCATACACCTTTCCCACTGGATTCCATAATTGGCAAAGTAGTTGCCAACTGGGTTTAAAGTGATTTGAAATTGTTTTCCATCCAGTCTTGCTGATAGCAAAAGGTTTCCCCTTTACCTCCAGCATGAGTTACAGTAACATGATTGAATGTAACCAGTTATTCAGTTCAAGCTGTGATTCTGATACAGTATAGACAATATGAATTCCCTTGAGCTCCGTGGGGCCATCTCAATGGTCCGTTTAAGTCCAATTCAATTAGACTCACTATGGTTCTTAGACTTTCTTAGGTATGTTTGCAGCAGCCCTCAGGGTTGAATGTGAGACTGGTATTCATCTAGGACTTTTAAATTAGGTCTCAGGTGTCATCATTCTAAATGAATTATTACAGTGTTGTGTTCACACTGCTGTAGTTGAAGTTGTGTTAGCATCTCCTCTCAACCATTGTAATTCACTATGGAACAGAACTTGTCATGTAAGGGCTCTGCCAGAGAGTGACTTTTTCCTTGAAACCCCGCTTTTAAAATAATTGGCCTGAGAAGCAAACACTGTGATATGCATTTTTTTTTTTAGTAAAGAAGGGGAAAAAGACTACCTTAATTTATTTTTGCTTTTGTTTGTTTGCTTGTTTTACCTTGAACATGAACACTAGCTATTTTAATATTAAATTTTCTTACATTTAATGATTGTGTCTTGAATGCATCCCGATTGAACTAAATAAATAAATAAATCGGACCAGAAGGGAAAGTTAATTGATTGGTGGGCTTTCTTTTCTCAAAATTTCCTATTGTCTGTCTCTAAAATCTCTCCTTCTGGAGGTTCAACTAACATTTTCTTCTTTCTTTTACTGTCCCAGGCTTTAAATGAGCCCCAGCCATGACATCACAAGCATGTGAGAGCATCTGTCAGTGTGTAGCTATTTCAGACACATTAAAAAGTACATGCTCATTTCCCCGTGCTAGAGTTACCTAACAAACTATAGCTTAGAGCATACTGACAGTAACATTAATGCCCTAGTAGAAGGATCAGCCAGCCTAATGGAGAAAGCGCCCTGCACATGTGTCATAAATAACCAGTCACATGCTGGGGAGAAAATAAAATAATTACAGGGCCTACTTTGCTTTATTCAGGCAACTCAGACATTGTGGCAGGGCTCCAACTTCCAAAAAAACAAGGAGTTGCAGTGATGAGCCTTACTCTGAAAACGTATATAAGAGAGAGTTTAGAACAAAAGAGGCTTGAAATGCAGAACAAAGTAACAACAGGTGAGCAGATTAAATGGGGCACTAATTGGGAAGTGCATAGATCAGAAACTCAGAGTGCGAACATGTCCAGGGCTTATTATTATTCCCAGTGAATGAAAAGCTGAACCGGCAAAGTGACTGATATGTCCATGTGCTGTCTCTGTGATTAGACTTGTGGTTTGTCTGTAAAGCATGAGAAAGAGGCGATAGTTTGCAGTTATATGGTAAAATTATTGATACACCCAACCTGGAAAGTTCAAGTCCTCTAACTACTTAAGAAACCTGAATAGGCAGAGAGATTATAATATTCTATCCACACACAAAGCTGTACTTATTTTCAGTCATTGCTTATAAACTACCAAACAGAATTTTCATAACTAACCTAGTGTACCTATTAAATAGAAAAAGTAATGGAAGAAGTATTCTCTAATTACTTGAAGTGACTAAAATGATGGAGGTGGAGGGAGTGTTAACTAATTTCTGTGTTGAAAACTAGTTAATGCTGATTTAAATGGATGATCTGTATTTTAGTTTGATAAATGCATCTTAAGTGTTTATTATTATTATTATTAATATTTTGTGAATCATTGTTATGGCAGCTTACATGTTGCTTTGAACTATGCCTAGTATCTCAAATACCAGCAGGGTCACTCATGCTGGACAAATTTCAGTAGAGCTTTCAGACAAAGAGAGATTAGGAAGAAAGACCTAGTGATCTATTTCCAAAAGTTAGCCAATGGAAACCTTATAAATTATAACAGAATATTGTCCAACTTACTTGCATTGGACACAATCATGAAGAGGGATTCCATCACTATAATCTTTAGTAAAGCAGAGGGCAAATGAGGGTGGGGAGACCCATGGTTAGATGGACTGGCACAGAAGTCAAAATGATGGACTTGAATATGCTGATGATTGTAAAGAAGATGCAGGACCAGACAACATTTCATTCTGTTGAAACAAGGTCACCATGACTTGGAGTCTACTGGACAGCAGTTAACAACAATGATTGTGGTGTATATATTTATATTTATATATATAAACAAAACACCAAACCTCACTGCCATCAAGTCGATTCTGACTCATAGCAACCCCTCCTGGGTTTCCAGGGCTGTAAATCTTTATGGAAGTAAGTTGCCCAGTCTTCCTTCCACGGAGTAGCTGGTAGGTGTGAACGGCCAGCCTTCTGATTAGCAGTCAAATGCTTTAGGCACTACCACCAGAGCTCCACATACACACATTTTGTATGTATGTTATGGTAGTGTAGTGCCTAAGACACTTGACTGCTAACCAGAAGGTTGGCAGTTCAAAGCCACCAGCCACTCCTCAGAAAGACTCTAAGTCGGGTCTAACTCAACGGCACATAACAACAACAACAACATATATAAAACATTATATATATATATATACACCAAACTAAACTCACTGTCGTTGAGTTGATTGAGACTCGCAGCACGATCCCTCCTTGGGTTTCCAAGGCAGTATCTCTATGGAAGTAGATTGCCCAGCCTTCCTTCCGAGGAGTGGCTGGTGGGTTTGAACCACCAGCCTTCTGGTTAGCAGTCAAATGCCTTAGGCTCTA
>NW_006921617.1:7776418-7793934 GCF_000298275.1 Orycteropus afer afer
CCATTTCAACATATTTAGCAGTTTTAATTCAGTCGTATTATGTTCAAACAAATATATTTGTCAAGAAGTCATATGCATTAAAGAAAATATTCACCAAGCTAAACTTGGATTTCTGGATTCTCTGATAGGATGTGATCATTAATCTGACAATAATCCTGTCTCAGATTCTTTGCTCTTACTGTTTCCCTTTGTGTAATTCTCTTCCTCCAGATATTTGCACCGATTCCTCATCATCAACATCAGGTCTCTGCTCAAACATCATCCCCAAAGATTCCTTTCCTGACCATGCTCGCTAACGTAGCCCCTCATCTGTCATGCTTATCTCATTACCCTGTTTCATATCTTTGTAGACACATTACCTGAAACTTCCTTATTTATTTATTTGTTCATATGGGTACTGTCTCTTCCCCATTAGAATATGGACAGTAAATTTATCCTATTCACCTCAGTGTCCCCAAAATGCAGACAGTGCCTGGTACACAACAGTGATTTGTGGCATGAATGAAACACACACACACACACACACACAGAAAAGGTGATAAGAATTCACATCCAATTTTTACAACACATAAATTTATCCATACTCTGCTGAAGTGAACTATGGATCTATTCCACAAAGGAAAATTTGAGAGCTAATACTACTGAACACCAGAATTAAACATGTGTAAATAATGTGATGTGAAGTTAATAACTGATCTAGGACAAAGAAGAAAAAGGAATCCAATGACACAGGATGTTAAATTCCTGGCTTGTCATACAGGTTTCCATAGTGTTGGAATCTGATTAGGTATCCATACCTAGCTACAGCTGAGTGCCAGCAGACACCATGAACAGGCCACGTATGTAGATCCAATCCATGATATATCAGGGGGAAAAAGGCAAATCACAAAATTACATGCATGATCCTTTTTTATTGTTAAAAAAAAATGTGTCTATGTATGTAATTAAATACATACATAAAGATACCAGTATACAAGGCATAGAAAGTCTTGGAAGTATAGAAGGCCCTTTGTAATGTTATGCACTTTTACATTGCTTGAACATTGTTTTTTTTTTTTTTTTTCCTTTTATAAAGAATAAAAATAAGGAAAGTGCTCAAAAATGCAATCTAAAAGTTTTGAGAGACCATACACAGGTATGAAAAACAAAAGGGAATTAAATGAAGGTCATGGAAAAGAATCAAGTCTAAGATGGTTTAAAGTAGCCAAGAAAAATTAACTTGAGGGAAAAATATAAACAATGAAATTAGGTGATATGGAAATGTTAAAAGTAAAAAAAAAAAACCTGAGAAATTGGGGAAGAGAAACACCCAAAGGTTATATAAATGTTGCTCCTATTTAACTTTTCTGACAGAAAATGGCTCTTTTATTTACTGATTTTTTTTTGTTTTGTTTTGCTTTTTTAATGTCCGCTGGAATGTTGCCAAGAGCTCTAGATCTCTCTGCAGCTAATTAAGACCCTTGTCTGGATTTGGACCCTGGAGATAAAGGTCAGAACCACTGGTAGAGTTCTCAAGGTTTTTTCCAACTGTTGTTCTTTGTGCTCCTAAAAACTTAACTCCTCGATTGCCAACCTGAGAGATGGTGTTTTTCTTCCCCTAGATAAACCCTGTTTAAATCTCTGCCCATTTAACTCCTCATTAACTCATTGAACCTCTTTGACTGAATTTAAATGTTGATTCCTTGCAGCTTTGTTACTTTCCTGAGAGAACGCTGTCTGAGTACATCATTTCCTCCAAACTGCCATTGCTTTTTCAGGATTAAAAGCCCTGAGAGGAAGGTGACAATCAGAGCAATACCTAAAAGAAGTGGGCTCTAGGTGCCTGTCTCAAATCCTGAGGTAAAAGCAGCCTGAAAATATCCAGCGGCTCCCAGCCATCAAAAAAAAAAAGAAGGTTATGAAAACTGAACAAGGAAATGGGGCAGGAAAGAATGGGGCAGGAAATGAGGTAATAAGTCATATAAAGCCTAACGTCTACCAATGTGTGTGTTAAGAAGGAAATGAAAGAAAATAAAGGTGCTCCTCTGTGCTGCTTAATTTATAGCAGATTATGAAAACGTTCTGGGAATGCAATTTTAGGGAGATTTGGTTGCACAATTAGTTATTAAGGTTTCAAAAGGAGATATGAACTAATGGTATGGATAAGTAAAATTTTGACCTAAAATTTCATAGCAAAACTCACTTTATTCTTAGCTAATGAAAAATAATCTGATCCCCTACTGAGGGCCTTCTCAAAAGCTCCTGGGCATGTTTACAATTCTCCTGATTATCTTAGTCTCCAAGATATTTGGCCCTTTTGTTCCAATACAATAGCCCCACTATATCAAACTCTGTTTATTTCAAACTACCTGGAATACTCTCTTCTCTCCTATGTATTTTCATCTTCACAGATGGTTTTACATGTAGGGAGAATTAACAGGTATCTAATATTTCTGGAGTTCCTTGAAATCTCCCAAGAATGTCTATTGTATCCAGGTTCTAAAATACCTGAAATACCACCATAACAGTCATACAGCTTAAAATAGAATTTAAAGTTACAAAATTTCCTTTTCCTCAGATCTCCTTTAAAATGTAAATGTCACACAGAAATAACATACAACTCACTAACATTATAGTTTGAATTAATGAATCAGAAAACCCTAACTTCCTGAGACCTGGGATAAAACCCATCACCAACGTGTTATTTTGTTGTCAGCCCTCCGACTCATGACCATCCCAAATACAAAAGAACTAAGTACCGTCGGTCCTGCATCATCCCCAGATCAGTTGTAGATCAGACCATTGTGATCCATAAGGTTTTCATTGGCTGATTTTCAGAAGTAGATCTTCAGGCCTTTTTTTCTAGTCGGTCTTAGTCTGGAAGCTCCACTGAAACCTGTTTAGTATCATAGCAACAGGCAAGCCTCCACTGACAGACAATGGCTGAACACGAAGTAGGCACACGAGCTCGGACTCAAACCTGGTCTTCCCCATGGAAGGTGAGAGTACTACCGCTGAAGCACCATTGCCAACCTGGCTATCCAACTTAACTCTGAAATAAGCTGAGGTGGCTGCGCCAGATCAAATGCCTTTATCAGAAGTAGGAGCTGAAGTGAGAAGAGGCTAGAAGGATATCCTAGAGAAAACTTCTCCCATCACAAGTGTACCACCTCCACTTCCCACTGCACCCTCCTCCTCCTGCCAGCCTAATCCACTTGCCCCACATTTTAGCAAAGACATCTCAAACATGATCTAGCAGTAACATTCTACACTCTTTCACTTCTAGACTATGATTCAAGGGTTCCTAACCTTATATAGTGTGACCATATTTTCAGAGGTCATTTCCATTGTTGTTGTTGTTATGTGCCCTCGAGTCGGCCCCAACTCATAGCGACCCTTCCTTGGGTTTCCGAGGCAGTATCACCACGGAAGTAGGATTGCCTAACCTTATATAGTCATAGACTTCTTCAGTCATCTGATGAAAGCTATGAAACTGGTACTAGTTAGGATAACTTCAGCTGCTGGAAGAAACCAACCCAAAATGCAGAACAGTTCAACCATGACGGAAGTTTATTTCTCACTCATGCACAGCAAGTGGCAGTGGCTCTCCTCTAAATGGTGCTTCAGGAACCCAGACTATCCCATGGCTCTGCCCTCTCCATCACGTTGTTTCCAAGGTCACCATGCTCCTAGCCAATGAGCCAACAGAAAGGGAATTGGGGGAGGGGTATATGTTAAATGTCAGACCTAGAAGTTGCATCCCAAACCACCCTGAAGCCTTTCCTTGTAACTCTGGGTTTGGGCACATGAAGTTTAAAATTCCTTTTCTTCAGGTCTCTTTTAAAATGCAAATGTCATAGAGGAATAAACAGGGCTTTCAACCCTCTGCTGAGAATTTGCATTTCTACTCTAGATATACAGAACCAGAATCCAGAGTTTAACAAGGTCCCCAGGAGGTTCTTATGTATGCAGGAGAATATAAATTTTCAAATGCAAATTCCCAGCAGGAGTTGAAGCAGAATAAACCGGTTTGACACGCTAAGAATAACATCCAAGTCAATACATTAGAGCCTGAATGAAGGCTGTATTAGATCCTTCTTTTGAGTGGTAATGGCCTGAGACACCTGGACACCTGAAGAGCATAGGAACACTAAAAGGGGACAAGGAATTCAGAAAAGGGAGATGGATATTGCTGGAATCACACTCTTCCCCTCAGGATTTTACCTAGAGTCCACTTACGTAAGATCTGGTCATAAGGTAAATAACAGGTCTTCGTGTACTTCTCCAGAGGAGTTTCAGCCCTTGCTATATGTATATCTATATATAGGTATAAATACACATCATATATTTATATTAGTCATATATATATTTCCTTTATATAAATATATAGATACACATATATACACATATTTATATATTTGGTATAATATGCTTTAAACATTCTATTTGGCAATAGTAATAATAAATTCTCTTTCATAAGCTTGAGTTCACTGCCTACTTTAAAGTGTACTCTTATTCACAAGGATAAATTTCATATATTCAAACTTACCACAGTAAATAATATATCTGATAACATTTAGTAAATTATCAAGAGTCATACAAATGGTTGTTTAAAATGACCATTTACTTAGAATTTCCTATTTATGGGTATAATTCTTTTTTAATAAAAAAGATCTACACTTTGACAAATACACAAGCTTATGTCCAAATTAATGATTTGAGTACTTAGTCAAGCTATTATTCAAATGATGGAAGTTCAATTTTAAAGAGATTTTCAAACTACTTAAATGATTGTGTTAAATGTGAATATGTTACTGTTATGTGCTGTCCAGTCGGACTCGACTCATAGCAACCCCTCCTTGGGTTTCCGAGGCAGTATCACTACAGAAATAGATTGCCCCATCGTCCTTCCGAGGAGTGGCTGGTGAGTTTGAACTGCCAGCCTTCTGATTAGCAGTCAAGTACCTTAGCCACTATGCTACCAGAGCTCCCAGTGTGAATATAGGAAAGAATAACGTTTAAGCAGAATACAAAAATACCTATCTTTGAAACAAGATCCATACTTCACACCACACACAAAAACTAACTCCAGATGGATCAAAGACTTAAATATGAAACCTAAAACTAGAGAGTTCATCAAAGAAAAACTAGGGAGCTCTGAGCATAGTACCTAAGGCACTTGACTGCTAACCAGAAGGCTGGCGGTTCAAACCCATCAGCCACTCCTCAGAGAAGGTTGGGCAATATACTTCCGTAGTGATACTGCCTTGCCAACCCAAGGAGGGATCGCTATAAGTCGGGTCCGACTCCATGGCACATAACAACAACAACAACAATTTATGGCATAAACAGGCTATCAAGCATAATGCAAAATGCACAATCAGAAGGAGATAAACTAGATGATTGAGACCTTCTAAAAATTAAATTCTTATATGCATCAAAAGACTTTTAAAAGAGACAATCTACAGAATAGGAAAAAATATTCAGCAATGATATATCTGACAAAGAACTTATATCTAATATTTATAGAAAACTCCAACACCTCAACATTAAAATAGATTAATAATCCAATTGAAAAATGGACAGAAGACATAAACAGACACTTCACCAAAGAAGCTATTCAGGCAGCCAACAAACCAACAAACACATGAAGTCATATTTGCAGTCTTTAGCCATTAGAGAAATGCAAGTCAAAACAACAATGAGATACCATCTCACCTTGGCATTAATAGCAAAGTTTCTGTCAACAAGACAGAAAATAGGAAATGCTGGTGAGGATCTGGAGAAACTGGGACTCTTATACACTGCTGGTAAGACCGTAAAATGATACAGCCACTGTGGAAATTGCTATGGTGATAACTTCAGTAGTTAGAACTAGAAATACCATTTGATCCAGCAATCCCATTACTAGGTATATAGCCTAAAGAAGTCAGAGCCAAGACATGAATAGATACATGCACACCCATGTTCATCACAACACTATTCACAATAGCAAAGACATGGAAACAACCAAGGTGCCCCTCAACTGAAGAATGGATAACCAAACTATGGTGCATACATACAATGGAATACTATACAACACAATACTATACAATAATAATGTAGAATCTACAAAACACCGCATAATGTGGATGAACTTAGAGGACATTATGCTGCGTTAAATGAACCAATCATAGAAGGGCAAATATTGTATTAGTCCACTATTGTAAAAGGTCAAGGAAAGGTTTACACATGGAAGGAAATTTTCTTTGTTGGTTACTAGGGATGGGAGAGGAGGGATGGAAAACTTCCTAGATAGGTTGGGGAAAAAATAGCACATGACAACAACAACAACATATGTATGTATATATGTGTGTGTATATATAAACCAACCAAACTCACTGCCATAGAGTTGGATCTGACTCATAGTAACCCCTCCTGGGTTTCCAAGGCAGTACAGTACTACTACAGAACTAGATTGCCCAGTCTTCCTTTCAAGGAGTGGCTGGTGGGTTGGAACCTCCAGCCTCCTGGTTAGGGGTCAAATGCCTTAGGCACTATGCCACCAGAGTTTATATATATACCAAAAATTATTAGTGTTTACCAGGGGTAAGAGGGAGGGGAAAAGGGGAAGCTTTTGTTTGCAGAGTTTATGCTAATGGTGGTGGAATTTAAAAAAAAAAACAAAACAAAACCTACTGCAAGATTCCTTTAACTGAGGAATTTTTAAAAAAGAAGAAGAAAGAAAAAGAAACCAGAAACAACTAAGCAAAACTCCTACCTTTCATTTTTTTAACTCTGCCATCTTTTGCAATGATAAAAAGAGAAAGAAACAAAGTATGTATAAGGGGAAGATCAAAAGTATCTTCAGAAGTTCTGGTGCTTTGAAATGTTGATAAGACATATGTACTCCTTGTTATGGACTAAATTAGTTCTCAAAAAATATGTGTTGGAACTCTAATCCCTATACCTGTGGATGAGAGCCCTGATAGCATAGTGATTAAAGTACTTGGTTGCTACCAAAAGGTTGATGGTTTGAACCCACCAGCCAGTCTATAAGAGAAAGATGTGGCAGTCTGTTTCTTTAAAGATTTACAGCCTTGGAGACCCTATGGGGCAGTTTTACTCTATCCTATAGGGTTGGAATGAGTCAAAATTGACCAGACGAAGTAGTTTTTTGTTTTTGTGTTTTGGTTTGGTTTGTACCTGTGGATGCAATCCTGTTTGGAAATAGTATTTTCTTTGTTATGTTAATTATGTCATACCCAAGCAGGGTATGTCCTAAACCAAACTACTTCTGAGTTATAAAAAGAGCAGATTAGACATAGAGACACACAGGGGAGATGTATGCTACGTGAAGATTGTCTACAAACCACGGAATGAAGGAATACCCAGGACTGCCAACAAGGAAGACATCAACATAATCAAGATCCTGATTTGGACTTTTAGTCTCCAGAACTGTGAGAAAATAAAGTTCTGCTCTTTAATGTCTGTGGTATCTCTACTGTAGCAGCACCAGGAAACTTAAGACACCCTCAAAGGCGTCTTACTCACTTTGTTGTTCTCCACTCCACCACCTAACTCTGGCCTGGAGGATTGCACAGGACACCTGTTTCCATAAGACCAGCATTTGTATTCTATTTGTTATGACAAAAAAGATGAGTGTGTACTTTCAAAAAGCCATCATTCTAGATGCTTGTGTTTGTGTTTGTGTGTGTTTACTGCCTTTATGCGATAAAACTACAACCTAAACAACATAGGTGTGGTAGTTAAGGTTGTGTGTCAGCTTGGCTGGACTGTGGTTTTGAGCAGCTTGGCAGCTGGTTGTAGGTATTCCCCATGATGAGACTGGATGTGGTATAATCAACTCCATGATGGAATCTGTCATGAACATTTAATGAGTTGCCTTCAAGCAACTCATGCAGGGTGTGGCCTTCTTCCAGAATATATGGAGAAGCTTTGTGAAAAGGCTCAAGCTTTTTGGCATGTTTTGGATCCTGTGTTTGGCCGAGTTTTTATCTTCGGTTCCTGGACTTGAACCTGTAGCCTGCTGTGCTAACTGCTGACCTTCGGATTATTCCCGGACATGAACCAGTGGCCTGCCATGTTGCCTACTGACCTTGGGCTTGTTTCTGGACTTCAATGTCATTTTTCCTGCTGATTTTGGGATTGTGCCATTTTACGTATCAATCTTGGGTTCATCAGCCTCAGCAGCTGCATGAGTTAGAAGAAGCCTCCAGCTTCAGTGGGTCTGAAACAAGAGGCACAACTGAAGCCCAAGGTCAAGGGACCTTTACCCAGCCCTTAGAGCCACTGCTCTGAATTTGGACTTCTGGTCTCCTAAACTGTAAAAGAATAAATTCCTGTTTGCTAAAGCCATCCACTTGTGCTATTTCTGTTATAGCAGCAACAGATAACTAAGATAATAGTTTAAACTAAAAACAAATTCTCTTCATAAGAAAAACAGCTGAATGTAGATTTCATGAATATATATTTCTTGATAGTTAGCTTCTTTTCCAGATGCATAGAAAATGCTCTATTTTCATTACATGTCCTTTGTTTCATATACAATGGATCCTTGTTATAGTTGCTAGGTGCCATAGAGTTAGTTCCAATTCATAGAGATCCCAAGTAAAACAGAACAAAACACTGGCCAGTCCTGTGCCACCTTCACAGGTGTTGCTACACTTGAGCCCATTGTTGCAACCACTGTGTCAATCCATCTCATCGAGGGTCTTCTTCTTTTTTGCTTACTCTCTACCAAACATGATGTCCTTCTCCAGGGACTGATCTCTCCTAATAACATGTCCAAAGCACATAGGCAAAGTCTCACCATCCTCACTTCTAAGGAACACTTCTTTCAAGACAGATTTGTTCGTTCTTCTGGAAGTCCAAAGTATATTCACTATTCTTCGCCAACACCACAACTTAAATGCATCAATTCTTCTGCAGTCTTCCTTACTCATTGTCCAGCTTTCACATTTATATGAGGTGATTGAAAATATCATGGCTTGAGCCAGATACAACCTAGTCCTCAAAGTGACATTTTTGCTTTTTAATACTTTAAAGAGATATTGCTGTAGATTTGCTCAATGCAATACATCATTTAATTTCTTAACTGCTGCTTTCATGGGTGTTGATTGCAGATTCAAGTAAAATGAAATCCTGGACAACTTCAATATTTTCTCCATTTATCATGATGCTGTTTATTGGTCCAGTGCTAGGATTTTTGTTTTATGTTGAGGTGCTATTCATAGTGAAGGCTGTAGTTCGTTGATCTTCATCAGTAAGTACTTCAAGTCATCGTCACCTCCAGCAAGCAAGTTGTGTCATCTGTATATCATAGGTTGTTAATGAGTCTTCCCCTCTAGTCTTAATGTCATGTTCTTCATTTAGTCCAGCTTCTCAGATTATTTGCTCAGCATACAGATTGAATAAGTATGGTGAAAGGGTGTAACCCTGACACACACCTTTCATGATTTTAAACCATGCAGTGTCTCCTCGTTCTGTTCAAACAAGTGCCTCTTAGTCTGCATACAGGTTCCATATGAATACAATTAAATGTTCTTGAATTCCCGTTCTTCATAATGTTATCCATAACTTGTTATGATCCACATAGTTGAATGCCTTTGCATAGTCAATAAAACACAGGTGAACATGTTTCTGGTATGCTCTGCTTTCAGCCAAAATCCATCTGATGTCAGCAATGATTTCCCTCATTCCACATCCTCATCTGAATCTGGCTTGAATTTCTGGCAGTTCACTGTCCATGTGTTGCTGCAACCATTTTTTAAATTATCTTCAGCAAAACTTAACTTGCTTATTAGATTTTATAACACCTTACTTATTGTTGTTGTTGTTGTTGTTGCTGTTATGTGCCGTCGAGTCGGCCCCGACTCATAGCGACCCCTCCTTGGGTTTCCGAGGCAGTATCACTACGGAAGTAGGATTGCCCAACCTTCCTTCCGAGCAGTGGCTGGTGGGTTTGAACCGCCAGCCGTCTGGTTAGCAGGCAAGTGTCTTAGCCACTATGCTACCAGAGCTCCTTACTTACTTATTAGATATTATAATCAATGTTGAGATTTTTTTTCTATTTAAAGTTCTCTAGCCATTCAAAAATGAATCTTAAAATTCCCAGTATAAAATATTAGCTAATATTTATAAAATATCAGGTCAGCCTCACCAGGCTTCACAGCATTATCAAACTATCATATACCATTTTCAATTAAGAAAAATAATTCAGGAGCTTCAGTGTGTTTTTGTAGTAATGCTTGTTTCTTTTTCCATCTTTAACCTTGACATAAATAAGGCCCTTAGTGAAAAATTGTATAGAGTGTTTGACTTTGGAAATAAGTGCAACTAGTTAAGTATTTTTATTATTTTTTTTTTTTTAGTTAAGTATTTTAATGTTTTGGTTTTCAAAATACTATAATAAAGAGAGAAACTTGGAGAAATATTTTATAGTAGCTAGTTTAGCATAAAATGTATTTGCTCCTATTTTGTGAATTTTTACTTAATGACTTCTATTTTTCCCATCTGCTGTAGAAGCAGAAGTCCCAGGCATTTCTATTTAGTAAACAGAAGTGCTTTACCAATCAATTCCTGCACAAACATGAGATTTCTCTATATGATTTTGATAAATAGCTGCTATCACTTAGTGTGTCTAAATAGGTCAGGCATCATGGATAGTTATTCTTGTCATCTCTGTGTGCCTCAAATATCAACTGAATCTTTCTTATCCTTAAATTCCAAGTTAAAGTGCTCCAAACCTCCATTCTATAGATTACAGAAGTCCAAGCACATCCTAAAGTGTTTTGTGAAACTGACAGACCTGGGGGTGAGGGGAACTACTGTCTGAGTATCATCCAGAGCACCTCAGTAAATAGCTGAGTTTATGGTTCGCCCCAAGGTTTTGCTTATGCAATCCTGGTCCTGTGGTAAAACCGTTTTAGTGGTAAAACTTGGCCACCACTTTTTAAGAATCTTCCCTCACAATGCCTAGGTGTTAATATCGAGAGATTAAAGGAGTCTGCATCACAGAAACAGTTTCATACCAACTATTAGACTTCGTTATCTTTATAAGTCTTTTGACCTCCCCTCACTGGGGACTCTCCTGGTCCTCTCAGCACAAACATTTATAAATCTAATACCATTTTCTTTTTTTCTCCCTCTTAGATTGGTTTTGGAAAGCCTATTGTGGTAGTTAAGATATGTGTCAATTTGGCTGGGCCTTGGGTTTGAGTAGCCTGGCAGCTGGATGTAGTTATCCCCCACGATGAGACTTTAATCATCTCTATGTTAGAATCTGCTGTGAAATGTTAATAAGTGGAAAAGGAGCTGCCTTGAGTGTGTGGCCTGCTTCCAATGTATATAGAGAAGCTTTCAGGAAGGCCTCTAGCTTTTTGGCACATCTGGATCCTGTGTTTGGCTGAGTCTTCATCTCCAGTTTCTGGACTTGAACCCACAGCCTGCCTGCTGTGTTGTCTACCAATCTGGGGACAGTGCCATTTTCCCTGGGGACCTTGGGTTTGTCAGCCTAAGCCTGAGCTAGGAGATATCTCCAGATCCAATGGCCCTAGAACAAGAGGCAGAGCTGAAACCCAAGGTTGAGGGACTTTCACCCAGCCCCTAGAGCAGGCACTCTGAATTCAGACTTTTAGCCTCCTAAATTGTAAGAGAAGAAGTTTTTGTGTGTTGAAGCTTCTACTTGTGGTATTTCTGTTATGGCAGCACTAGAGAACCAAGACATCCATCATTCTCAATTCATGTGTTATGCAGAGACATTCAGTTCCCTCCCTTTAACCACTGTTTCCAAATTCAGCTTGTGGCCGCCATTTGTGTATTAGACACACCAAAAATCAAAACACAAAAGCAAACCCATTGCTGGTAAGTCGATTCTGATGCATAGCAACCCCATGTGTTACAGGGTAGAACTGAGCTCCATAGAGCTTTCTTGGCTGTAATTTTTACAAGCAGATTGCCAGGCCTTTGTTCCATGTTGTTGTTGTTGTTATGTGCCATTGAGTTGGACCTGACTCATAGCAACCCCTCCTTGGGTTTCCCAGCAGTATCACTACAGAAGTAGATTGCCCAACCTTCCTTCCAAAGAGTGGCTAGTGGGTTTGAACTATGTCTAACTCATAGTGACCTTATGCACAATAAATGAAACACTGCCCAGTCCTGTGCCAGCCTCATGATCCTTATTATCATTGATCCTGAGCCCATCATTTAGCCATGCCAATTCATCTTGTTGAGGACCTTCACCTTTTTCGTTGACCCTCCACTTTACCAGCATGATATCTATCTCCAGGGAATGGTCCCTTCTCACAACATGACCAAAGTAAGTAAGATGAAGTCTGGCCATTCTCACTTCCAAGGAGCACTCTGGCTACACTTCTTCCAGGACAGATTTGTTAGTTCTTCTGGAAGTCCATGGTACTTTCAGTATTCTACCACACCACGACTCAAAAGCATCAATTCTTTTGATTTTTTTTGTTGTTGTTGTTGCTGCTGAGTGGGTTCAAACTACCAACCTTTCAGTTAGTAGACCAACGCAAACCCTTGTGCCACCCATAGATCTTTTCTAGACATACCAGGCACCCATAAAAGATCCTTTCACAAAATAAAATCCATCCTCAAAAAGTCATATGGGCTGTACATAACAATTTTTCCTTCTTTATTACATATACTTTTAGAAGTTCTGAAAGGTTTTTTTTTTTTGCATTATTAATTTTTTTTTTTTTGATGGGACATGGCTGATACACATGTTCAGAACATGGATCACTGCAATGTTTGTTTGTTGTTGTTGTTGACAGTGTTAATAAGCTTCCAACACTGTTCTCAAAAACACACAGTGAAGGCTCTTGTCTTTATGCAGATTGTGTTCTACATCACGTTAAGCAAACAGGTTGCCTGAAACAATATGATGTTGACCTTTGCTAAGTGGAAAAAAGGGATTCCATTTGTGATCTCATGTTTGCTGTACTGTGTATATTCTAGGTACTCAATAATGCTGGTTAAATGAATAGTTGTAAAAAGTAGGCTGCTGGTAAATAAATCCTGAAATCTTGTCTGCAATTAATATTTTAGATGGGTAGATAAAAATGATAGGAGCTCTGGTAGCATAGTGCCTAAGGCACTTGTCTGCTAACCAGAAGGCTGGCGGTTCAAACCCACCAGCCACTCCTCAGAAGGAAGGTTAGGCAATCTACTTCTGTAGCGATACTGCCTCAGAAACCCAAGGAGAGGTTGCTATGAGTCGGGGCTGACTGGACAGCGCATAACAACAACAACAACAGATAAAAATGATAACACAACATTCACCATTTGTCAGGAAGGAAGTAGCCTAAGAGGCAATGTTACCAATGTGTAGTCTAAATAGCACCACTACAATAATTAGTTGAGTAAATGAAGACTGATTTTTTTTTTTTTTTTTTAATCTGGGGAGTACGTACTCATATAAAGCTTAAACTGGTTGAAACATTGAGGTGATTTATGTAACAACCCAGCAAGAATGACAGACAATACATTCAAATGGTAAAGGTATTTAAAACTAGAAACATGAATGAGCTTGGATGGTCTATCTGGCAATCTTAAGTTTATTGCTCTGAACATAAAAGTCCTATTTATTCAAAGGCCTTTCAGGTATGTTATTTACATAACCACTTCACATCCTGGTAAAACGTGAAGCCATGTTTATGTAATCACCATTATATCACAGTCTAAGGCCCTGGATTTTGCAATAACAGAATACAACAAATAAGATTAATTAGATGGATGTACCTATCATTAAATTTGCATCCATGGATTTGAGTTGCCAATGTCTAGCCATATTTCTACTGTTGCACCTACCCTGTGTTATATTATTGGTTGGTAGTCTCATCATTTGACTGTCAACTCACTGAAGACAGACTGGGTCTTTCTCTAGGTATGATATCTGACAGGTGAAAGGCTTTCAGAAATGCATGACCTGTTTTACATGAATGAATGCATGATCTGATTCTTTGCTCTTTGGGGGCTCTCCCAATTTTATAGTCACAGTATCATTCTCAAGTTCCTTCTGTCCTTTCTTGAGTCAACTTATTCAACTCTATAATAGCAGCTAACATATTTTGATACAGGCACTATACTACACACCGTAAATTTCTTCACATTTAATCCTCACTACAACCCTTTTCCAGTCTCATTGCTGTGGAGTCATACCACTGGTGACCTCGTGTGTGTCAGATACAACTATGCTCCATAGGGTTTTCAATGGGTCATTTTATGGAAGTAGGTAACGAAGCCTTTCTCCTGAGATGCCTCTGTGTGGACTTGAACCACAAAGCTTCCAGTTAGCAGCCAAGCATGTTAACACCACCAGGGACTCTCACCACAACCCTTGCTATTGTTGTTAGTTGCTGTTGAGTCATGGTTCCAACTCACATGTTACAGAGTAGAAGTATACTACAGAGTTTTTGTTGCTGTACTCTTGATGGAAGCAGACTGCCAGGCCTTTTCTTCCTCGGTACTGCTGGGTGCATTCAAACCACCAACCTTTAGGGTTAGTTAGCAATTGAGCACAAATCTTTCCTTTTTTGCTGAACCTTCCACCACAACCCCAGAGGGTTAATATTAGGATTATCATTACCTGCATTCTGCAAAAGGGAAAGCGGACGTTTAAAGAAGCTGAGCGACCTGCCTGAGATTACACAGCTAGAAAGAGGCCCTGCCAAGAGTAAGACCTGGATCTGTAGGATTCCTGAGCTTATACATACCTGATCTTAGGCATTTCACTAAGATTTTGAACTGGAAATGAGTCAAAGGAAAAGTCACATGCCTGTTGTTGTTGTTTGCCATCGAGTTGGCCCCGACTCATAGCGACCCCTCCTTGGGTTTCCAAGGCAGTATCACTACAGAAGTTGTTGTTGTTGTTGTTAACAACAACAACATCACTACAGAAGTAGGATTGCCCAACCTTCCTTCCGAGGAGTGGCTGGTGGGTTTGAACCGCCAGCCTTCTGGGTAGCAGTCAAGCACCTTAGGCACTATGCTACCAGAGCTCCCAATTAACATGACTATTAGTAATGGATAAAAACTATCTTGCCTCTAAGGGTCTTAAAAAAAACAACTGGTTGTCACTGAGTCAACTGCACTCATGGCGATGCCACGTGTTCAGGGTGGAACTGTGCTCTGTAGGGTTTTCAGTGGCTACGGCTTGTCAGGCCTTTCTTTCACGGTGCTTTTGGGTGGATTCAAACATCCAACATTTCAGTTAGCAACAAGTGTGTTAACCGTTTGCACCAGCCTTGTAAAAAAAATGCAAGTTCTTTACTTCTTCCACCTTCAGCGCCTTTAGATGGGGACCCTGAACTCCCCTGCTCTGGTTGCTAAATGACCCACTGAGTGAAGGAGGAGAGATGCTCCTGGTAGTCATTGATCCTGAGAGACCCTGAAAGAACAGATGTGGGACACTGAGCAGAAACGTGTACTGCTTTCTCCCAGCTTTCAAACACATCTTTCTAGAGCAGTGGCTCTGCAGTGACATACAGGAAGCAAGTAAAAAAGCTAGGATTCAATTAGAGGATGCTACCCTATACATAGCTCCAGAGAGAAAGCGCTATAGTAATTAAATCGATTCACTGTTGAATGCAACAAACTCCTCCTTTACTTTCTGGGAGCTTCTTCCTTAAGAGCACAGTGTCTGCGCGCAGCCAGAGGGAGCATCTACTGCAGGAAGTGATCTGAGGGTGGTGGAAACGCCCATGGCCTCCCTCCCAGACCCGATGTCCAGCTCCAAGAGCTGAACCTCGCACTGTTGCTCCTCCCCACAACCCCTAGGCTGAGCCAAGCCCCCGTGCTCTAGACTCACACAGCATCCTTCACAAAAAAGTATATAATGTCATATAAACCATTACCAAAAAAAAAAAAAAAAAAACCCTCACTGCCATCTAGTTGATTCCAACTCATAGGGACCCCCATCGGGTTTGCGAGGCGGTAAATCTTTATGGAAGTAGATGGCCCCATCTGCCTTCCGCTGAGTGGCTGGTGGGTTTGAACTGCCAACCTTCTGGTTAGCAAAATGCCTTAGGCACTGGGCCACCAGAATTCCATATAACATATTAAAAAAATAAATAAATAAAAATAAAAAGCTCACTGCCATCTAGTTGGTCCAGACTCATAGCTACCCCTCCTTTGGTTTCTGAGGCGGTATCTTTATGGAAGTAGATTGCCCAGCCTGCCTCCTGCCTTCCGAGAAGTGGCTGGTGGTTGTGAACCACGAGCCTTCTGGTTAGCACTCAAATGCCTTAGGCACTACACCACCAGAACTCCTAATATAACAAAAACAAACAAAAAAACTCACTGTCGTGGAGTCGGATCGGACTCATAGCGACCCCTCCTTGAGTTTCTGAGGCAGGTAGTAGATTGCCCAGACTTCCTTCTGAGGAGTGGCTGCTAGATTTGAACCGTCGGCCTTCTGGCTAGCAGTCAAATGCCTTAGGCACTAGCCCACCAGAGCTCTCAATCTACTTCTGTAGTGATACCACCTCGGAAACCCAAGAAGGGGCCGCTATGAGTCAGATCCAACTCCACAACAGTGAGTTTGAGAGCTCCTAATATAGCGTTCATTAAATGATCCCAGTGGCGCAATGGTTAAGCTCAGGTGCTAATCAAAACGCCAACAGTTCGAACCACCAAAGGCTCCTCGGAAAAGATTTGGAGATCTGCTCCGGTAAAGACTGCCGCCTAGCAGACTCTACGGGGCAGTTCAACTCTGTCCTGTAGGGTTCACTATGAGTCAGAATCACACAAGAGTAACAACAACGTCAGCATTCATGAACAGCAAAACTGTGTGTTGAAGAAAAACTTTCCTAACCATTCCAGCTCGATTCTAGCTTCCAGCCATGGACCAGCTGCCTGAGGAGTCTGTAAGATTGGCTTCCGGGTGGTTCAGAGACTTACCACTCATCCTGGGTCCCAGAGAGGAGAGTCTCGCATTGATTGGGAAGAATACTGGGTGAGGTGGCCTCTAAAATGTGGGTCTTCGGTTCCGTGAGTACTGTGTGCTAAGTCTTTGTGTGGTGAGACTCGAGACAATCTAGGCAATCAGACAAAGGGAAGAATGATGGCTTGCTTGACTTGCGAGCAGGTTATTCTGTGCTGATTTGTAAGAGCGCAAGCATCACTTTGTCACCTAACTCAGATCGTCAACCATAATAACCCCTTAGTGAGATAAATTTTATTTCTTTGTTAAATTGCTAATTTATAATCCAACCTTGTTTGGAAGAAGCTTTGAGGTGACTGTAATGCAAATTGGACAAAGCAAAGATGTTAAAAATGCTTGAACAGACCTACCAAACTTCCAGAATCCCAGAGCCAAGTTCTGGGTCCACACGATTTCTATGGAGCAATAGTGACATCAAGTGGTCAAGTGAGTTACACCCGGTTAAGATTTGTCATTTTCCCCTAATCTAGAACTAACTGGGGAGCTCTGGTAGCATAGTGGCTAAGACACTTGCCTGCTAACCAGATGACTGGCGGTTCAAACCCACCAGCCACTCCTCGGAAGGAAGGTTGGG
>NW_006921617.1:7794454-7799722 GCF_000298275.1 Orycteropus afer afer
TCCGTAGTGATACTGCCTCAGAAACCCAAGGAGGGGTCGCTATGAGTCGGGTCCGACTCGATGGCACATAACAACAACAACAACAAATAATCAAGAAAATTATTTTTTGAGCAACAGAATTTGGAGGCTTCTGAACTTCAAGAAAGACCTGAATTTGATGTCCTCAAATACAGGAAAACGCTTTCCTCTGTCTCCTTAGCTTGCAGCTTTAGTGTCTGCAGATAGTCTTTGTGCACGTGCAGAAAAAAGTCTCCACTGCCTCATCTATAAAATGGAGCAGGTAATAAACTACCTGCCAAATTGGAGGCAGCAATGAGTTACCACAGGAAGCAGAGTGTGTGAGGTTAGCCATAAAGGCGGACCAGAGGGGAGAGGAGAGGAGGTATTCCATATGTCAAACTGAGAACAAAGAAAAGAAAGCTGAAAAGTGAAGTCAGGTTAATACTCTTGGGACAGAGAATGGCTTATTTGCTGCTGTATCCTCAGCACACAGCACAATGCCTAGCAAGTAGCAGGTGCTCAGGTAATATTTTTTTACTGTGATAAAAAATACAGATCACAAAGCATTTGACAATTCAATAATTTTTACATGTACAATTCAGTGACATTGATTATGTCATCATGTTGTGCAACCATTGCCACTATCCCTTTCCAAATTGTTCCACTACCATTTGTAGGAACTTGGTGTCCCCTAAGCAATGGGTCCTTCTCCACCCCTCACTCTCACCTTTGTTAACTACTAACAAACATTGATCTCTATACATTTGCCTGTTCTGGATATTTAACATCATACAATGTTGGTCCTTTTATGACGGCTTTATTTCATTCAGCACAGTGTTTTCAAGGTTCATTCATGTTGTTGCATGTATCAGGACTTCATTTTTCTTTATGGCTGAATAATATTCATATTATTGTTGTTGTTGTTGTTTTGCCATCGAGTCGGCCCCGACTCATAGCGACCCCTCCTTGTTTCCGAGGCGGTATCACTACGGAAGTAGATTGCCCAACCTTTCTTCCAAGGAGTGGCTGGTGGGTTTGAACCTCTAGCCTTCTGGTTAGCAGTCATGTGCCTTAGGCACTATGCTACCAGAGCTCATAGATATATTGGGAAAAAAAAAAAAAAAAAATTGCCATGTGTCGGATCCGACTCATAGCGACCCCTCCTTGGGTTTCGGAGGCAGTATCACTATGGAAGTAGATTGCCCAACCTTCCTTCCTATATATATATGTATATATACACACACATACACCGAGAGCTCTGGTAGCACAGTGCCTAAGGCACTTGACTGCTAACTAGAAGTCTGGCTGTTCAAACCCACCAGCCACTCCTCGGAAGGAAGGTTGAGCAATCTACTTCCGTAGAGATACCGCCTTGGAAAACCAAGGAGGGGTCGCTGTGAGTCGGGTCTGACTCAAGGGCACATAACAACAACAACAACACATATATACACCACATTTTATTTATTCATTCATCTGTTGATGGACATTTAGGTTGTTTCCATCTTTTGGTTTTATGAATAGTTCTTCAAAGAACATTGATGTTCAGGTGTTTTGTTTTGTTTTGTTTGATTGAACAAATGAATGAATGCATGAACTGAGGATTTTCTAGACATTATGTCCCAAAGAATATGCCAGGTAAAGATTAGTCAGGTATGTCCAGCCCTGCTTTGATCTAGTGGCTGCACCTGAAGATTGCACCTGCAACCTTGCCCAGCAAGAAAGATAAAGCCTCAAAAAGATTTTACTGGTCTGAGACTAAAACAGACCAGGAAACTAAAAGACCATCATGTGAGTTAAGCAATGTTATGGATTAAGCTGATATAAGTTCCATGTCCATGGAGTCTGTACACTGAACACAACATGTTTAACTGCCTAATTAGCTAACTGAGCTTGTGAAGTTCAGTGACTGACCCACCACCAAAAAGTGGCCAGGGAAAATGGAACAGGAGTCTGTGACATGTGGCTGTCCCTGAGGTCATGGTTCAGATAGTTATTCCTTCCTTTTGAGTGATAGCAGTCAGACTCCTCAGAGGCCAATCTAAAGTTGTACAAATGTGCTGTAGCTTAGATCATTTAGTTCTTTGTAAATAAAAATATGTGTAATAAGAAAATTATATTCAATAGAATTTCCCTTAACATCACTTTAGGGGTCAGTTACATAGAAAACTATCTTTATCTACTTAGAAGCCTTTACTACTAAATATGTTTATTATATTAATACAATGGGGAGCTCTGGTAGCATAGTGGCTAAGGCACTTGACTGCTAACCAGAAGGCTGGCGGTTCAAACCCACCAGCCACTCCTTGGAAGGAAGATGGGGTGATCTACTTCCATAATGATACTGCCTCGGAAACCCAAGGAGGGGTCGCTATGAGTCGGGTCCGACTTGACGGCACATAACAGCAACATAACAGCTAGCAAATGAAAGAAAATATTTATATATTGTCCAAATAATTTTACACCACATTCCTCTGGATCCACCTTTGGAAAGAAAAATGGGTTAAAGAGCATTCAAACCATATCAACTGACACTTTTACATAGCTTGTAAAAAAAATTGGCCAAAAATGATTATTTCTAATGCATATAGCTGTTCATTATTCTATAACCACAAAATATAATAAAACATAATATTGTTGGCAAAAGAATGTATAAGATCTGAAGTAAAGGAAGTACAGAAAATCTCAAGTCAGTTTATCTAAACTGACTCTAAAACTGTAATGTTAAAACTGTAAATTGTAAAACTGTAACAAAAAGGCATAAAGTCTGGTAACAACAGTGCTAGCACATTTATATTATGAAGATAATTCTAGACAATTAGTAGAAAATGGTAGTCCTTGAAAAGGCACATGTATATAAATTGTTAGTATAGTTATTATACTCTTCTTCCTGCATGAAATTCTATATTGTCAGTGTTACAGAGTTACATTAAAGAGTGTGTGAATTCATTTAAGGATTTTCCTACATCTTCAGTGAAGAAGATCTGAAGTCTAGATTAGAATGAAGATCTGTAAAATTCAAGTATTGTTGAAATAATTGATTGGAAGCACAATACAATCTTCCCACCCTGAACTTCACAAGCTCAGTTAGCTAATTAGGCAGTTAAACATGTTGTGTTCAGTGTACAGACTCCATGGACATGGAACTTATATCAGCTTAATCCATAACATTGCTTAACTCACATGATGGTCTTTTAGTTTCCTGGTATGTGTTCTCCTGTTTGCAAAATGTTGTTTGCATTTTAATGGAATACGTCATCATCCAGGCTCCCCAAGGAAAAGCTCTGGTGTCCCAGAACTGACTTGGTCCTCAGTTCTCTTAAGTAATTACTTTCAAGGTCCAAAAGGCCAAGTATCAGAGCAAAAAGAAAGGTACTGACACAAAAGAAAGATTCCTTCTAAATAACAAATGTTGACAGTAATGGAGAGAAATCAGAACCTCATTCATTGCTGGTAGGAATGCGAAGTGGTTCAGAGACTGTGGAAAACAATTTGGTGATTCCTTCAAAGTTTCAACATAGAATTACTGTATGACCCAGTAATTCCACTCTTTGGTATATATCGAACAGACTTAAAAACAGAGACTAAAACAGATACATGTACACCAATGTTGATAGCAACACTACTCATTATTGCCAAAAGGTGGAAACAACCCAAATACCTATCAACAGATGAATGAATTAACAAAAGGTGATACGTACACACAATATAATAGTACTTTGCCATAAAAAGAAATGAAGTCCTGATACATGCCACAACGTGGATGAAACTTCAAAATATGGTGAATGAAATAAGCTAATCACAAAAAGAAAAATATTATATGATTTCACTAATATGAAGTATCTAGATAAGAAGTATAGAGATAAGAATTTAATAGAAGTTATCAGAGCAGGAGGGATGGGGAAAGAGGAGAATCATTGTCTAGGTAGCATCGAGTTTTTGTTCATGGGGATGGAAAATTTGGCAATGGATATTGGTGATGGTTGTACAACATGATTTATGTAATAGTGTGTGGCAGTGAATTATTTAATACGGCTCTTCTAGCCGTGGTCTTTGACTCCCATTAGAGCACTGAGTGGAACTATGTAAATGTGAGGTGCTTGCAATCTACTAAGAGGGTTGGATAGCTTGTTACTAATGTAAATAAAGGTACATGGCACCCTTGTGGGGCTGGAGCCGTGAAAATAAGGTATAAGGAACCCTAACATGGGAACTGGTCAGTTTTATCATCCCACTAGGCTTAAAATGAGCCCTCCCAGAGGGAGAAAGGGGCATCTCACCACCATCAAGACTAAGAGCAACCAGGAGCGGAGCATGTCCTAGGACCCAAGATCCCTGCACTGAGATGACAGAGAGCCAACAGAGAGAGATGGTGGCAACAAAGGCAGCAGAACCATGAGACTGGCACAAGATAGTATGATAGTCTTGCTGCCCCACTGGGCAAGAAAGCTGAGTGCCTTTGGGCAGGAGGCTTGCTGGTGGAGTGAGGTGCACCTAGGTGCACATATCAGCAAAGCTAAATGAGCTTTGTAACACTTCCCCAAGTAAAGCAGAGGCCAGGCAGAGAAGCCAAGGGCCAAAGAGAGGCGTGACTACTGGCATGGATGAGAGGGGAGGCTGTCCTGATTGAAGAATTGTATCCTGAGCATTACTGAACTTGAATTATAACATGTTCCTCCCTTAATAAACCCCATAATCCTAAGCATTGTCTGTGAGTTCTGTGTGGCCATTGCAATGAATTATCAAACCCAGCAGAGAAGTAGTGAGTGTCATGAGATAGATGATTGGTGTCAGAATTGGCAAAAAGTTTGGAGGGTGACAGCATCTCTGACTTCTGCCTCATAGTAATCAGCCTTGGGCTGCTGATGGTGATTCTGTCTACCCTTTGTGAAGTTAGAGGATGCTGTCCCCATGTCCGTTTTGCAAATAGATTTTATTGAATTGTACATGTGAAAAATATTGAACTGGCAAATGTCACACTCTTTCTGCCTGCATAGTTATGGATGCCAGCCACCTGCTATCATTTGATTTAATTTCACTCATTATATAACATACAAAAGGCACTATGTAAAAATATAACTGCTTTAAGTGAAAGCTGATCTAAGTCAACTTTCTCAGAGATTGTTTTCAGGATTTTCAAGGTAGCCTTTAAAATAATTCAACATACATAATTCAACATACGGATACCTTATAGGTGCTCTGGTGGTGTGGCGTCTAAGGCATTTGACTGCTAACCAGAAGGCTGATGGTTCAAACCCACCAGCCACTCCT
>NW_006921617.1:7800467-7809200 GCF_000298275.1 Orycteropus afer afer
CTGTTTGTTAAGGCCATCCCATTTGTGGTATATTCCTATCAGAGCAACACTAGGCAACCAGAGCAGATAGATTAGCACAGTAGCTTCAAACATGCTGGAGACCAGGAGGATGTTGAAGGACCAGACAATGTTTTATTCTGTTGTGTATAAGGTCACCATGAGTTGGATGGACTCAATGGCAGCTAACAAATAACTAGACATCATTCCTCTTCAGTAGTTTCCCATTACCTAGCATGTATATCCTAAGTGCCTTATATAGCACACAGGGCCCATCATGTTCTGACCACTGTATATCTCCTGCTACTCCCCTCATGTGGCCTACCTACCCCCGTCCCCCAAAAAAATCACAGCAGATAAAAAATTAAATAAAGAATTCCCTTATGTTCATTTTCTATATATACTCATTCATTTAACAAACATCTATTTAATGCCTTCTACATGGTTGGTTCCGAGGATAAAATGACAGATACAACATTGTTCTATCCAAAAAGGTAGATTGCTGTCAGATACTGCAGAGTCAACTCTCTCTCTTATGAAGGTAACAGAACTCACACCATCTTTCCAATAACCAAGAAGAAAGTTTTACTTTCATTAAGAGCAGTAAAACTGGTCATGAAAGTTTCCAATGAGAGGAAAAAATAATAATAATAAGTTGCCATCAAGTCTGTTCTGGTTCATGGTGACTCCGTGTGACAGAGAAGAACTGCACTGCATTCAGTTTTCAAAGGCTGATTTTGGGGAAATGGACTGCAAGGCCTTTCTTCTGAAAAAGGTTGCCACGTAGACTAGAACCTCCAACATTTTGGTCAGCAGGCAAACACTTCAACTGGTTGCACCACTCAGGGACTCCTCCCAACAGAAGAGCAGCTCAAATTATCAATCACATCCAAACATGGGCCAGCCTATATGAGTTACTGACAAAAGATGAGTCCCTAAAGAGGAAATTGACCTTGAGGTGTAGAGTGGAATACAAAGGAACATCAGATATTGGCTGGATTTTTGAGATCACCAATTCCAGATAATGCCAGAAAGAAGAAATAAGGTCCAGCACCCAATGACAAGAAAGACAAGTAGGCCTGGAAGTGACATGGAGTGAGCAGAGGAGATGAAACCCAGAGACCCAGGAGGCTGGGCAGAAGAGAGAAATTGGTTTAAGCTCACCAGTAGAACATTCAGGTGATAAAAGACCAGCATCTCAATAGCTAGAAGGACTTAGGATCCTTGCCCTTTGGCAGAAAGCAGCCATAAGAATTTTCAGATCATTACTTAAACTAACACAGACTGAGGTAGAAAATTTGAACAGACCCATAACAAAAGAAGAAATTGAACAAGTCATCAAAAAATTACAAAAAAAAACCCTGGCCCAGATGATTTCACTGGCAAATTCTACCAAATGTTCAGAGAAAAATTGACACCCATCCTACTCAAACTATTCCAGAACGTAGGAAAGGATGGAATCCTCCAAAATTCATTTTATGAAGCAAGCATAACCTTGATACTAAAACCAGGCAAAGACATCACTCAGAAGGAAAACCACAGACCAATGTCCCTCATGAATATAGATGCAAAAATCTTCAACAAAATCATGGCCAATAGATTCCAACAATATATCAAAAATATAATACATTATGCCTAAGTGGGGTTCATACCAGGTATGCAAGGATGGTTCAACATTAGAAAAACAATCAACATCATCAATCACATAAACAAAATAAAGGAAAAGAATTATGTGATCACATCAATCAATGCAGAAAAAGGCATTTGATAACATCCAAAACTCATTCCTGATAAAAACTGTCAGCAAAATAGGAATAGAAGGGAAATTCCTCAACATAATAAAGGGCATATATACAAAACCAACAGCTTACATTATTCTCAATGGAGAGAGACTGAAACCATTCCTCTTGAGGACAGGAACCAGACAAGGATGGCCTCTATCACCACTTCTTTTCAACATTGTATTAGAAGTCCTACCCAGGGAAATAAGGCAACAAAGGGAAATAAATCAAAGGCATCCAAATTGGTCAATAAAAAGTAAAATTATCCCTATTTGCTGATGATCTGATCCTATACATTGAAAACCCAAGAGATTAAGCAAAACAAACAAACAAAACTACTGGAACTAATTGATCTAATATAGTGACAGGATACAAGACCAACACACAAAAAACAGTTGGATTCCTCTACACCAGCAAAGAGATTGCTGAAAAGGAAATATGGGAATCAATACCATTAATAATAGCAATGAAAAAAAATAAAATACTTGGGAGTAAATCTTACTAGGGACACAAAAGACCTGTACAAAGAAAACTACAAAACACTACTTCAAGAAACCATAAGAGATATACAGAAATAAAAGAACATACTGTGCTCGTGGATAGGAAGATTGATACTTCCCAAGACAATTTATACATTCAATGCAATCCTAATCCAGATCTCATCTACATTCTTTAAGGATATGAAAAACAAATCATTCATTTTATATGGAAAGGAAAGAAACTTCAGATAAGCAAAGCACTATTGAAGAAGAACAAAGTAGGAGGTCTCACACTCCCAGATCTCAAAAAGTACTGTACATCCACAGTAGCCAAAACAGCTTGGTATTAGTGTGACAACAGACACATAGACCAGTGGGACAAAATGGAGAGCCCAGAAATAGATCCATCGGCCTATGGTCAGCTGATTTTTCACAAAGGGCTGAAATCCATTACATGGGGAAGAGGTGGTCTCTTTAACAAATGGTGCTGACAAAACTGGATATCAATTTGCAGAAAAATGAAACAAGATCCGTACCTCACACTGTACACAAAAAACAACTCCAGATGGATCAAAGACTTAAATGTGAAACCTAAAACTATAAAGTTTCTCAAAGGAAAAATTGGGACAAATTTTAGGGGTCCTAATTTATAGTATAAACAAACTATCAAGCATAACGCAAAATGCAGAAACAGCAGAAGATAAACTAGGTGAATACCAAAAAGACAAACTCATTGCCGTCAAGTCAATTCCAACTTATACAACCCCTCCTTGGGTTTCCAAGGTGGTATCACTACAGAGATACCTTCCAAGGAGTGGCTGGTGGGTTTGAACCATCAGCTTTCAAGTTAGCAGTCAAATGCCTTAGGCACTATGCCACTAGATGAATGAGACCTTCTGAAAATTAAATTTTTTTGTGCTTCAAAAGATTTCTCCAAAAGAATAAAAAGAGAACCTATAGATGGGAAAAAGATATTTGGTAACGACTATCTAACAAGGGATTTATCTCTAAAATTTATAGACAACTCCAACAACTCAACAACAAAAAGACATACAATCCAATTAAAAAATGGGCAGAAGATATGAACAGACACTTCACCCAAGAAGATATCCAGGTGGCCAACAAACACATGAAGAAATGTTCACAATCATTAGCCATTAGAGAGTTGCAAGTCAAAACAACAATGAGATACCATCTTGCCCAGCACTAATAGCAAAGTTCAACAAGACAGGAAATAACAAATGCTGGTGAAGGTGTGGAGAGACTGGGACTCTCATACAATGCTGGTGGGATTGTAAAATGATACAACCACCGTGGAAAGCAGTATGGCAATTCCTTAAAAAGTTGGAATTAGAAATACCATTTGACCCAGCAATCCCATTGCTAGGTGAGAGCCAAGACACAAACAGAAATATGCACATCCATGCTCATTGCAGCCCTGTTCACAATAGTAAAAAATGGAAACAACCTAGGTACCCATCAACTGAAGAATGGATAACCAAACTATAATACATACACACAATGGAATACTATGCAACACTAAAGAATAATGTAGGATCTGTAAAACACAACATTATGTGGGTGAACTGGAGGACATAATGCTAAGTGAAATAAGTCAATCACAGAAGGACAGATATTGTATCAGTTCATTATTGTAAGAAGTCAAGGAAAGATTTACATATGGAAGAAAACTTCCTTTGTTGGTTAGCAGGGGTGGGAGGGGAGGACAGGAAACACTGCAATAATTTTAAAAAGAAATTTTAAAAAAAGTTTCAGATCATACAAAAGTAAGTTGACTGATTTCTTTGTTTAGCTAGAGGGAAGAGAAGATTAGGCTATGGAGTACATATCCAGCTCTCACTGCTGACCAAGATTTTGATCAATGCAAAGAAAAAAGGTGGTGGAGGAGAGGCCTCCAGTGAAGAACAGTGGTGTCTCTCATTTTCTTGAAGGTACCATTTATTAGAGGAATCCCTCAGTGACGCAAACAGTTAAGCCTCTACTACTAGTCAAAAAGTTGACTATTTGAACCCACCTGGAGATGTCAAAGGGAGCTCTGGTGGCGTAGTTCCTAAGGCATTTGACTGCTAACCAGAAGGCTGGCAGTTCAAACCCACCAGCCTCTTCTCAGAAGGAAGATTGGGCAACCTACTTCCATAGTGATACTGCCTCAGAAACCCAAGGAGGGGTTGCTATGAGTCAGATTCCACTCGATGGCAGTGTGTTTGGTTTTTGGTTTGAAAGATGTCAAAAGGAGCTCTGGTGGCTTAGTAGGTAAGGCATTTGGCTGCTAACCAGAAGGCCGGTGGTTCAAATTCACCAGCTGCTTCCTTTAAGATTCACAGCCTTGGAAAGCCAGTGAGGGTCACTATGAGTCAGAATCAACTCTTTGGCAGTGGGGTTGGTTGTTTTGTTTTAGAGATGTCAAAGACAGGCCTGTCAATCTGATTCCAAAAGGTTACAGTCTTGAAAATCCTATGGAGCAATTCTACTCTTCAGACAAGGGGTCACCATGAGTCAGAATCAATTCGAAAGCAACCACCAACAATAACCATCTATTGAGCCCTTTCTAATCCTCAAAACCACCCTATATAGTATTATCATCATTCTATAAATGCAAAAATTTGAGGCCACAAACTAAGTAACGTACTCTATATCCACACAATTAATTAAGCAATAGAGAGAGAAACACGAAGCCAGTACTTTTAAACATTATCACTATATTCCCTGCTTGACTTCTTCAATTAACCCTAAATTGAAGAACAAAGATGACACTTTGAAGACTAAGGTGTGCCTAACCCAAGCCATTGTATTTTCAATCACCTCATATGCATGTGAAAGCTGGACAGCAAATAAGAAAGATGAAAGAAGAGTTGATGATTTTGAATTGTTTTGTTGGAGAAGAATACTGAAAATAACATGGACTGCTTGTTGTTATGTTGTTGTTGTTGTTAAGTGCCGTCGAGTCATTTCCGACTCATAGCGACCCCATGCTCAGCAGAACGAAACACTGTCGGATCCCGCGCCAGCCCCACAATCCCTGCTATACTTGAGCCCATCATCGCAGCCACTGTATCAATCCATCTCGTTGAAGGCCTCCCCCTCTTTCATCGACCCTCCACCCTACCAAGCATGACATCCTTCTCCAGGGAATGGTCCCTTCTTACAAATGACCAAAATAGGTGAGACGAAGTCTGGCCATTCTTGCTTCCAAGGAGCATTCTGGCTGCACTTCCTCCAGGACAGATCTGTTAGTTCTTTTCGCAGTCCACAGTACTTTCAGCATTCTTCGCCAGCACCACAACTCAAAAGCATCAACTCTTCTTCGGTCTTCCCTATTCATTGTCCAGCTCTCACATGCATACCAGGCGATTGGAAATATCATGGCTTGTGTCAGGCGCACCTTAGTCCTCAAGGAGATATCCTTGCTCCTCAGCACTTGAAACAGTTCCTTCGCAGTTGACTTCCCCAATGCTACACGTCGTCTAATGTCCTGACTGCTGCTTCCATTGGCATTGATTGTAGAACCAAGCAACGTGAATTCCTTGACAACCTCAATCTTCTCTCCATTTATTGTGATGCTGCTCATTGGAACATGGACTGCTAGAAGAACAAATAAATCTGTCCTGGAAGAAGTGCAGCCAGAATGCTCCTTGGAAGCAAGAATGAACAGACTTTGTTTCATCTACTTTGGTCATGTCGTCAGAAGGGACCATTCCCTTGAGAAGGGTATCGTACTTGGTAAAGCAGAGGGTCAGCGAAAAAGGGTAAGACCCTGAGCAAGACACACTGGCTGCAACAACAGGCTCAAGCATAGCAAGGATTATGAGGATGCACAGGACCAGGCTGTGTTCTGTTCTGTGGCACATAGGGTTGCTATGAGTCGAAGCCAACTCAATGGCACCTAACAACAACTACATTGGATATCATGGGGCAAACAGAAGTTCACTGACACATTTCTCTGTGTAGGATGTTAAGGAACACTGGCTACCTTAGAGATTTCCAGATTGACTTCACACTCATTTAGGCTTTCAGACTAAAATAAGGCAGTAGGTGCCAAAGACCTGTAAAGATAGCTAAAAACTAAGAACATTGATCGGAGAACAATGCCAACGATACTATGGAGCAATCATTGCTAAACAGAGATAATTCCTCCTCCTAAAACCAAATTGCAGGGTCAAATTAAATGAAGAAGAAAAGAGTTACTCCTTTTTGGACATCAGTTTTACAAAATGGTTACATATGAAGAAGACTGATTTCCTGTGACTACGACTTGAAGGTGATAGTAGTTATTTTAAATCTTTGCCATGCTACACAGAGATTGTTTATGCAGCAAGCAATTTCTACAGAGATGGGGCTTGAAGAAATGTGCATGGCTCAGCAGAGGCAAAGGAGTGTAGGGACCTGTCAGCCGAAACTTGGTGCACTGAATAAAAATATTTACAGGACTACTTCATGAAATGATCCATTTCCAAGGCATCAACTGTTTTATGCAATATCCCATAGCACTAAAAAAGTTCCCATCTGGGTCTCCATATATAGGGAGTTGAAATATGTTCTTATGAATATTGACATGATTGGAATAGCTATGTGTAACTACACCTAAAATGTGATCTAAGGGGCATAGGATTAACGGTGCTGCAAATTGAAATTTTGGATGTGTCGTATTGTGAACAGGACATCTGCAAGCTTTTTCTCTTTTTTTCTTTCTTTCATGCCATTATAAAAATGTGTATGTTCTGCAATTTCAGGATAATGTTTTTGGTTTGCTGCTTAGTGATATAATGGAAAGAATACGCAGCTGAAAATTTGTCTGCAGTGCAGCTGGAATGCTAATATCCCAGTTATCATATAATGTGCATTTATTTAGAAAAATGAGGCTGGTCTTTTTTCTCTCTCTGTCTCTTTTTATTCATTTAGCTCAGTAAATGCTATATATAAGGAAAAGGAAAACAAATGCTCCACTAACCAGGGTTTTTCTCAACCTCAGCACTATTGACATTTGAGATCAGATATTTCTTTGTTGTGGGGGATAGCCCTGTGTATCATAGGATGCTTACCAGCATCCCAGGCCTCTACTCACTAGATGCCAGTGGCAACCCATCACTTCAGATGTGACTACCAAAATCAGGACTGGCTGCATAATTATTGAATCCAAATGAGGAACTTGCAGATTCTAATCACCTTCTCTTACCTAGTTTAGAACCAAAGAGATAATTTAATTTGTTTCACCAGATCAAATAAAGAAAGAGTCTGGCAATAGCAGTAAACCCCAAGATAAGCTAAATTATGTCCCAACTTGGCATTTGTATAAGCATATACATCTCTGTTTCCAGAGGTGATTAGATTAAATGGTTTTTAGCATGCACTTCATGTGTATACAGTGCTAAAGATTCAGAGAGAGGGGTAGATTGTGACAAATGCCATTGCTGCTGTTATTCAAATGTTCTATATTGCCAGTATGCTGCTTAAAGTGATATTTAAGCAAAGAACTGTATCTCAACCAGGTGCTCACAAAGGATGAAAGTTTTCACACCCATCCTAGCTCAAATTCTGAGCAAATATTTCTATCATTTAGGACATGGGATCATGTTTTCCTATCTGGGCATCATCCCACATGGCACATTCTATCTCCACAGACTGAATCATTTTGCTGGGAGATTTTTTATTAACTTTATTAACTCCAGAATCGTTAGAAGAGGCCATGAGCTAATGGATTGGAGTCAAGTCTGGGTGCAGTGAGTTTCCTGTGAGGCTGTGGAACGGGGAAAGGTGTTTCCTCACCTCGGTTCTGTGCTAAATAAACAAATGCTTTCCACAGAATTCAGAATTAGTGCCACATAACCCACAACTAACCAGAACCCACCTTTTTGTACTGTTTTTGTTGTTGTTAGGTGAGTCGGCTCCAACTCATAGTGACCCTATATACAACAGAACAAAACACTGCCCAGTCCTACGCTAGCCTCACAATCCTTGATATACCTGAGCCCATTGTTGCAGCCACTGTGTGAATCCATCTCACTGAAAGTCTTCCCCTTTTTCACTGACCCTCCACTTTACCAATCATGATATCCTTCTCCAGGGAATGGTCCCTTCTGACAATATGATAAAGCAGGTGAGACTAAGTCTGGCCATTCTTGCCTCCAAGGAGCATTCCAGCTGCACTTCCTCCAGGGTGTATTTGTTAGTTCTTCTGGTTGTCCGTGGTATTTTCAGTATTCTTCACCGATACTGTAACTCAAAAGAGTCAGCTCTTCTTCAGCCTTCCTTATCCATTGCCCAGCTTTCACATGACTATGAGGTGATTGAAAACACTATGGCTTGGGTTAGCACATCTTAGTCTTCAAAGAGACATCTATGCTCTTCAGCACCTTAAAGAGGTCTTTTGCTGCAGATTTGCCCAGTGCAACACAACATCTGATTTCTTGCCTGCTGCATCCATTGGTGATGATTGTGGAACCCAATAATATGAAATC
>NW_006921617.1:7825739-7829615 GCF_000298275.1 Orycteropus afer afer
ACATGGAGGGATGGACACTGGGAAGAGGTAACTATGGGGAAGAAGTGGGAGGGGAGCTGTTGCATTGTGGTAAACTGTGGTCAATGTCCTGAGACAAAGTATATGTAAACTGCTGTATGGAAAGTGAATTTGCTCTGTAAATCTTCACCCAAATCACAATTAAAAAAAAAAAAAAAAAATGCACAGTCCCAATATTACCAAACTACATGGCAGGCCATCAACTAAGTCCATTGTAAGTCCCAAGGTTGGCAGAGCATAGCAGGCTGCTGAGCAACGACATGGTTACATGCAAGGTCCAAGCATGCCATAGGCTAGAGACCATCCTCAAGGCTTCTCCTTATATACAGGAAGCAGACCACATCCCAAAGGCAGCTACTCAGCTGCTTGTGGTAGATCCCACCATGGAATTGATTGCCAGTCTCATCATGGGGAATAACTACCACCAGCTGCCTAGCCACTCAACCAGGCCCAGCCAAGTTGACACACAACATAATCACCACAATAGTCAATAAAACTCAAGTAAACATCTTTCTAGTATTCTTTGCTTCCAATCAAGGTCCATCTGATATTAGCAATGATATCCCTTGTTTCATGTCCTCTTCTGAATCCAGCTTGCATTTCTGGAAGTTTCCTGTCAATATACCGCTGCAACCATGTCTGAATTATCTTCAGCAAGATTTTATTTGCATGTGATATTAATGATATTGTTTGATAATTTCCACATTCTGTAGGATCACCTTTCTTTGGAGTGGGTACAAATATGGATCTCTTCCAGTCAGGTGGAATTTTTGGCATAGATGAATAAGTGCCTCCAGCGGAGCATTCGTTTATTGAAACAACTCAATAGGTATCCTGTCAATTCCCGGAGCCTTGTTTTTCACCAATTCCTTCAAAGAAGCTTTGAATTCTTCCTTCAATACCATTGGTTCTTGATCATATGCCACCTCCTGAAATAGATGAATATCTACCAATTCTTTTTGGTACAGTGACTGTGTACTTCTTCCATCTTCTTTTGATGTTTCCTGCGTCATTCAACATATTGCCCATAGAATCTTTCAATATTGGAACTCGAGGCTTGAATTTTCTCTTCAGTTCTTTCAGCTTGAGAAATGCTGAATATTTTCTTCCCTTTTGGTTTTCTAATCCCAGGTCTTTGCACATTTCATTATAATAATTGACTTTGTCTTCTTGAGCTGCTCTTTGAAATCTTCTGTTCAGCTCTTTTATCTTGTCATTTTCTTCCATTTGCTTTAGCTACTCTCTGTTCAAGGGCAAGTTTCAGAGTCTCTTCTGACATCCATTTTGGTCTTTTCTTCCTTTCCTGACTTTTTAATGACCTTTTGTTTTCTTCGTGGATGATGTTCTTGCTGTCATTCCACAATTCATCTGGTTTTCGGTCATTAGTGTTCAGTGCATCACCTGTATTCTTTAGATAGTCTCTAAATTCAGGAGGAATGTAATCAAAGTCTTATTTTGACTCTCATGGACTTCTTTTAATTGTCTTCAGCTTTAACTTGAACTTACAAGTGAGAAGTTGGCAGTCTGTTCCACAGTCAGCCCCCTGGCCTTGTTTTGGCTAAAGTTATTAAGCTTCTCCATTGCTTCTTGCCACAGATGTAGTCAATCTGATTCCTGTGTACTCTGTCTGGTGAAGTCCATGTGTATAGCCATTGTTTGTGTTGTTGAAAAAAGGTATTTACAATGAATAAGTCATTGGTCTTGCAAAATTTTATCATGCAATCTCCAATATCATTTGTATCACCAAGACCATATTTTCCAACTACTAGTGATTCTTCTATGTTTCCAACTTTTGCATTCCAATCACCAGTGATAACCCATCTTGATTGCATGTTTGGTCAATTTCAGACTACAGAAGTTGATAAAATCTTCAATTTCCTTGTCTTTGGCTTTGGTGGTTGGTGGGTAAATTTGAATAATAGTGGTATGAACTGGCATATGGATATTATCCTATCAGTAACAGCATTATTCTTCAGGATAGTTCTTGAAACATTCATTGTCATAATGAATGCCATGCCATTCCTCTTCAATTTGTCATTCCTGGCATAGTAGAGCAAATGGTTGTCTGATTCAAAATGGCCAAAACCAGTCAGTTTCAGCTCACTAATGCCTAGAATATTGATTTTTATGTATTTCATTTCATCTTTGGCAATTTCCAATTTTCCTAGAGTCATACCTCTTACATTCCATGTTCTGATTATTAATGGATGTTTGCAGCTGTTTCTTCTCATTCTGAGTCATGTCACATCAGCAAATGGAGGTCCTGAAAGTTTTACTGCATCTTTGTCATTAAGGTTGACTCTAATTTGAGGAGGGAGCTCTTCCCCAGTCATATCTGGAGTGCCTTCCAACCTGCGGGGCTCATCTTCTGGCACTCTATCAGACAATGTTTCAGGGCTATTCATATTTTCCAGCAATGTATCAGACAGTGTTTCACTGCTATTCACAAGGTTTTCACTGGCCAGTTCTTTGAGAAGTGGATGGCCTCTTCCTTCTTCCAAGTCTGTCTTGGTCTGGAAGCTCTGTTGAAACCTGTCCACCATGAGTGACTCTGCTTGTATTTGAAATACTGCCTCATAGCAACATGCAAGCCACCACAGTATGACAAATTGACAGACAAGTGTCCTGAAAGGAGTTAAATCCTCACTGACAACATTCAGGGGGCAATCTCTTAAAAGGAGAATGAGCAGTCACACAGGATTTCAGATTTCAGATCTGAGAGTTTAGGGATTAGATAGAGAGTACATCTCAAAATTATGATTGTTGTTGTTGTTGTTTGGTGCCATCAAGTCAGTTCTGACTCATAGTGATGCTCTGTACAACAGAACCAAACAGTGCCCTGTCCTACACCATCTTCACAAGCATTGCTATGCTTCAGCCCATTGTTGCAGCTACTGTGCCATTGCATCTTGTTGAGTGTCTTCCTGTCTTTCACTGACGCTCCACCAAGCATGATGTCCTTCTCCAGGGCCTCGTCCCTCCTGATAACATGTCCAAAGTATAAGAGATGAAGTATCACCACACTCACTTCAAAGCAGCATTCTGGCTAAACTTTTTCCAAGAAAGATGTATTCATTCTTCTGGCAGTCCATGGTATATTTAATAATCTTTGCTGTAATTCAAAGACATAAATTCTTCTTCAGTCTTCCTTATTCGTTGTCCAGCTTTTGCATGCATATGAGGCAACTGAAAGTACCATGACTTTTGTCAGGTGCACCTCAGTCTTCAAAGTGACACTTCTGGTTTTAAACACTTTAAAGAGATCTTTTGAAGCAGATATGCACTGTGTATTTCATCCAGCAAGGTCCACCTATATAGTCACCATGTATGTTGGAAAAAAAAAGGTTTGGCCATGAATAATTTGTTGGTCTTACAAAATTCTATCATGAAAGCTCCAGCTTCATTTCTGTCACCTTCTTATCAATCCTCCTTTGTTTCCAACTTTTGCATTCCAATCACCAATAATTATCAGTGCATCTTTTTTGCATGTTTGATCAATTTCAGACTGAAGAAGTTGGCAAAAATCATCAATTTCTTCATCTTTGACATTAGTGGTTGGTGCATAAATTTGAATAACAGTCATACTAACTTGTCTGTCTTCCTTGTAAGCATATGTATATTAACCTATTACTGAGAGTGTTGTAAAAATTATTATAATTTTTAATTTTTATTATTTATTAAATTCCTCCAATCCCAAAGATACTCTTTAGTGTTGGTTAAAAAAAAAAAAAAATACAGGTAGCAGTTTAACATTATGAATTTTAAATTATTTTATATAGCTATTCAAATCAAACTTAAACTTGTAGAAATTTATAGGTTTTTCTTGCTTTTATGCCTTTTCCTTTGCTCTTTATTTTT
>NW_006921617.1:7829715-7831088 GCF_000298275.1 Orycteropus afer afer
AGCAGACCTCTTCCAAATATTCTTTTCTGATGTCATTATATCATACCCTATCTCAGAATATAAGTCCTAATTTTAAGGTCCACAAACAGCTACAATTGCCTAATAAGCACAAAGCACAAAGTATTTTGGAAAGAATAATCCCTCATCATTCCAAAGTCCCTGATATCCTATTACACAGAACCATCAGATTCAATGGAACCGCCATGACTCATTTTCTTTCTATGCCTTTATTTACCCTCACCTCATTACACAAAGGATTTCAGGCAACCTACAAAAATACATATATAACAAAAGAATGAAATAGTTGAGGGAATCAGGGCAAAGGCAAATGAGGAAAGGAAGCTAGTAGAGACCAGAGGTAAGATCAGGGCAAGGAGGTCAGTGATGGATTAGTGGTAGAATTCTTGTCTTTCATGCAGGCGACCCAAGTTTTGATTCCTGGCCAATGCTCCTCAAATGCAGCCAACACCCATCTGTCAGTAAAGGCTTATGTGTTGCTATGTTACTGAACAAGTTTTAGTGAAACTTTCAGATTAAGACAGACTGTGAATAAAGACCTGATGATCTGTTTCCAAAAAAATCAGCCAGTGAAGACCCTATGGATCTTATTGTGCATGGGGTCACCACAAGTTGGAGGCTTACAACAAAATCATGGCATGGGACCCTGTCTAGTTATAAAAAGTGAGCCCAGAATGTGGCTTCAAACTTCCTAGTGGTCAAATCAGTGACTGAAAGACTCTCACTATAAGACTGAAAGCAAACTGTTTGATTCACTTCTGACAGTTATTCCTCTGGTGATACGTCCTAAGAAAATGGTATCAGACAGGGACCTCAGTGACACCTGAATCCATTTTGTTCATCTTCTTAACCATTTTCAAGGCAAGGCTTAAGCCCTCCCAAGTAGGACATGGGTGTTTCTCATTGTTAAAAGTACAAGCATAGTGCCTCAGGCACTTAACTGCTAGCCAGAAAGCTGACAGTTCAAATGCACCAGCCACTCCTTGGAAGGAAGGTTGGGCGATCTACTTCCATAGTGATACTGCCTCAGAAACCCAAGGGGGTTCGCTATTAGTCAGGTCCAACTCCATGGCACATAACAACAACAGTCCCTGACTTCTGACAGGGTTCTATTCCAATGACTCCATTGTAAGTTTGTTCGGACATAAATCAAATATCTTTTTTCCCCCTTTCATTATGATTGCCTTTATAAATCCAATCTTTATTTATTTGGGAGAGTTTATATCCATATCTAGAGGAGAGCTGGAGAAGAGCAATCAGCCGAAGGGATTAGGTGAGGAGGGGAAACTCAGGGACGCCCAAAGAAGCAGGCCAGAAGAGCAGGAGAAAGGGGATTAAAAGACAGGAAGCCAGAC
>NW_006921617.1:7832143-7833509 GCF_000298275.1 Orycteropus afer afer
ATGAAGGTTGAAGAATACAGTCTGCAGTATGGATTACATCTCAACATAAAGAAAACAAAAATCCTCACAACTGGACCAATGAGCAGCATCACAAGAAATTCATGGAAGAGGTGAATGTATGGTTAGAATAGATCAAGAGACTTGACTTTGCCTTATATTATGTCCAGATAATTTGCTGTGTACTCTGAGACCTCTTAATTTGAGCTCTGTCCTACTTTCTTCCAGTTTTAGATACCTTGGCAGGCTTACTGTATAGATACAGATGTGATTTCTGTTTTGTTTTCTTTCTAAACCCTTATAAACATCCAGACCTAATTTCAGCAGGTACGAATCTCAGTTTGTGAATAACAAGAATGATCACATTCTATCTTCTTTTAAATCAATATAAAGCTGTTGCTGAGCCCCTGTCCCACAGGACTGTCTGGAAATTGAATATCAGTCATTACTAAAGCATTCTGCTGGCTCCCACTCCTGAACTGTGCAAGGGATTTGGGTCTTAGAGCCTGAGCATCAGGGAAGATCATTTGGTCATTGGGCAATAGTGTGTTCCTCTGAACACAGAAACTGTTACTATACTGCCTTCACCATACCTTTAGATTGGGAGGCTCTGTTTCTTGTATGTCATGCTTCTTTTTGTTAGCTGCCATCAAGTCAGCTAATTCATGGTGACCCCATGCACAATAGAACCACACGTTGCCTTGATTCTGTGCCATCCCTGTCATTGGTTGGGGAATTGGACTGCTGCGATCCATAGGGTTTTCATTGGCTGATTTCCAGAAATAGATTGTCAAGCCTTTTTTCCTGGTCCAACTAAGTCTGGAAGCTCCTCTGAAACCTGGTTAGCATCACAGCAACATGCAAGCCTTCACTGACAGATGGGTGGAGGCTGTGGCTGCACTTGAGGAGCATTTGCTGGGAATTAAACTCAGGACTTCTGCATGGGAGGCAGGAATTCCACCACTGAACCGTCACTGCTGCCTGGGATCTAGGAGGAGGCTGAGGGATGGCTGTGCTAAGGTCTGCCCTATCTAGGTGCCCCACAGAGTGACTCCTGCTCACTTTATTGCCTCTCTGGGCACTCCTATAATAGCTGGGAATCTGGGCTGCTCACAGGACTTACATACCTCTCTCTCCTTTCCCAGGAATACACTTTTCTATATCTCCTTTTGGATCAGTTTAGGGTTTTACAAAATGAGCAAGAGCTATTAACTTTAAGTAGCTTCTGTGTTCTCTCTCAAATTCAGTGCAAGAAAATAGTAAGGACCTGGCTGCTATTTGCAAGGGAGTGGTTGAGTGGAGGAGGAGAGGAAAATGCAGTGAGAACACAAGCAATTTGATATCTCAGTAAATTATCCTTCCACAGTTT
>NW_006921617.1:7834352-7835688 GCF_000298275.1 Orycteropus afer afer
CCACCAGCCACTCCTCAGAAGGAAGGTTGGGCAATCTACTTCCGTAGTGATACTGCCTTAAAAACCCAAGGAGGGGTCGCTATGAGTAGGGTTTGACTCGACGGCACATAATAACAACAACAACAAGTGTGAGTTATAGGAAGTTATACGCAAACTAATCCAAATTCTCCAGAATTTTCAATGGAAATTGGTAGGATACATTTTAGAGCAAAATGTCTTTTTACAGCACTGCAGGTCCTGATTAACATGCAGGCTTATTGAGTTATTGGTCTGGTGATCCAAGATTATGTACAGCTTTCGAAGGGTGAGTAAGATAATTATGTCTTTATTTCTATGAAGGCAGAGTTGGGATACATGCTGCAGAAAGGGGGCAAGAAGGCATGCAATAAGAAGTAAGAGACAAGAAGTAGGAAAGAAAATGTAGGCATGGCTATGACTCACTGGACTATGTTACCAAGTTTTGTTCCCTAGTGATTACAGGTTATCCTTGATTTACAGCATAGGTTATGACAAATACTTACAACTATCAATTTTTATTTTTATTTTTTTGTACAACTTATGTACTTACATACAATGTTGCAGATGTTGCATTTGCTGATGTTATCTTTCTCAGATGCTCATGCATGGAAGTTCTGCTTAATGATTTACTGTTCAAAACACTGCCATACAGCAGGCTATGGCCTAATCTACAAGGAAGTTGGTGTCAGAAGTAGAAATAGATAGGAAGTTGGGAAATGTTCAGCTCTGAGGACATATGGCAGTTGAACTATGCACGTGACTGGCAGCTGTTACAACTCCAACTTCATTGTTGTGACACTGATGCCTACTTAATTGTAAACCAGCCCTATGGCAGATCTTATTTGGTGTTTCATGACATAAGAAGCATCAATTTGAAGAAGCACAATTTAAAGTTGAGTCGTTCAAGTTTCCCTAACTGTAACACTGGCACAGCTTGTATCACCAGTAATATGTCTAGGGAAAGAAATCATGTCACTGAAAGTTCTAATCTAGATATGTATGTGCAGCTCTCCTCTGTTGTTGTTGTTGTTGTTGTTAAGTGCCATCGAGTAGTTTCCGACTCATAGCAACCCCATGCACAGCAGAACGAAACACTGCCCAATGCCGTGCCAGCCCCACAATCCCTGCTATAAATGAGCCCATCATCACAGCCACCGTATCAATCCAACTCCTTGAAGGCCTCCTCCTCTTTCGTCGACCCTCCACCCTACCAAGCATGACATTCTTCTCCAGGGAATGGTCCCTTCTTACAACATGACCAAAATAGGTGAGATGAAGTCTGGCCATTCTTGCTTCCAAGGAGCATTCTGGCTGCACT
>NW_006921617.1:7838938-7843201 GCF_000298275.1 Orycteropus afer afer
ACGTCTACATGTAACCAGAGTAGGACAAACAGACAGACGAGTTTGTCCTGCTGTTGGAGACCTCTCGTATCCCCCCACCTGGGTCCCTGTTGTTGTTAAGCAGTCTACTCGAAAAGGACTGGGTCCAGGATCTGGCAGTTAGATGGTCTTTGGGGTGCTTCTGCCCGCCTAAAGAGCAATTTTGAAAAGTTGGAAGTAGAATACCATATTGGTGTGAACTGAGAAGTGAATAGGAGATGAAAACAACACATTCCCTGCCCTCAAAGACAGATAAGCCCAGTAGGGGCTATTGCTAATTCAACAGGCAATTACAAAAAGACAAAGTCTTTATCTTGGATCCATGACTGTGCTTCCAAAAAATACAAAGAAATCATGTGCCAAACTTGGTGGCTTGTATGTTAGTACATTTTTGGGGGAAGAGAGACTTACAGTTTCCTGAGATCCAATTGTTTAGTATCAGGAGTCAAGAAAACAGATGACTGAATGGCTATAGGTCAGGATTCTGAGACTTCATAAAGGGCAAGTATGGAGTTAAAGTCGGGGTCCAAGTTGGGTAGAAAAAGGTATAAACCCATAAGGCAACTCTTCAGGAATTGTTTAACCAGTGGATCATGAAACACTTTGAGGGCTAGTTGAGGAGTTCTTGGTAAAGAACAGGAGCAGTGAAAGTAAGCCCCAAAGCGCTGGGAGCCAAAAGTCATTTAACAGGTATTTGGTAAGCGCCTATTTTGGCCCAGGCATAGTGCTGGGTCTTAGGAATGTTTCCCGCAGACACAGATTCTAAAGGAATTTGTGTTTGTGTTTAGAAAGTGAGATACAGGGATCTGAGATTTTGTAGATGAAAACAATTCTCTCACTACCTCAGGTTGTTGTTGTTAAGTGCCATGGAGTCAATTTTAACTCAAGTGACCCTATGTGACACAGTAGAACTGTCTCATAGGGTTTTCTTGGCTGTGATTATTTTGGAACAAATCACCAGGTCTATCTCCTGCAGAGCAGCTGGTTGGGTTCAAACCACCAATGTTTTGGTTAGCAGCCAAGTACTTAACCATTTGCACCACCACAGTTTCTTACTTCAAGTTGTTGTTGTTGTTGTTATGTGCCCTCGAGTCAGACCCAACTCATAGCGACCCCTCCTATAGCTTCCGAGTCTGTATCACTATGGAAGTAGATTGCCCCATCTTCCTTCGGAGGAGTGGCTGGTGGATTTGAACAGCCAGCCTTCTGGTTAGCAGTCAAGTGCCTTAGCCACTATGCTACCAGAGCTCCCAAGTTAGTTTTGCTCAGTTATTTCATTCTTAAGTCACAGTGTTCACACTTGAAATTTAGAAAAAAGAAAGAGAAAGGAAAGACACGCATAGCAATGCAACCCACCAAGCTGCCAAGTCTGTTCCACTCTCTTGCTCATTCTCTCATTTGAGTCATGGAAAGAGAAGGAAAAATCAGGATGACAATAAAAAAAAAGAAAGACAGGATTAATATGTTCAAACTTTGCATTTCAACTTTGAGCTGACATTGTGGTGAGGTGCTTTCCAGTTGCTTTGTCTGGCCATGTCAAGAAGTGACCGTGATTTATTGTGCCACCTCCATAATTTCAATGCTCTTGATCTCCCACTGGAAACAGTGACAAGTAAGGTTAACTGCTGTGTAAAAAGACAGTATGAGTAATGCTTCATGCATGGAGCTGGCACTGATCTTCAGTGAGATGTGGAGGTAGCAGGGGTGTTAGCCATTGGTTAAATCCCTTCCAAACTTCAGCCTCCCAAATGCCCTGACACCTTTTAGAACTATTGGCACTTGTATGGAAAAACATGTTAAATTGTTTTTAGGAGTTGTTTGCTTTTCTTTATTCCTTCACAAACATGCAAACTGCCAACTTTTTTGCATTTGCACTTTGTATAATTATTAATAACTAGTATTAACTGTCCATTCCATGTCAGGCGTTGTCTACATGTTTTATACTCATTTTTTTCAGTTAATCCTCACTTTATCATTCCCCATTACAATCTCCATTTACAGATGAGAAGAACAAGGCACGGAAAGATTAACAACTCACCAAGAAGTACCTAGTAAAGCCAGAATTTGAGCCCAGGTTATCTGACTGCAGAACTCTAATATTTCAAACCCCACTGCCTTCAATTCTATTCTAACTCATGTCAACCCCATATGTTTCAGAGTAGGACTTACTCCATATGATTTTCTAGGCTGTAATCTTTACAGAAGCAGATCACCAGGTCTTTCTTCTGTGGTCCTGCTAGATAAGTTTAAACTACCAACCTTTAAGTTAATAGTCAAGCACAAACCTCTTGACCATCTAGGAATCTATAATATGCTACTATTTCTGTTCATTCTTAGTCACTTAATTCAATGAACTTATCCCAACTTGTCTTTTTTCTTCAGCCAGTTTGTATACATTTCTAAAGGATTGCTTGCTCTGCTACTAGTGAATAAATCAGGATGTGCATCACTATAGAAAATAATATTTTTAGTCTTCCAAAGTCACACCTTCCCTTGTGGCACAGGGTCTACATCAGAAGCTTTTGTGAATATCTACAAATATTCCATTTATGTTCATCACTTTTTCATAGGCTTATTTCTCATTTCCCCCAAATAAAGGAAAAAGAAGAACAACCATTTCTTGAACACCTACTTCATTCTAAACATTATGGTGGATCCATTAAACCTCAAAATAACCCTATGAGGTAAATATGATCATCCCCACTTTCTACAATGGGAAACTGAGGATCAAGAAAGTTAAGTACATTTCTTCAAGTCTAACTACATAAGAAGTAGAAATGTGTTCAAAAGCCTCTGTGATTTCCACTTCACCAGGACTAGGAATTTATCAGGTACATATTAGTAACTTCTGATGTCTCACACTCTATCAAACATACAGATGAGAAGAAATTGAAGGGAATGGAAAAAGGCAGTTAGAGAAGAGGTTGCAGGAGTAGGGTTGGAGTTGGTTTCTGAGCTTAACTATCCCTGAAACACTGGAAAAATTACTCCTTCACATTCTATATTTTTTTACGGTCTGTCTAAAGTCTTGTCAGAGACTTCAAATTACAGTGTCTGGCTGACAACCTTGAGATGCTAAAGTCAAAGTTTCTTCTCTGGCAAAAAGCCAAACTACCTCCATCTTCTGGCAAATGTACAACCTGTATGAGGTCCTCTCCCTTCCAGAGCGCCTGAGGATAAGGTCAGGGCTGTGCTGCTTTTGGGATCTTGTCCCCCACAGCAACTCAGCTCATCTCCACTGGGTCGCTGGAAAAGAAAATAGTGGCCTGCCCTTCTCTCCTCACACAAATATAGTCAATCTTACCTTCTCAACATTCTCACTTCACTGAAGAATTCTTGAAAGTCAATTCAAATCTTAGTCCAAAGTCTTTTGTTTACAGGAAAAAGAAAAGAATACTGTTGTTTTTGTCTAATGGAAGTACTGTGCTGTGACTGGATTTGCAACAGCAACATGTCAAAATGCCAAAAAAGTGTGTCAAAATAACATTTAAAAAAACTCAGGGGAAACATGTTATAATCCTAAATGAGCATTTTTATTTCTCTGTGTTGAAATTTGTTAGTCTCCTCTCAAGGGTCTTAATAAACCTCACAGAAACACAGAACACTTAATGAACACAATTTAAGGGCCAATTCAGCCCTTGATACCCCCATTACTGTCAAAATATCTCTCACTTCTATCTGTGAGTTCTCCACTTCCAAGTCTTCCTATTCAATTTCTCCAACATCTTTAACCTCCAAAGTATATGCACATTGACTCAAAGTTAATCAACTAAGAAGAATTAATTTCAATTTATTTTCTTTGTTATTTTTGAAGAAAGTATCATAAGGTAATTCCTGACACATTACAGATAACAGTCAAACCCATGGCATTCCTGTGTTGCTGAGGGTTTGTATATTTAATTTAATGGGCTTTTAAATAATGTTCAAGAGTATCAATAGGCAGTCTCCTGGCCTCCCATGATCTGGTTGAGAGAAGATAAGGATATTAGAATTACAGCATGCGTTCTGCTAAATTCAAAGTATCTAGTGTCTTTTTGCTTAACTTGGTAAGAAATACTTGGAGAGGAAATCCATCAAGTCACAATGTAAAGGTTTGGTCCAATGCTAGGAAGCTCCTTGAATGTCCTGGTTTCTACCACCTACATGGTTATCTCTGGTAGCGTAGTGCCTAAGGCACTTGACTGCTAACCAGAAGGCTGGCGGTTCAAACCCACCAGCCACTCCTCGGAAGGAAGGTTGGGCAAT
>NW_006921617.1:7843301-7844548 GCF_000298275.1 Orycteropus afer afer
GTAGTTAATATGCAGAATTAATATGTAAAGTTTCCAGGGCTTTTGGAATTTTCCATGACTTTTGAAAAAGTAAGTAAAAGCATCTCTTCTGGTAGCGTAGTGCCTAAGGCACTTGACTGCTAACCAGAAGGCTGGCGGTTCAAACCCACCAGCCACTCCTCGGAAGGAAGGTTGGGCAATCCTATTTCCGTAGTGATACTGCCTTGGAAACCCAAGGAGGGGTCGCTATGAGTCGGGGGCTGACTCGACGGCATATAACAACAACAACAACAACAACATGGTTATCTGCTGCTGGTCCTCCACTCTACTTCCTACTGCAGAGATGAATCCATTACTCAGAAAGACAAATCAAAATGTACCTATTTCTTTGTGCAAAGTGATTGAAAAACAGGTGAGCCTATGCCATAGCAGAGTAAAAGTTATTTTACAAGAAACATTTTGGATATCAGAAGGGAAAGGACGTCTCTACTTAGTTCAATCACAGTAAGGATTATGTAAGCTTTGAGTAGCTAGTCACCATTTTTGCTATTATGTAGAAACATCTTTGCAAGCATGAAGTCAACAAAGGAACCCAAGATTCAAGAATGAAAAATAGCTTTGATGACTGTTCCAGTTACCTAGTGTCGCTCTGACAGAAGATACACCACAAATGGGATGGCTTTAACAAACAGAAGTTTATTCTCTCACAGTTTTGGAGGTTAGAAGTCCGAGTTCAAAGTGTCAGGCTCTAGGGGCTAGGTGAAATCCCTCAACCTTGGGCTTCAGCTCTGCCTCCTGCTCCCAGCCCTCTGAAGCTAGAGACTTTTCTTCACTCAGACAGCTGCTGGCTGCTGAGGCTGATAAGCCCAAGGTTGACAAGTAAAAAGGCACAGTCTCAATATTACCAAATCACATGGCAGGCCATTAATTCAGGCCCATTGAAAGTCCCAAGGTCAGCAGAGAATGGCAGGGTGCTGAACAACAACACGGCTACCTGCAGGGCTCAACTGTGCCATAAGCTAGAGACCATTCCCAAAACTGTTTCTTATATATGGGAAACAGAGCACATCTCTAAAGCAGCTACTAAGCTGTTTGTGGTAGGTCCCACCATGGAGTTGATTGCCAGTCTCTTCATGGGGAATAACTACCACCAGCTGCCCAGCTACTCAACCAGGCTCAGCCAAGTTGACACACAACCTTAACTACCACAATGACATTGTTTGAATGCTTAGATCCAAACCAGAAGCCAAAATCACTGCCGTTGAGTC
>NW_006921617.1:7849773-7858543 GCF_000298275.1 Orycteropus afer afer
GATTTGACTCATAGGGACCCTGCCTTGAGTTTCCGAAGTAGTATCTCTACAGAAGTAGATTGCCCTTAGATCCAACTGTACATAAAGTCAGAGCCACCATCTTAGTTTTCCAAGGTACATGAGCCAATACATTTCCTTTTGTACTCATGTTAATTGCACTTTGTTCCTCTGCATTCCTGAATAATATATCTGATTCTCCCCATGTTGTTAGCTGTTATTAAGTTAGCCCTCAACTCATGGCAATCTCCTGCACAAAGGGATCAAACCATTATGATCCACAGGGTTTTAACTGGTTGATTTTTTAGAAGTAGATTGCCAAGCATTTCCTAGTCTGTCTGAATCTGGAAACTCCACCAAAACTTGTTCAGCATCATAGCAATACACAGGCCTCCATTGACAGACTGGTGGTCATAGTGCATGAGGTGCATTGGCCAGGAATTGAACTCAAGTCCCCTGAATGGCAGGCAATTCTACCACTGAACCACAATTGTCCCTCAAAAAAAAGTGTTGCTTAAGCCAGCGTTTCATGAATGCATTATGGTTCAATGTGAGTGGGTATTGTACTTTTCTGTTTCTGTAATAGTGAGCCTCGGTGATGCAGTGATTAAAGCATTCATATACTAGCCGAAATATCAGCTGTTGCACCCCACCAGCCACTCACAGAAGAAAGATGTAGCAAACTACTTTCATAAAGATTTACAGTCTTAGAAACCTTACCTTGGGGCAGTTCTGCTCTGTCCTTTAGGGTTTCTATTGAGTCCGTATTGACTTCACAGCAGTGGGTTTATAGTTGTCTGCTACAAAAAAATGTGAGGTGCTACTTGGAAAGGGATCAAAATAGGACTGGGAGAAAAATATGGAACAAAACTCAAAATCATAAAACAGATCAGTTTACTAGTCTGATAGAGATTGGTGAAACCCCCAAGATTATGGCCCCTACTTATACTTCAGACCTGGATTTGAACTCACTTCCATGGCTTCCAGCCAAACAATAAACACAAGTGAACTTTTACACCAGGTAGGTACACTCGTAGAACTATCAACCATGGGAGATCAGAAGGGCGCATTTACACAAGAAGATAGCTCAGAAGGCAGGAATACATAGGAAAGAAAGTAGGAATAGGGAGGAACTGGGCAGAAAGCTGATATATTATGGGGATTCCAATCTGTCATGAAGCAAAATGTGTATGAACTGTTGAATAGGAAATGAATCTATTCTGTTAACTTTCACTCAAATCACAATTTAAAAAAATTAAAAATGTAGGGTGCTTCTATCCAAATGGTTTTATCCCAGAAAAGTACTAATACTGAACACCTGCCCATCCTGAATCATCTTAGTGCTAAGTTTTCACAAAAGAAGATTACTAATCATCTTTCCAATGTGATAGATTCTGATAGATCTGTGGTGAGTTATAAACCAGTACAATCTTTCATCATGGCAATTTAAGAGTAGGAACAAAATTCTTTGAAATATCCATAACATTGGGATTTTCAATATTAAATAACTATCAATATTAAATAAGCAAAAGTACAAAATCTTATGTTATGATTGTCTCCATAAATGTGCATAAGGAAATTTCACTATCTACTTATTATTATTTTTTTTAATCTTAGCAATACTGGAAAAGATGGATACTGTCTTAACGTCATCACACTTAAAGGGTAAACTAGATGTCATCTCTGTAAAATAAGAACTAAGGTAAAGATACCTGTTATATCAAAAAGTATTATTTTTGAGGTATCAGTCAATATAACAAAACAAGAAAAAGAAATAAGATATAAATATGAGAAAAGGAAGGGTAAAGCCATCATTATTTGAAGGAAGCTAAGATTTTACTAGAAAAAGTCAATAGAAGCAACTTCCCAACTACTATTAAAGCAAAGAACAATTCATAGTGTGACTTGAAAAAAATTAGATTAATAGCCAAATCATTTATTTAGTGAACAAACAACTACCAGTTACACTGTGAAATTGAAGGAAAGAGTCCATTTGCAATGGAAAAAGGCCTTTGAACTATTTAGGAATAAATTTAGCAAGAAATGTATAAAACCCATATAAAGTAAACTTTAAAATGCTATTAAGGAACAAAGAGATGATTAAAAATAGAACCATTGCCTTAAATATGGAAAATCACATTATAAAAATGTTATTTCTATCCAAATTAATCAATGAATTTAAAATAATCACAATAAAAGCAGTTGTTACAGGATTAAGGAAAAAAACAGGCGAAGCAATCACAACATTTCTATGAAAAAAAGAAATGAGCAACAGTGGCTACAAAAAAGGAAAGCTGAGAAAGAAAAACAAAGAGGGACACTTGTTGTTGTTGTTGTTTGCCGTCGAGTCGGCCCCGACTCATAGCGACCCCTCCTTGGGTTTCCGAGGCAGTATCACTACGGAAGTAGCATTGCCCAACCTTCCTTCCGAGGAGTGCCTGGTGGGTTTGAACCGCCAGCCTCCTAGTGAGCAGTCAAGTGCCTTAGGCACTATGCTACTAGTTATGCTAAATACTGATATACATGATAAAGCTGGAACAATTTATACAACATACATGGGTTACCATGGGTCAGAGTCAGCTCCACAGCAGCTGGTGGTTACAATTCATGAAAAACTAGATCAATGAACAGAATAGAAAAAAGGAGAAATACATTCAAATGCTATAAGAATTCAATATATGGTAATGATAGTATTTTAAAATAATGGGAACAGCTAAATAACAAATTGCACATAAAATAAGCAATATCACTTGTGAGTACTGTGCCCTTTAAAAGATTATCTATACTTGACTGCTAACCAGAAGGCTGGCGGTTCAAACCCACCAACCACTCCTCGGAAGGAAGGTTAAGCAATCTATTTCTACAGTGATACCGCCTCAGAAACCCAAGGAGGGGTTGCTATAAGTCGGGTCCGACTCAAAGGCACATAACAACAACAACAACAATTAAAGAGTAAGACACATCTTTTTATGTACTGACATGCAATGCCCTCCAAGACAGAATTTTTGGTAGAGGGGAGACAGAAGTGGAAAAGACACTTGATTTCCTCATATAACTTTTGCATCTCATGAATTTTTATCTTATATATATTTATATTTCTTATTAAAATAATTTTAAATAATTGAGCTTTTTTAAATAAAAATAGTATTGTCATACTCATAGAATAAGATTATTAAGATTATTTTTATGACTCTATCTTAAGAAAAAATCTGAAATGCAGATTAAAGTTTATGCACAAAGATATTCATGGAGAGGGTTTTTGTTTGTGTGTTTAGTTTTTTGTTTTAATAATTACAAAATGACAACAATCTAAATACACCCACCTTGGGACAATTTTGAGAATCAAAATAATCAGAGTAATGAATGATAACCCTTTAAATAAAAATTCCAAAAGTCCATATGAGAGAGAGAGAGCAAGGAAGGAAGAGAGAAGTTATTCCTCAGAATAGAAAACCAATTAATAAATACAAAAGGAGTGATGGGATTAGAAAAGCATCAATTAATGCAAAAAATAGTGGGTCATGGTTTGAAGAGGAAAAGTACATTTATATAATCTCAAAGTATCTCCCAACATATTTCTTATTACTTATAAGGGGAAATAGTACGTTTCAAGTGAAGACCCCTTCACTAAGTTATCAAAATCATCATTACTTTAATGAAGTTAAATACCAGATACCATCTTAAGCAAGGCGTGAAAGTCGTCACTAGTAACGAGATACTTTATACCAAGTTACCAAAGTCATTAATTGCAATGAGACATCTTGATATGTACAGAACATTTCTTTTTCTGGTATTTCTTCCAAATATGCATAGCCTAAATCAAATTATAGTATAATATTTTGCAACCATTATCACTATTTCAAAACATTTTCATCACCCCAAATGGAAACTCAGTACCCCTTAAGGAATAATTCCTCATTCCCCTTTGTTTTGGTGTGCCACTGTAACAGAAATACCACAAATGGGTGGTTTTATTCTCTTACAGTTTAGGCGATTAGAAGTTTGAGTTCAAAGCTTCAGCTCTGCTTCTTGCTCCTGGCCCACTGACACTGTAGGTGTCTCTTAACTCAGGCAACTGCTGGCTGCTGAGGTTGACAAGCTCAAGGTCAACAAGTAAAATGGCACAGTCCCAAGATTATCAAGCAATATGGCAGGACACTAATTCAAGTCACAAGATCAGAAGACAACATGGCAGACCACTGAGATAAAGCCTTGGCCAAATATAGGATTGAGATGTGCCAAAATCTCAGAGACCTTTCTCAAAACTTCTTATATACTAGAAGCAGACCACATCCCTAAGGCAGCTACTCAGCTTGCTCTCGGTAGATTCCACCATGTGGTTGATTACTAGTCTCATTATGGAGAATAAGTACATCCAGCTGCCCAGCCACTCAAAAGTAGGCCAGCCAAGCTGACCCACAAACTTAACTACCACACCCTCCCCCCACAGCCTCCGATAATCACTAATCAACTTTCTGTCTCTATGCATTTGCCCTTTCTAGATATTTTATAAGTGAGATCATAAAATATGTGTTGTTTTGTTTCTGGCTTATTCCACTGAGTGTAATGTTTTCAAGGTTCATTCACATTGTTACATGTATTAGAACTTCATTTCTCTTCATGGCTGAATGTGGTACATATTCCATTGTATAGATACACAACATTTTATCTATCCATGTATCTGTGAATGATGGATGCTTGGTTTGTTGCCATCTTTTGACTATTGTGAATAGTGCTGCAATGACCACTTGTATAAATTCCCTGCTTTCATGTCTTTTGGGTATATACCTAAGAGCAGAAATCATCTGTTTTTTAAATGTGAACTCCACTGGGAAAGGAAGGACTAAAAAAAAAAAAAAAAAAATTGACTGCTAACTAGAAGGCTGGTGGTTCAAACCCACCAGCCACTCCTCAGAAGGGAGATTGGCCAGTCTACTTACATAGAGATACCACCTCTAAAACCCAAGGAGTGGTCACTATGAGTCGGGATCAACTTGAGAGCAGTGAGATTTTTGGTTTATATATGACTTACATCCTCATGAGTTTCCATCATCACCAATGACCAGCTAATAAATTCAGAGGAGATTAAACCTAATCCCAGGGACACTTTTGCTTCCATCTATGTCAGTAAAGGGAAACCCAAAATGCAGCCTGGAACAGAAAAATATTTTGAATTCTGTTGCTTAGGAGGAATAAAATGGTGTGATGTGTTATGAAATATGAAAAGAAACAAAGTAGAGAAGTGAGTTTGCCCTTCTGAAGGGCTGGCCAACCTTTAGGCACCACAAAGGTAACAAGTTTTAGGCAAACTGAAAGTCAAATCTGGTAGCAGTACCTTCATGTAAAATGACCCTTCAACTTCTTACCTAGTATCCATTTTCTAGCACCCTCTCCCTCTGTCTACCAATAAAAGGCAAAGCATCATTATATAGATTGTTCACTTCATCTGTATATGCATAAAAAACAATAAAAGCAAGAGTTTATATATACTTATTATATGCCAGATACTGTTTCAAAGCATATAATAACATATTTAATCCTCACAACATTGTTGCTGTTGTTGTTATGTGCCTTCGAGTCAGACTTGACTCATAGCGACCCCTCCTTAGATTTCCGAGGCAGTATCACTATGGAAGTATATTGCCCCATCTTCCTTCCGAGAAGTGGCTCACAACACTAGGAGGTACATAATATTGTTATCATCCCCATTTTACAGATGAGGAAACCAAAGCAAACAGAAGTTTTAGTAATTCATCCTGGGTCACATAGCTAGGAGGGCAGAGCTAGAATCTGAACACAGGCAATCAGACTGCAAGTCTGTGATCTTACCCAAATCGTTCTACTGATTCTGAAGTCATTATTTTATTTATATGTGTATATAATCACCAAAAAGACCCTTCTGTCAAGACTATGTCAGCAGTGGGAACAGTAAATAAATAGTCAGACCAACAGTCATTTTTTGTGATGTGGTCAATACATGCCAAACCTTCAATAATTCCCCAAAACTCTGGTGGCATTAAAGCATCTGGCTGTTAACCAAAAGTGTGATGGTTTGAACCCACCAGCTGCTCTGTGGGAGAATGATGAGGCAGTCTGCTTCCATAAAGATTTACAGCCTTAGAAACCCTCTGGGCACTCCTACTCTGTCCTATAGGGTCACTATGAGTTGGATTTTGGTTTTCGTTTACTCATACAGCTTATAATAGAATGTCTAACACTCCTTCCAAAATGGCTAGAATCTAACACTCTGCTTCAAGAAGTTTCTACCATGGAATTTAAGCAACCTTGGGGGTTTTTTTGGTTTGTTTTTTTGGTAAGTATGTTGGAGAGTCAAAAGAGGGAGACAGTTCCTCATACCCCAAATTACTCTAGGTGAGCCAGTATCTCTGTTTTAGATGGACTGGGCCAGCCTCACCTGAGATAGCCATACCAAAGCCCTCTTTCCAGTTTTCTAATGGGTTTTCTTCAATTCATCATTTGCCTCTCTATGCTTCCATTTTCTTATCCATAAAACTGAGTTAATTAGAGTACCTACATCATCAGGTCATTGTAAGAGTTAAATGAGGTAACACAATAAACACTTAGAATGGCTGGTGTACAGTAAATGTTGGATAAGTGTTCATTATTGTCATTGTCATTACAAAACTCAACCAAAGATATATTTCACGCTTGTTTTGCATTTTGTGCAACGGTGCCAGCAGTGGCCCCCTTCCTGTGGACTGCTCTGCTTATCTCCAGACACCATCACAGAAAACTTCAGTCACTAATCTTTGCTTTTCAGATTCACTCTGGAGGTTTTCCTTTTCTAACTTCCCTCCCCAAGCAGTGACTCTTGTAGGAGTCCCCACTCATGTTTTTGTGCATGAATTTCTTCTCATGTTATGGAATATCTGAGTAAATGTTTAGTTACAGTGGTCTGTACCAGAAACTGCTCCATTCTCTTGAGGTTTTTTTTTTTTTTTTTTTTTTTTTTAATTTGTTATACCTTAATTCTTTTCCCACCACAAAACATGATAATGCAACAAAAGGATATGGCACAGGACACTGAATTTCTTTCATTTATTTCTGTCATTACTGGAGGACAATCTGTTAGCATGGAAGCAGAAGCCAATCTCGGTCCTGCTGGATTACGGTGAATCCTCATCTGGCTCGAGTCGTTCATAATCTTGATGTCCTAATATTCTTTCAACTGGGAGATTGACAAAGAAACCATTGTCATTTCACCAACTGATTATTCAATTCCATATTCCTAAATCTCATTTTTCCAGCTTCTCTGAGTTAAACATTACATTTTATTTCAGCTAAATCACCCCTGTAATAGGCTGAGTCTCATTCTCATAGAGATTTTGATGACTTCTCCATTGATGGCACATAAAACAATGTCTAGCATATATACATTTTTACAGTTTAATTCTGGGCTCCCAAAAGATAAATTGTGAACCAAATGGGAAAAGAGACATGAATAAATAATATTGGCTGAACAGACTAAAATATGTAGGAAAAGTTAAGCCCCTCTTAGTAAATGTCAAGTATGAAATTGTTTTATATAATTTTATTCATTGGCCCTGTCCTACTCCCATAAGATTTCATTTGATTTTCAGAGATTGATACCATTATGTTCCACATTCTGAGTATGAGATAAAAATACTTCCAGCTTCAGACTGCAATTTCTTGCACTGTGATGCAGAACTAGCTCTAACAATGTTGAATTCCTGAGAACAGAGTCAAGTCAATGGTTCAACTAGACCTTACTCAAGACTACTCACAGGTATGTGCAGGTAATCACTGTGTGAGTAGTAGGAGGAGAGAATCTGATTAGAGCAAGGATACTCAGAGGAAACACTCCTAATTTTCAACAGTTATTGCCCAAAAGGGGGCTCACTGGAGAACACAACAGACAGTTGATGTTACAGGTAGACACATGTGGCAGAGGCTGTTACCAAACATTTGCCCTTTCTTCCTACACGCAGAGCTAGACTACATATCCCATCCTCCCTTGAGATGAGATGTGACCATTGGAATGTGGGTAAAAGTGGCATACTCCACTTTTAGGACTGAGCTACAAAACCTGCCATGCAATTACCTCTGCTATCTCCTTTGCGTCATTTCACAGCCAACTTCAGAGGATGCTGTAGAGAACTGCAAGACCATAAGGCAGAAGCCAGCAAACTTTCTACAAAGGGCCAGATAGTAAATATCTTAGACTTGGTGAGCCATACAGTCACTGTCATGACTATTCAACTCTGCTATTGGACTATGAAAGCAGCCATTGACAAAATGTGAATGAATGGATGTGGCTGTTACAATAAAACTTTATTTATAAGAACAGGCTGGATTTGGTCCTTGGTCCATAGTTTTCCAATCCCTGCCCCAGAGGAACCACTACATCAAAGGATCTTGGGTTCTTGAATCACTATGTGGAATAGACAAACTCTCAAACCTTCATGGATTAGAACATCAGTGATGGATCAGCAAAGGGTTCTGCTTCTATCTATCACTCAGGAAACAAGGCCAGCAGAACCATAATCTCAGCACACAATTCATGATCACCCAACTGTGATAAGGGAGTATTACAAATTGCACCCTTGCTCTTAAAGCTACCTCACAAAAGTGGCATGTGTCATTTTCATCCACATCCTATTGGCTAAAGCAAGTCATATGACTACATCTATCTTCAAAATGGGGAGCTCTGGTAGCATAGTGCCTAAGGCACTTGACTGCTAACCAGAAGGCTGGCGGTTCAAACCCACCAGCCACTCCTCGGAAGGAAGGT
>NW_006921617.1:7858643-7869692 GCF_000298275.1 Orycteropus afer afer
CCCACCAGCCACTCCTCGGAAGGAAGGTTGGGCAATCCTACTTCTGTGGTGATACTGCCTCGGAAACCCAAGGAGGGGTCGCTATGAGTCGGGGCCGACTCGACGGCACATAACAACAACAACATCTTCAAAATGAAAGCAAAAAGGAGAGGGACAGGTAACCCAACAATTTGCCTTGGAAAGAGAAGAGAGCCAGGTTATTTGTGATTAGCCCTAAGTATGCTGCAGAATATTAACTAGTGCTGTCAGTCATTCGCATCCAAAGTGCAAAAAAGCTCAATCAGACTGCTATCCTCCCAAAGACCTAAATTAGCATCTCAAATAAAATTTTACTCCCAATCCATTCTACTCTCTTCCCTTGAAGGAATGACAGAAAAAAATAACTGGGCCACTTAAAAAGGATTCTCCTTTACATTGAGCCACATGAGATAGCCAGTTTTGACCCGTTTTTACCTAGGAAAACAGTTCAATATGGTTCAGTCTAATACCTTGTATTTTAAATATCACTTTAACTTTGAAAAGAGTAGCATAAATCAGTTACATTACGTGTGCTCTGAATATTCAGACAACAAAAATATCTCCAAGATTATGTAACCAGGTATAGTACTTGAACATGCTCATAGGAAGAGCAACACTGACTACATGCTTGTCTGGATACTACCTCTTCTAAAGTTGATATTTACCTAATTTCTGAAACTCAGGAAATGAGAACAGGTAGATATTAATTTCCCACTGTGTGACAGGCTCATTGCCAGGGTCACAGTTGAACTGAAAGAGGGGTTAACCTGACTAGTTAAATGCCTAACCAACCCCAAGGATCTTTTTTTGTCTAGAGAAGAGGAATGAAGGCAAGCAGAGATGGAGAGAAGCTGAAAAGAACGTGGCAATATAAGGTCTTCCCCCAGCTCAGTCTCCGGAACCAAGTCTGAGACGTACACTAAGAGGATGTAGGCAGAAGCTGAAGGGGTGGTTTTCCTAAGGGACTTTGTGAAATATAAGATTCAAGCAATCAGTCTTCAGGGCTATTGCAATTTTGTGGCATCTGAGTATTGCTGGATTAAGGGGCGAGCTCTGTAAGTAGCCACTGGTGGCACTAGACTTAATGGGGCACCAAATTGGATATGGGAGCTCTGATAGGATAGTGCCTAAAGCACTTGACTGCTAACCAGAAGGCTGGCGGTTCAAACACACCAACCACTCCTCGGAAGGAAGGTTAGGCAATCTACTTCCCCAGTGATACTGCCTTGGCAACCCAAGGAGGGGTCTCTATGAGTCGAGTCTGACTCGACGGCATATAACAACAACAACAACAAATTTGATATCTGTCAAAAATTTAATTTGACTAAAATATTACCAAAACAAACTAAATATCAGGTAGTGAATATAAACTTTTTTCAGCTATTCCCAAACTAGGGCCGTGGCACTAGTGGGTGTGTAAAATCCTTGTTGTGGAAAATATTCTTGTATTTAAGAAACTAATTATTACTTTAATCATGCAGGGAAAGTTGATCTCTGCTGGCATGACTCTAGACAATTTAGAAAGCCTTCATTACAAGTGAAAGCCAGTTGAAGGGCCCTGAAGAACTTGGACAGAAGCAGGTATGTGACCAGACCAGTAGGCCAGTCAGACAGTAGAAGCTATCAGAAAGCGTTGATTGACAAGAGTCCCTGTATATTTTTATGACATTAATTTCCTCCATTTGTCACTCGTTATTTGAAATAAAACAAACAAATAATTACACTTTCCTTTTCTGTTGCTATTATGTTAAAGCGTCTGCCAACATCCTCTGCCCAATGCACAAAATACTTTCACCAGCCTTGCTTCTGGGCAAAATGAACAGGGCCAGTGCATTTGCTGGGGAGTCTTGGTTTGCCCAGGAGCAAATATCAACTGGGAGGCTGAAGCGGAGGGCTGTGAGAAGACTGTTTATAGCACAGGTCCAATCCCTTTAGGAGCCTTGAAAATAATGGAGAAAGACTGAGGAAAGGGGGTAGTACAGATGTCCTAGAGTTATGCAGGTGGTAGCAACTGGCCAAAAAAATCTAGGCATTCATTACAAAGTCTTCCCATTTATTCACACAAACTGGTGATTTGTAACTACACACACATCATTTCATTGAATCTTTCTAACAACTTTCTCAGTTAGAGATAACTGAGGTAATTGAAGAGGTTAATTATAATAGTGTCTAAAGTTAGAGCTAGTAGAAAAGCAGGATTTGAATCTATAACTTCTTGCCTCAGTTGTTCATAACAGTTTCCAACATGAAGATTCCTTTTTAATATCATCAAAATACTATAACTTTGTTTAGATCTTGATCCAAGCAAGCAAACTATGAAAAACAATTTTTGAAACAACTAGGGGAAATTGAACACAATTTGCATTTTAGATGATAGTAAGGAATTACAGTTAATATATTTGGAGTAATATAGCAAAAGTATGTAAAAATATACCATCGTTGGATTGCCCCATGATAGTAGTTTTCCTTGAGATAATACATTATATATGTTGCTGTTGTTGTTGTTGTTGTTGTTACGTGCTGTTGTGTTGGCTCTGACTCATAGCGATCCTACGTACAATGGAACGAAACACTGCCCAGTCTTGTACCAGCCTCACAATCCTTGCTATACTGAAGCCTATTGTTGCAGCCAATGTGTCACTCCATTTTGTTGAGGGCCTTCCCCTTCTTCGCTGACCCTCCCCTTTACCAAGCATGAGATCCTTCTCCAGGGAATGGTCCCTTCTGACGACATGACCAAAGTAGGTGAGAGAACTCTGGCCATTCTTGCTTCCACAGAGCATTCCGGCTGCACTTCTTCCAGGAAAGATTTGTTCATTCTTTTCGCAGTCCATGGAACTTTCAGTATTCTTCATCAACACCACAACTCAAAAGCATCAACTCTTCTTTGGTCTTCCTTATTCATTGTCCAGCTCTCACATGCATATGAGGCAATTGAAAATACTATGGCTTGAGTTTGGCACACCTCAGTCTTCAAGGAGACATCATTACTCTTCAGCACTTTAAAGAGGTCTTGTGCAGCAGATTTGCCCAGTGCAATACGTCATCTGATGTCTTGACTGCTGCTTCCATTGGTGTTGATTGTGGAACAAAGTGATAAGAAATCTTTAACAACTTCATTTATCATGATGCTGCTTATTGGTCCAGTTCTGAGGATTTTCATTTTCTTAACTTTGAAATGTAATACATACTGCAGATTGAAGTCTTCAATCTTCATTAGTAAGTTCTTCAAGTCTTCCTCACTTTCAGCAAGCAAAGTTCTGTTGTCTGCATTACACAGGTTGTTAATGAGTCTTCCTCCAATCCTGATGCCACATTCTTCTTCATATAGTCCAGCTTCACAGATTATTTGTTCAGCAAATAGATTGAATAAGTATGGTGAAAGGATACAACCTTGACACATTGCATTCCTGATTTTAAACCATGCAGTATCCCCTTGTTCTGTTTGTACATAGACCTTCTGGTCTATGTACAAGTTCGTCATGAGTACAATCAAGTGTTCTGGAATTCCCATTCTTCTCAACGTTATCCATAATTTGTTATGATCCACAAAATTTAATGCTTTTGCATACCTAATAAAACACAAGTAAACATCTTTCTGGTATTCTTCATTTTCAGCCAAGATCCATCTGACATCAGCAATGATATCTCTCATTCCACATCCTCTTCTGAATCCAGCTTGCAGTTCTGGAAGTTCTCTGTCAATATACTGCTACAACTGTTCTTGAATTATCTTCAGCAAGCTTTTACTTGCATGCAATATTAACGATATTGTTCGATAATTTCCACATTCTGTGGGATCATCTTTCTTTTAAATGGGTACAAATATGGATCTTTTTCAGTCAGTTGGCCAGGTAGCTGTCTTCCAGTTCTTTTGGCACAGAAAAGTGAGTGGCTCCAGCAGGGCATACCTTTGTTGAAACATCTCAGTGGTTATTCCATCAATTCCTGGAGACTTGCTCTTTGCCAGTTCCTTCAGTGTAGCTCCAACTTCTTCCTATAATATCACCGGTTCTTGATCATATGCCACCTCCTGAAATGAATGAGGAGATCTGGTGGCACAGTGCTAAAAGCATTTGACTACTAACCAGAAGGCTGGTGGTTCAAGGGAAGGTTGGGCAACCTACTTCTGTAGTGATACCACCTTGGAAACTCAAGGAGGGATCACTATGAGTCAGATCCTACTCCATGGCAGTGAGTTTGGTTTTGGGTTTTTTTGGAAATGGATGAACATCAACCTATTCTTTTTGGTACAGTGTCTCTGTGTATTCCTTCCATATTATTTTGATGTTTCCTGAATCATTCAGTATTTTGCCTATAGAATCTTTCAATATGGTAACTCAAGGCTTAATTTTTTTCTTCAGTTCTTTCTGCTTGAGAAATGCTGAATGTGTTCTTCCCTTTTGGTTCTCTAACTCCAGGTCTTTGCACATTTCATTATAATAATTGACTTTGTCTTCTCAAGCTGCTCTTTGAAATCTTCTGTTCAGCTCTTGTATCCTGTCATTTCATCCATTTGCTTTAGCTACTCTTCATTCAAGGGCAAATTTCAGAGTCTCTTCTGACATTCATTTTGGTCTTTTCTTCCTTTCCTGTCCATTTAATGATCTTTTGTTTTCTTCATGGATGATGTTATTGATGTCATCTCACAATTCCTCTGGTTTTTGGTCATTGGTGTTGAATGCATCAAATTTACTCTTTAGGTGGTCTCTAAATTCAGGAGGGATATAATCAAGGTCATATTTTGGCTCTCAGGGACTTGTTTTAATTGTCTTCAGCTTCAACTTGAACTTGTATACAAGCAACTGATGGTCTGTTCCACAGTCAGCTCCTGGCCTTGTTATGGGTGAAGATCTTGAGCTTTTCCATCACTTCTGGCCACAGATTTAGTCGGTCTGATTCCTGTGTACTCTGTCTGGGGAAGCCCATGTGTATAGCCATCATTTGTGCTGTTGAAAAAGGTATTTGCAATGAATAAGCCATTGGTCTTGCAAAATTTTATCATGTGATCTCCAGCGTTGTTTCTATCACCAAGGCCATATTTTCCAACAATCTTCTTTGTTTCTTCTTTGTTTCCAACTTTTACATTCCAATCACTAGTGATAACCAGCACATCTTGATTGCATGTTTGGTCAGTTTCAGACTGCAGAAGTTGGTAAAAATCTTTAGTTTCCTTGTCTTTGGCTTTGGTGGTTGTTGCCTAAATTAGAATAATAGTACCATTAACTGGTCTTCCTTGTAGGCATATGGATATTATCCCATCATTGACAGCATTGTACTTCAGGATAGCTCTTGAAACATTCTTTGTGACAATGAATGCCACACCATTCCTCTTCAATTTGTCATTCCCAGCATAGTAGATCTTATGGTTGTCTGATTGAAAATAGCCCAAACCGGTCTATTTCAGCTCACTAATGCCTAGGATATTGATCTTCATACATTCCATTTCATTTTTTACAATTTTCAATTTTCCTAGATTCATCCTTCATACACTCCATGTTCTGATTATTAATGGATGTTTGCAGCTGTTTCTTTCCATTTGGAGTCATGCCATACTAGCAAATGGAAAAAGCTTTACTCCCTCCACATCGTTAAGGACAACTCTACTCTGAGGAGGCAGCTCTTCCCCAGTCATATTTTGAGCTCTGATGGGGTAGTGTCTAAGGAATTTGACTGCTAACCAGAAGGCTGGCAGTTCAAACCCACCAGCTACTGCTCAGAAAGAAGACTGGGCAATCTACTTCCATAGAGATACCACCTCACAAACCCAAGGAGGGGTTGCTATGAGTTGGAATTGACTTGATGGCAGTGAGTTTGGTTTTTTTTTTTTTTTGGTTTCTGACCTGAGGGACTCATCTTCTGGCACTATATTGGACAATGTTTCAGGGCTATTCATAAAGTTTTCCAGTCAAAATCAGACAGTGTTTCACTGCTGTTCATAAGGTTTTCACTGGCCAATTCTTTGAGAAGTGGATGGCTCCTTCCTTCTTTCAAGTCAGTCTTCATCTGGAAGCTCCACTGAATCCTGTCCATCATTGGTAACCCTGCTGGTGTTTGAAATACTGGTGGTATAACCTCCAGCCTCACAGCAACACACAAGTCACCACAGTACGATAAACTGACAGACGAATGGTGGACATTATATATAAAGTTATTAAAAAAAAAAAAAAAAAAAGCTACTAGCTCCTCCAGGTAGACCCACAGTTTAGCGTACTAGGTCATTTGCATTCTGACGTAACCTTATTAAACCCTTTGAGTATAGCCCCCTTTTTCAATATATGGGCATCATTCTGAGCCAGGGTATTCTGTCACAGTCAGAAGATGGCTGCAGTAGCTATAGCCCTTACATTCTATTAGTTTTACAACCTGCAGGAAAGAAAATGTTCAACTTGTTTGATAATCTCTACAAAGCAAGCTCTTGGCTTTGCTTTCATTTGCCCTATTAGGTCACTTGCCCATATCTGAGCCAATCAATTATGGCCAGAAGGTTTACACTGGAGCTAAAAAAGGAGCCAACCCCATCCCATATTATATAGGCTGATATGTGGGAAGAGGTGTTTGCACAAATAAATGTGGAGTGCTCTTACGAACCAAAAACCCATTGCTGTTGAGCTGATTCCAACTAATTGCGATATCATAGGACAGAATAAAACTGCCCTATAGAGTTTCCAAGGCTGAAATCTTTACAGAAGTAGACTGCCACATCTTTCTCCCACAGAGCATCTAGTGGGTTCGACCTTTCGGTTAGCAGCTGAGTGCTTAACCAACTGTGCCACCAGGGCTCCAGAGTGCTCTTGTTGTTGTTGTTTGTCATTGAGTTGGATCCAACTCATAGCGACCCCTCCTTGGGTGTCCAAGGCAATATCACTACGGAAGTAGATTGCCCAATTTTCCTTCTGAGGAGTAGCTGGTGGGTTTGAACCGCCAACCTGCTGGTTAGCAGTCAAGTACCTTAGGCACTATGCCACCAGAGTGCTCTTAGTGAGGAGAAATAGATGATGAGTGGCCAAAATCAATAATTTTCCTTCCCATCATTGCCTAAATAGTATTGACTCTGAGTTGGGTAATTTTGAGTCTTTACGTGATAAGGAAAGGAAGCCCTACTAAGATGGAATTGTCAACAATGACACAGGAGTCTTATAGGAAATGAATTCAGGACAGTTTTCTAATCACTACTCACTTACTCTAGACATATTAACTCATTACTTCTTTGTGTGTGTGTGTGTGTGTGTGTGTGTGTGATTTGGGTGAAGATTTATAGAGCAAATTCACTTTCCATACAGCAGTTCACATACACTTTGTCTCATGACATTGACCACAGTTTACCACAATGCAACAGCTCCCCTCCTACTTCCTCCCCATAGTTACCCCTTCCCAGTGTCCATCCCTCCATGCACTCCTGCCCCCTGAGCTGTCTCCCTGTGCATAAGCAGCCCTTCTTTCACCCATGATTGTTCTCTCCAAGGAGTGTATCTACCTCAGGTAAATGTTCAACTCATATGCCTGTCTTTTGTTAGGCTGGAAACCATGGGTGTGGGTTCAATTACAGACCTCAAGGGCAGCTAGGGGCCATAGTCTCAGTGGTTCCACCAGGCTCTATCGGACCAGCAAACCTGGTCCCCCCCCCCCGCCTACCCCCCACTTTTTTTTTTTCCTCCAAATGATTTTGAGTTTTGTTCCACATTATTCTCCTTCTCTATCAAGGCTTTCCTACATAGATCCCCTTCCAAGTGGATGACAGTGGTAGCCGGGCATCATCTAGTTCTTCTGGTCTCATAGTCATATAGGCTGCAGAGCGGATGGTGTACCAGTAGCTAGGATTAATTGTTTCCATGAATTTTGGTTTTCTTCATTCTTCTTTGCTCTGGATGAGGAGAGACCCATCATCGTTGCATCTAGATGGCAGCTTACTAGCTTTTAAGATCCCAGTCGCTACTCACCAAAGTAGGAGTTGGAACAATGTTTTGTATAGTATGTTATGCCAATTGAGCTTGATGGCCCCTGCAATTATGGTCCCAAGCCCATAGGTTCAACTACTCTTCCCTCTTGGTAGCTGGCTGTTACCAACCAGTGACCACAACCTTGCCCCTTGTCACTCTACTATACACCTGTAAATTCTGTTCATTCACATAAACTTATAGGACCATTGTCTGCCAACCCTATACATGTTCTTGGATACACTCCCCATTTCATAGACATACCTAATATTTTAGCCTGTCCACCCATCTATCCACCCATATACCCATGTTTGCCTTCACTGACAATGCAGTTAATTCATTACTTCTTTTATAGACCTGGGACTTTCTTGTCTTTGTGTGCTAGTACCTCTACCAGAAATGCCCTCCCTCCTACCCTCTGCATACCTATCTATGATAACTCTACTCTTTCTGTAGATTCATGGGATTCAGAGGTATTTGTGTTGTCATCTTATTCCCATTTCTGGGCTGTAAACTCTCTAAGGGAAAGCCTGCATTGTATCCATCTTTATAAGCCCTAACCCTAGCTCATGTTGGCACTCAACATTTATTACAGTCTATTCAACTCAGCATCAAGAACTACATCAGTACTCACAATTATCTCAATCACCATTAAAGCAAAACAAGACATTCTACTTCTTAATATGAGTTAATATTCAGATTAAGATTGGTGGGTTCAACCTACCCCAGGCAGATGTACCCCCTTAGATCAATCAACCATGAAAGATCAGAAGGGCAGCATTTGCATAGGGAGAAAGCTGGACAGATAGGAATGCATAGATAAGAACACAGGGAAGGCTAGTCACAGGGAGGAGATGGGAGGAGAGCTGCTTATTGTTGGGATTTTAATTGGTGCTGTGAAACCAAATGTATACCAACTGTTGCGAGTAAAATGAATCTGCTTTGTCAATTTGCACCTAAATCACAATTTAAAAATATATATATAAAACAAAAATTTTGGTGGGTTGATGAATGTCATTTATAAATATAAAATGATTATAATTTACTCCTTATTAAATGTGATAAACAGTTATTTTTTAAAACCACACATAGGAAAAAATAGAGTATGAGTCCTCACGGATTCTTCATCACGCACACGTCACTTTCATACATGAGAAGCTGCTTAAATTGTGAAAGGCTCTGGGTTTATTGGGCTCTGGATCCCTAATATACTCCTTTGAGCTAGGTCACTGTTACCTTAAAGAAAGCACTAGTTGAAATTGGATGTCTATAATTCTTAATTACAATTCCATTGCTGGCTTTATGTGCATCTCTGCTCATTTAAACTCAATGCTGACTGACAAATTGTGCTCGCCTGCCTATTCGACAGTAATTTAGCCAGGCAACCTGCAGCTTGCGCCAGATTGATGAGCAGCTGTTGGGTCTGTTTGGGGGATGTGTTGTTGTTTTCTTGGGGTAGGCTGCTTTGTGCTGTTGCTGAATGGATGAATGGTTTTGTCTTTTCCAGTGACATTGCAGACACTCTGAACAGCTTCTCCTGAAACTCCAAATGTACGTTTAAAAAATCAATCACCCACCCTCACAGATATAGCATCACATAGATGAATAAGATGGAATGGCTCATCAGACTCAACTAAAATTCACATTTGTGCTTTTCTGGCAAGCCCAAGTTCAAGTTTATACCCAAAATGTGGCTATCCTTAAACCTCAAACCAAGACATATTTAATTCTTACACATGGTGATTTCTCTCTAAAGAGCTTCATGCTAATAAAAGTTGCCTTTCAGTAGAATAATTCCATGGCCTCATATAACTCTGAACCACCCACTCATCTTCAACCAGATCCCATTGCTTTTGTTCTCTTAAGCACGGCCGGTCTCTGAGTTAATTATCTCAATCTCTTCAGTTACGCTTGTCTCTCTCCCCCCTCCCCTAAAAATTACTTTTTCCAGTTCAGATGTTTCATGGTTCCTGTGACATGAATCTAAAATTAAAGGAAAATGTCCCTAAGGTATAAGCAATAATTGTTCCCAGTACCATTTTGATCCTTGGAGTGTGAGGTAGCAGTTTAAGCAAGTAGCAATGGAAAGAAAAAAGGAGATTATCCACTTTGGGTTTGAAAATATACTGATGCCACCACACTTTAAGGAACTTAGCTAAGCCCAGCTTTAATTACAGATGCATTTTAGGAGTCTCTTTTTATATCCTGTGACATTCAGAAAGAGCACTGAAGACCCTAAGGCTGCATAGATCATCATCCTCCTCCTTGCAAATATAAAATTGGTTCCTGTTAAGTGACAATATCAAGTGAACTTCTGAGTCACCCATGGGTGGCAATAAAAATACAGGAATATATTTTATATCCCATGTGTGAGGAAGTCTCCAAAGTTAAAGACAAATATGGGAGGGTAGGGGGAAAGAGTTCAACCTTGGAACTAAGCTACTAAGAGTCAAATATATGCACTTTTTCAAACTTCGAATCCCCAACTAACTAGTTATCATAACCACTAAGGTTGCTCTCCTTTACACTGAGAAAATAAAGATAGTTGATTTTATTAGGGAATTTTATGAGGCAGTGAGCTGCCTCAGATTTCTCTCTTTCCCATCCTGATTGTCTTTATCTTCATTTATTATCTCTGGCTTCTCTCCTGTTGTCTGGAAACAGATACACCAATTCCTCCTCAACACTGTTTCCAAGGTTCATCCATGCAAGGGACTTCATTTCTCTCCATTGTCTGTGTGTACCATATTTGGTTTATCCACTCATCTATTGATGAATATTTAGGCTACTTTATGCTTGCCTCTACATTTTCTCAGTTCTGCTAGGGCTTTTTCCCACAATGCCTGCATCAGTTTTGCTATTCTTTCTCTCTTATCTCATCCTTTTGAAGCCACAAACTTCCTTATTCTGTTTCTTTCCCTAGAATGACTGTCTTATATCTTTACCACAAAAGTTCTTGACAAAGTATTTTCGAAGTTCAAATTCACCCTTTCTAGTTGCTCATCTCATGCACTCAGGCACACCCAAAGCAACAGTGCAGGAGAGCAGGAAAAAGGGGATTAAAAGCCAGGAACTCAGACAGAGGAGCAGTCAG
>NW_006921617.1:7872557-7877816 GCF_000298275.1 Orycteropus afer afer
TATGCATGTGAGAGCTGGACAATGAATAAGGAAGACCAAAGAAGAGTTGATGCTTTTGAGTTGTGGTGCTAGCGAAGAATGCTGAAAGTACCATGGACTGCTAAAAGAACTAACAGATCTGTCCTGGAGGAAGTGCACCCGAAATGCTCCTTGGTAGCTAGAATGCCCAGATTTCATCTCACCTATTTTGGTCTTGTTGTCAGAAGGGACCATTCCTTGGAGAAGGATGTCATGCTTGGTAGGGTGAAGTGTTGCCAAAAGAGGGTGAGGGCTTCAAGGAGATGGATTGACACAGTGGCTGCAATGTTGAGTTCAAGTACAACAGGGATCGTGGAGTTGGCCCAGGATCGGGCAGTGTTTCGTTCTGCTGTGCATGGGGTCGCTATGGGTCAGAAACGACTCGACAGCACCTAACAACAACAACAACAGTTGCTCATCTCATACAGACTCCACTAAGCCTTGCAGTCTGGGATTTCCACTAACCAACCTCTTGAAACGGTGAGCATGGAGCAAAAGAGCACCACTGAAAGGGGTCTAGGAACCAAGAATGGAGACCAGAGAAGCAGTAAATTCAAAGGTGCTGGCAGAAAGGAACAATGGAGTTGGAGGCAAAGACGCAATAAGATGGAAAAGAAAATTGAGAAGAATAAATAAGAGACAAAGCCTGGAGCAGTAATAATATGGTCAGCCCATTTTTATAGGGTTCTTGTCACCCTGCCCTTACGTGAAAAGGGTGCTAAAGGAACTGAGAATTGGAATATTTTCCAGAGTCCACTAATAACATTCTTCAATTTAAGTTATATTTAGGGTTATAAGATTTAAAAATAAAAATATGGAATGTCCAGTTAACTTTGAATTTCAGATAAACTATATTTTTTTCATTACTTTATTTTATCTTATTTATTAGCATTTTATTCATATGTTCCATGTGATATTTAGATGTTCCTAGATACTGCAAGGGACATACTTATACTAAAAATGTTTTCTGTGTTTATGTGTTTAACTGGGCATCTTGTATTTTACCTAATAACCTAGTCATACTCCACTTCCTTGAAGGATTTTGACCAGTGTCTCCCTGAATCTTCTTCCTCATTTCACTTCCAGAGCACTATTCCTCTGTTTCTGACAATAATTTTTCTTCTTCAGTGTGACCCTTGAATAGAGACATTATCCAAAGTTTGAGTGAAAAGTCATTTCCTGCCTCACTCTGTGTCTCCTCCCAGTTTATCTGCTCCACTTCTTTTAGCATCCTCATGTCAAATTTATGGCTAATGAGTCCCCAGTCTATATCTTAGAACTGAAAGATAAATTGTTCCCATCTTTCTTTAGACATCTTCACCTAGAATTTCCATTCCATGTCTCAAACCCTTTGGTTCCACAATTAACACCAATGGAAGAAGCAGTCAAGAAATCAGATGACTGTATTGCACTGGGAAAATCTGCTGCAAAAGACCACTTTAAAGTGTTGAAGAACAAAGGTGTCTCATTGAAGATTAAGGTGTGACTTAAGCTCTGGTAGCATAGTGCCTAAGGCACTTGTCTGCTAACCAGAAGGCTGGCAGTTCAAACCCACTAGCTACTCCTCGGAAGGAAGACTGGGCAATCTACTTCTGTAGTGATACTGTCTCGGCAACCCAAGGAGGGGGTCGCTATGAGTCAAGGCCGACTCGATGGCACATAACAACAACAACCCAAGCCATGGTATTTTCAATCATCTCATATGCATGTCAAAGCTGGAGAATAAGTAAGGATGACCGAAGAAGAGTTGATGCTTTCAAGTTGTGGTGTCGGTGAAGAATACTGAAAGTACCATGGACTGACAGAAGAACTAACAAATCTGCCCTGGAAGAAGTGTTGCCATAATGCTCCTTGGAAGCGAGAATGGCCAGACTTCATTTCACCTACTTTGGTCATGTTGTCAGAAGGGACCATTCCCTACAGAAAGATATCTTGCTTGGTAAAGTGGAGGGTAACAAAAAAGGGGAAGGCCTTCAACAAGATGGATTGACACAGTGGCTGCACGATGCACTCAGGTATAGCAAGGATGGTGAGGCTGATGCAGGACTGAACAGTGTTTTATTCTGTTGTACATAGGATCACAATGAGTTGGAGCTGACTCAACACACCTAACAAAAACAACAATCTCAAACCCAACGTATCTACAACTGAGCTTAACATTCTACCTCCAAGTCTGTCCATTGTCCCAATTTCCCTATCTAGATTAATGGTGCCAATATCCTCCATTCAAGAAATGTCATATCTAAACTTCATTCTTCCAATTTCATCCAGTCACCAAATCCTTTCCATTCCACCTCCAATATCTGTTGTCTCTGTCTCTGGGGTCTCACCCTTTCTCATCTCCTGTGAGGCAATTATAACTGATCTCCCAGACTCCCATCAATCACCTCTCCAGTTCTTTCTTCAAACCCCTGCTACATTATATCCAGAACACTTCCTAATCATGTAATCCCCCTCCTTGAAGGCGTACTTCCCACTGACTGAGAATAAACTTCTGTTTGGGTCTTAATTTTATTATTGAAGGAGGCTTCTTTGTTGTTTTGTTGTTATGAACCAAGGTCTATAGATATTATCAGAGTTGGTCATCCTCCTTCTCCCAATTACTATTTTTTTTTCCTACTACTTGTAGAAAGATTGACTAATGATAACTAATTCCAGGGTACCACAGCCCTATTTCCTGCTTCAGTGAGACAACTTTTCAATCAGATTTAGGCTCCAGAGAAACTTTCCCCAGCACTCACCCTCACCAGGCCAAGGCTGGACTTGACCTGATAGTACACTTTGCTCGGTTTCTTCTCCTATCCTCATCTTCTCTCACTCTCTTACACTTTCCTAAAGAGCTCTCCCTCCATAAAGCTCATGCATCTACAGCCTTGTGTCATAACTTGGCCTGGAACCAAATGTGCGTCCTCTCTGGGATATATTCTACTCATCTCTCAAACAGTGATGAAAGTTATCTCCCAGGGTTGTGAGTTAGGACACGGGGAAGCACTTAGCTGCGTACTCAAGAAATAACAGGCACCCACTCCGTGTTCCTGCAATCAAAATCACCCCTTCAGGAATGCAGTCCCCAGGAACAGACAGTAAATAATTCCTATAACATATGAAGTGATGGAGGTGAGAGGGCAATGCTTGCTGGGGAGGTGAGGGAGAGTTTCAGGGTGTTTGTGATTTAGGGGCAGGGTCTTGTCAGATAAATAGTTGTCCAGGTTGGAAGGCAGGGAAAGAAAACTCCAGCAGAGAAAATGTCTGTGAAGAAGCATAGAGATACAAAATAGCAAATTATGTGCAACTTAGGTAAAAGAAGAAACATTGAATCTGAGCTATTGATTAATGATGTTATAATCATCAACAACATATTTTAAAATGGAAACATATGTCACTACTCATTTAAAAAGCAAGACTTTTCTAAGGCAGTGCCTTGGGTTAACAAGTGGATTCAATCACACATGTGTTGAGTGTTTTCTGTGTGTTCCAGCCCCTCTGTGTGTGTGTGTGTGTCTATAGAGGCGGGAACAGAAAGACACAGTCCTTGCCCTGAGGAATTTATAGTCTGTTGGCAGAGCTTACAAATATGCACTTCCTATGACCCAAGTGGTTAGATAGTTGCTTTATTTTAAAAGTAGAAACACAAAAATTATGCAGAAGTGTATCTAACTATCTTGCTTTCTACATTTTGTATAGTTTTATAAGAGAAAAATAACCAACCTCCAAGAGATTTGGATTAATATTTGTGCAAACAAACAAAAAATCTCATGTTTCTTTTTGCAATTTTTCAACTACAACCCCACTATTTTCCTTTAGGAAAATGAGATTTGCAGTCAGGGTCTCCTATTTTCTAGCTCTGTGATCTTGACCAGTTATAAGTTTACTGATGCTGTTTCCTTATATATCAACTTAGTTTAATAACATCCTTCTCTAGACATTGTTACTATAATTAAATGTGGAATATTTATAAAGTACTTAACATGATAGTGACCCTTTAGGGCAGAGTAGAACTGCCTTTGTAGGGTTTCCAAGGCTGTAATATTTAGGAAAGCAGACTGGCACATCTTTCTCCTGTGGAGCAGCTGGTGGGTTCAAACCCCTAACCTTTCAGTTAGCGGCCATGAACGTAACCACTGCCCTACCAGTGCTCCTAACATGAGACCTACTTCTTTGTAGTATGGTATTTATTCTCAATATTATTTTAACAACTAAACAAGATGCTAGATGATGATCAAACTCTGAGATCAATCAGTAACAAGAACCCTGAAATTCTGAAGAGCAGAATGAGGCACCAAAATTAGTTCTGTTGAAGCTCAATACCTCACACTCCCCAGCCCATGTGTAAGAGAAGGCTAAGTCCTGAAGGGGACACTCGAGAGCACAGATTTCTTTCTTTTTTTTTTGCCACAATAATTCTATTTATTTATTTATATTGTGCTTCAGGTGCAAATTTATAAAGCAAATTTGTTTTACATTCAACAGTTCATGCGCATTTGATTCCATGCCCCAATTACCACCCCCAGCCATAAAAAATTCTCCTCCCCTCCCCTCCCTGACACTACCCCCTCCCTATGCCCTTCTTAACTATGCATTCCTGTCTGTCCAGCTTGCCCTCTGTGTGACTGCTGCCCCTCTGGTGTCTGATGGCTGATTGCTGTAAGGGGTGTATCTCCCTAGAGTAGGTGATTGCATTGCCCCTGGGTTAGGTATTCTGCATGTAGGTCTTTCTACTATTGGGCTGAGAGCCAATCCATAGAAGTGAATCCATTTCTAGGCCCAAAAGGTAACCTGAGGCCATAGTCTCGGGGTTCCACCAGTCTCTGTCCTACCAGTAATTCTGGTCATTTTTGTGTTTGTGAATTTTGTTCCACAGTTGTCCTCCCACTCTATACAGAATCTCCAGCTTTGATTCCTTTCCAAGTGGTTAGCATAGGTAGCTGGGCACCATCTAGTTCTTCTGGTCTCAGGGTTGTGAAGGCTGAGGTTCTCATGGTCCGTCTTATCCTTGTTTCCAGATGCCTTTGATTTTCTTTGCTCCAGATGAGAGGAGACCAATAGCTGCCGCTCAAAAACTTTTTTAAAAATTTATTTATTTATGTTTTATTGTGATGTGGGTGAAGATTTACAGAGCAAATTCACTTTCCATACAGCATTTCACATATACTTTGTCTCATGTCATTGACCACAGTTTACCACAATGCAACAGCTCCCCTCCCGCTTCCTCCCCATAGTTACCTCTTTCCAATGACCATC
>NW_006921617.1:7881831-7883002 GCF_000298275.1 Orycteropus afer afer
TGTTCAAGGCTCAGGGGTCCAAGATTATCTTCTGTGTCTGTGTTAATTGGTTTCCCTTTTCTTTGTTGAAGAGGGTCTGTGCAGTCCTTCTGCCTAGTCCCGAGAGCACAGATTTCTTAGAAAATGTTGTCTAGGGTGTTGTATGTTTTCTCTATCCTCCCTAAACAGTGGTGATTTCTGCCAGGAGAGAAGACTGCATCTCAACCCCAGTCATCCTGGCTGCCTCAAGGCTACATGCTGCTTAGGGCCAGAGTTAAGTGAGAATGGGGAGAATTTATAGGAAACTTGGCCCTTGTTTCTTAGTGTAAAGATTACAAACAGATGTACCTGTGATGTTTAATTTTATGCCATGATTAGGCTTGTTGGTCAAACACTAGTCTAGATTCTGTTATGAAATATTTATATGTGATTAAATCAGTTGGCTTTAAGTAAAGCAGATTATCCTCCATAATGCAGATAGGGCTTATCCAATCAGTTGGAGGCCTTACGGTCAAAAAGGGATTTTTCCTTAAGATATATTCTGCCTCCAAACTATAAATAGACATTTTTCCAGAAATCGCTCATTCTTCAATCTTCCCATTGCCTGACTTACAGATTTTCAACTTGTCAGTCCCTAAAATCACATAAACCAATTGATTAAAATAAATTTATTTCTTTCTCTCTCTCTCTGGAGAGAGAGAGTGTGAAACAGAGACAGAGAGGGAGCTAGTTAACACACTCAGCTGCTAACTGAAAGGTTATAAGTTCAAGTTCAGCTAGAGGTACCTCAGAAGAAAAGCCTGACTATCTACTTCAAAAATATCAGCCATTGAAAATCACATGATAGAATTTTGCAGGACCAACAACTTATTCATCGAAAATACCTTTTTTCAATAACAAAAATGGTGGCTATACACGTGGACTTCACCAGATGGAGTACCCAAAACTCAGATTGACTATATCTGTGGCAAGAGGTGATGGAGAAGCTCAATATCTTCAGCCAAAACAAGGCCAGGAGCTGATTGTGTAACAGACCATCAACTGCTCATATACAAGTCCAAGTTGAAGCTGAAGACAATTAAAAAGAGTCCATGAGAATAGATGGGTGAACAAGCTAAACAATTATGTATGTCTAAATGGAGAGTGTATCCAAGATCATATACAGGGTTGGCAGACAATGGGCCTCTCGAAG
>NW_006921617.1:7883102-7892307 GCF_000298275.1 Orycteropus afer afer
AAAAAAAAAAAAAAAAAAAGAGTCCATGAGAGCCAAAATATGACCTTGATATTATCCTTCCTGAATTTAGAGACAGTCTAAAGAATAGATTTGATGCATTGAACACAGTGAGCAAAAACCAGATGACTGTGAGATGACATCAAGAACATCATCCATGAAGAAAACAAAAAGTCATTAAAAAGACATGAAAGGAAGGAAAGACCAAAATGGATGTCAGAAGAGACTCTGAAACTTGCCCTTGAACAGAGAATAGCTAAAGCAAATGGAAGAAATGACAAGATACAAGAGCTGAACACAAGATTTTAAAGAGCAGCTCAAGAAGACAAAGTCAATTATTTAATGAAATGTGAAGACTTGGAGTAAGAAAACCAAAAGGGAAGAACATGCTCAGCATTTCTTAACTGAAAGACCTGAAGAAAAAATTTAAGCCTCAAGTGGCAATATTGAAAGATTCTATGGGCAATATATTGAATGATGCAGCAAACATCAAAGTAAGATGGAAGGAGTACACAGAATCACTGTATCAGAAAGAATTGGTCGATGTTTATCCATTTCAGGAGGTGGCACATGATCAAGAACCAATGATACCGAAGGAGGAAGTCAAAGCTGCACTGAAAGAAGTGGTGAAAAACAAGACTCCAGAAAGTGATGGAATTGAGATGTCTCAACAAACGGATGCCCCCATTTGGTTGTAGCAGTAAAGTGCTACACTTTATGAATGAATGAAGGATATCATTGCTGATATCAGATGGATCTTGGCTGAAAGCAAAGTATGAAGGTTAAAATTTGGATATCATTGCTGATATCATTGCTGATATCAGATGGATTTTGGCTGAAAGCAAAGATTACAAGAAAGATGTTTACTTGTGTTTTATTGACTATGCAAAAACATTCAATTGTGTGAATCATAACAAATTATGGATAACATTGAAAAGAATAGGAATTCCAGAACACTTAATTGTACTCATGAGGAACCTGTACATAGACCAGGAGGCTGTTGTTTGAACAGAACAAGTGGATACTGCATGGTTTAAAATCAGGAAGAGAGTGTGTCAGGACTGCATCTTTTTACCATACTTATTCAATCTATATCCTGAACAAATAATCCGAGAAGCTGAACTGTATGAAGAGGAATGTGGCATCAGGATTGGAGGAAAACTCTTAACAATCTGTGATACACGGATGAAACAACTTTGCTTGCTGAACGTGAGGATGGCTTGAAGCACTTACTGATGAAGATTGAAGACTATAGTCTGCAGTATGGATTACACCTCAATATACCAAAAAACCAAAAACAAATGCACTGCTGTTGAGTCAGATCCAACTCATAGCGACCCCTCCTTGGGTCCCAAGACTCTATCACTAGGGAAGTAGATTGCCCAGCCTTCCTTCCAAGGAGTGGCTGGTGGGTTTGAACCACCAGCCTTCTGGTTAATTAGTTAGTGCCTTAGGCACTACACTACCAGAGATCCTCACAACTGGACCAGTAAGCACCATCATGATAAAAAAAAAGAAAAGATTGAAGTTGTCAAAGACTTCATATTACTTCGTTCTGCAATCAACACCAATGCAAGCAGCAGTCAAGACATCAGACAACGTATTGCATTGGGTGAATCTGCTGCAAGAGACTTCCTTCAAGTGCTGAAGAGCAAAGATGTCTCCTTGAAGACTAAGCCAAAGCCAAAGCCTAACCAAAGCCACAGTATTTTCAATCACCTCATATGCTGTGAGAGCTGGACAATGAATAAGGAAGACCAAAGAAGAGTTGATGCTTTTGAGTTGTGATGTTGATGACAAATACTGAAAAATGAACTAACGAATCTGTCCTGGAAGAAATGCAGCTGGAGTATTCCTTGGAAATGAGATTGGCCAGACTTAGACTTACCTACTTTGGTCATCTTGTCAGAAGGGACCAGTCTCTGGAGAAGGATATCATGCTTGGTAAAATGGAGGGTCAACAAAAAAGGAGAAGGCCCTCAATGATAAGGATTGGCATGGTGGCTGCAACAATGAGCTCAGGTGCAGCAAGGATCATGAGGCTGACACAGGACTGGGCAGTGTTTTGTTCTGTTGTACGTAGGGTCACTATGAGTCAGAGATGACTTGACAACAGCTAATAACAACAGCATTGAAAATCCTGTGAATTCTGATTCATGGTATCACCATGAGTAGGAATTGACTCTGTGGCAACTGGTGGTATATATATAAATATATGTGTATGTGTGTGTGTGTGTGTGTCTAAAATATATAATCCCATTGGTCCTATTTCACTAGAGAACCCTGACTAAGACATTAATTTTAACCAAAGTTGAAGTTAAAGGCAGTCATGGAACCAGGTGGTTCCCTTTAGCTACCTGGCATAAGAACAGAAATGCTCCTGAATTGTCCTGTGGGTAAGGTGGTCACTGTGGAAGGTGACTTTGAAATGATTTGGCCCAAAAGGACTTCTGCCAAATGAGGTGATCCCAAAGACAGGGGCTGTGTGGGAGGTGCTGTTGGATGCAAGAGCTGAAGAACTTCCAAGTCAACCAACCAGAGAGCCCACCTGCCATGCCAGGAAACTTTCAGCAGGAGATCACAGAGTAGTCCAAGGTGAGAAGTCTCCTTCTGGTCACCTACCAGGCTAGGGGCCACTTGCCATCTTTACATTCTTCTTCTCACATTTCACCTCTATCTGACCCTAGAGAGACTAGAATCAGCAGCCAAAGAATGGGAAAGAGAAAGTAATAGAAAAAAAATCAACCATCCTTCCCAACTCCACTCACCCACCACTATCCCCTACAGGCCTCCAAGGAAGGGTTAGCTCACCCTGGGACTGGAGTGTTAATGCCTGAAAATGAGACGGTTGGTGAATAGCTGAAAGGTCCTGGAAAACCAAGGAGATCTCACAGTGGGTTTGAAAGATGATTATAAGAAAGAATAAAATGGTATTCTGTTTCCACACTGAGAGCACCTGGCCCAGTATTCTGGTCATCTTGCTGTTGCTGTTATCACAATTCTTGCCTCCTCACATCTCAAAACACATGCCCTTTGCCATTGACTTGAATTCTTTCCCCTTCACCTTGAATTTCCCCCTCATCTTCTTAAGTTATCTCCTCGAGGAAACTCTCTCTCAATTAATTCTACTCTTTCCCCATCTCAGATATTCCTGCTTCACTCTGCCTCACCTTTGTGAACTCTATTAATTATTTTACCCTTATTGTTAACGGTCAATGTATCTCTATTGATTCATTCATAAATTATTTCTAGTTATTTTTATGGGACTGCCAATGAACTAAGACTGCTATGCACCCCATAACGGGTCAATAAGTGCTGACTTCATAAACATTGAAATCATCTAGGGAGAGAAACACTGGCTTAATTTCACCTTGAATGCTCTTAGCAAGAGGATGATATTGTGAAGGCTAATTAAATGGATGAGGAGCTGTGGTAGCTTAGTGCCTAAGGCATTTGACTGCTAACCAGAAGGCTGGTGGTTCACACCCACCAGCCACTCCCAGAAGGAAGATTGGGCAATCTACTTCCATAGCGATACGCCTCGGAAACCTAAGGAGGAGTCGCTATGAGTTCGATCCAACTTGACGGCAGTGAGTTTAATTAAATGGATGAGGCATAATTTCTCACGGAATCCAGATTTTCTGGAGTCATGGAGGCTGGATGAACCCCTGAAACTATTGCCCTGGGATAATTTTTGAACCTTAAACCAAAAATATCCCTTGAAGTCTTCTTAAAATCAAATAATAGTTTAGCATAACTAGTAAAGAGTGTCTGCTCTGAGCATTGCGCTCTTTTAAGATCTATCGATATGGGATCAAATTGACAACAGCAACTTGAAAGTTAGATAGAAGCCTCAGAGGGCAGTGAGTTTATGTCAATGGGGAGAAACAACTCAAAAAAGGAGAATAAGAATGGTTGTACAATTTTAAGAATATAAGCAATGTCACTGAATTATATATGTAGAAACTGTTGAATTGGTATATGTTCTACTGTGTATATTCTCAACAACAATAACAAATTAATTTAAAATAATAGAAATGGACAAGTTGGAGCAGGGATAATGGGGCTATCCTGTGACTTAAAGGCCAGGAGGAGAGAGAGGCAGTGGCTTACATAAGGCTGTGGAATATATTTTCCCATTTGTTTCATGGTATACTAACTATTCACCAGCCTTTCCATGCAATTGTTATCTATGCATCTACCCAGTCCTTGTCTACTTTATGTTTTTGTCTTCAACCAGGGATTCTGCTTGCTTGGGATTAAACATCCTTCCATAGCCCTTTGTAATTCACAACTAGATAAAAGCATCCCTTACAGTTGCAACCAAGAGTATTTCATCTTTCTTTCCTATAATTTCCATCCTTCAATATACAATTCAAGAAACAGACGCAATAGATGTGAAATAGAAAATAACCAGATGGTTCCCTGGGTCTGGTTATCTAAATATTATGTCATCTGTGCTCCATAATTCTTATATAAAGCACACTGTTCTAATTGTGTGGAACAGATCATGACAGATTTCTCCATTTTTTGACAGTTTTCTTTAGTATTTTCTCTGCTCTGAGCTCAGAGAAACTATTCAGATGGGGTCCAGGTGCAGGCATATATGCTAACTCCAGAGTGCCTGCTAATATATAAAATAATTTTTGGTTGGAGTGTTCTAGGTTTGAAAATTTGCTCTCTTGGTCCTTTTTAAAAAGTGTCCATTTCTCTCTAAATGTCTCACTACCCTACTGCTGTCTAATGACTGGGTGAAGTTCTAAGGTAATGGGACCAGCTCTGTGAAGGATAGAGCACTCTTCAGCTTCACTGCAGTTAATGGACTTCCACTCTTGATCATCCTTCAGGACCAGTCAAAATAGGTGGTGGAACATTGGCATAGAATTGTCTTATAGTTTGCAAAGCAATTTTATATACTCTATCCTATCTGACCCTCTCCGTTATACAGATACGTGGACTTACCAGCATATTGCAAGTAAGATTTGCTGTTATTATCCCTGCTACATAACAAGTTACTCAAAAACCTAGCTGCTTAAGAACACTTACTTATTTTACTCACACATCTACGATTATGAGCAGGGCTTGGCAAGAAACCTATCTGTCAACTACATGGGCTCATTCTTTTAATTATTGCCATTATGCACAGTGTTAAGATGATTTAGCTTCGCTTCAATTCTAGAATAGAAAACCATATATGTTTAGAACATATACTTTGCTATCAAAAGTAACTCATACTATACATAGGTAGGCAGGCAAGCTAGTCAGGTGTGGGTAGGCAAATGGGAATATACCCATGGCCATATACAGGTTTGGCAGATGATATTTTTGCATATATATATATATATATATATATATATGCTATAAAAATGTCCATATATATAATAGAGCTAATAGGAGGCAAAATTACAACTTCATAACCACAACCAAACACCTTGAGGGAGAGAGTCGCTGGACTGGTGTGGTTGGTACCATGATCATGGGGAACATCAAGTTCAATTGGCATAACATAGTACATAGTGCCTAAGGCATTTGACTGCTAACCAGAAGGCTGGTTGTTCAAACCCACCAGCCACTCCTCAGAAGGAAGACTGGGCAATCTTCTTTTGTAGAGATACCTCCTCAGAAACCCAAGGAGGGGTTGCTGAGTCAGAATCAACTCAACAGCAGTGAGTTTCTTTCAGTATACAAAAACATTGTTCTACATCTTACTTTGGTGAGTAGTGACTGGGGTCTTAAAAGCTTGAAAGCAGCCATCTAAGTGCAACTATTGATCTCTCCTTGTCTGGGGCAAAGAGTGAAGAAAATCAAAGGCGCATGGAAACAATCCAAGGGATTAGTGTACCATGGGAATCTCAACCTACATGACCCTGAGACCAGAACTAAATGTTGCCTGGCTACCACTGCCAAACACTCTGAATGGGATCAAAATGGAGATCTTGGATAGGGTGAGAGAAAAATGTGGAACAAAACTCAAAATCATTAAAAAAAAGAAAAAAAAAAAAAAACAGGTTTACTGGTCTGTTAGAGACTAGTGAAATCTCTGTGCCCTTAGTCACTGGAGCCTGGAACTGAGCTCATTTGTATGGCTTAACTTTCAACTTAACAATAGACAGGCCTGAGAAGTAAACAATTATACCAGGTAGGTGAACTCCGTAGAACAATCAACCATGGGAGTTAAGAAGGGCAGTATTTGCACAGGGAGATTGCTCAGAGGGCAGGAATGCATAGAAATGAAGGACACAGGCAAGAGATAATGACAGGGATGAAGTGGGAAGAGTGCTGTTACATTGTGGGGACTGCAGTCAACGTCAGGATACAAAATGTGTATGAACTGTTGAATGGAAAATGACTTTGCTCTGTAAAGTTTCACCCAACTCACAATTGAAAAAAAAGAAAATTAACTCGTACTGTTTCTAACTTCAGGAGGTGGGTTCAATAGAAATTAGAACAATAGGTCAACTATGTTGTTGTTGTTATGTGCTGTTGAGTCCGGACCCGACTCATAGCAACCCCTCTTTGGGTTTCCGAGGCAGTATCACTATGGAAGTAGATTGCCCAACCTTCCTTCCAAGGAGTGGCTGGTGGGTTTGAATCGCCAGCCTCTAGTTAGCAGTCAAGTGCTTTAGGCAGTACGCTACCAGAGCTCCCAGGTCAACTATGTTGTTGTTGTTATGTGCTGTTGAGTCCGGACCCGACTCATAGCAACCCCTCTTTGGGTTTCCGAGGCAGTATCACTATGGAAGTAGATTGCCCAACCTTCCTTCCAAGGAGTGGCTGGTGGGTTTGAATCGCCAGCCTCTAGTTAGCAGTCAAGTGCTTTAGGCAGTACGCTACCAGAGCTCCCAGGTCAACTATAGAGCAGTGATATTTACAAAATCCTGGTTTTCCATTCTATTGGTACTCTTGCTTTTGCAGAGTTCAGACTATCATTTAACATTGGTATTTGTTATTGTTGCTAGTTGCTGTCAAGTAGGCTTCAACTCAAGGCAATCATATATATAGCAGAATGAAACATTGCTCAGTCCTCCACTATTTACATGGTCATTGGTTTGCTTGAGTACATTGTTGTGGCCACTGTGTATTTTAACAGCCTTCCAACCTAAGGGGTTAATCTTTCAGACAATATTCTGTTGTGATCCTTAAGGTTTTCATTGTCTAATTTTTAGAAGTAGATCACCAGGATTTTCTTCCTTGTCTCTCTCAGTCTGGAAGCTCCAGTGAAACCTGTCCACTGTGGGTGACCTTGCTTGTATTTGAAATACCATTGGCATAACTTCCAGCATCATAGCAACTTGTAAGTCACCACAGGACAAAAAACTGACAGACAGGTAATGGAACATTGGTATAGAACTGTTTTATAGTTTTGACCCTCTCTACAACAAGAAGCTCTGGTGGTATAATGCCTAAGGTATTTGACTGCTAACCAGAAGGCTGGCAGTTCAAACCCACTAGCCACTCCCTGAAAGGAAGACTAGGCAATCTACTTCTGTAAAGATTTATCTCCTCAGAAACCCAAAGGGAATTGCTATGAGTCAGAATCAACTCAATGGCAGTGAGTTCGTGGGTTTTTTTTTTTTTTTTTTTTTTTGAGTTCCGTTATTCAACAGCATATTGCAAATGAGAATTGTTGCAGTTATCTTTGCTGTATAACAAACTACCTGAAACCTAGGCGCTTAAGAGCACTCATTTATTTTACTCATAAGTTTACTATTATAGATAGTTAGGGCTTGGCAGGGATGGTCATCTCTGCTCCATGTAGTGTCAGTTGTAGTGGCTCAATAGGGGTTAGATAATCCACTTCCAAGACTGGTTCACTCACATCATTGGCAAGGTGGTGCTTGGGGTCAGTTGAGAGCTCAGGATATCAGCGAAGGGCCTCAGTTCTCCACATGGGTCTCTTGAGCTTTCTATAGCATGGTGGGTAGATTTCAAAAGTGAGTATTCAAAAACAAGACATGGAAGCTCCTGTCCCTTAAGGCACGAGTGGGCCCAGAAATCAGCACATCATCACTTTAGTGTACTCCATTGGTCAAAGTAGTCACAGAGTCCACCAACATTCAAGGGAGGAGACACGGACCCACTCTCATTAGAAGAATGTCAACCAACCTGTGGCCACTTTAATCTGCTACAAGGAAATTAAGGCTTAGAGTGGTTGGCCAAAATCACTCAGCCGGTAAGTGAGATTGACCTTTGGTTTTCCTCCACCAAACTGTCCTGGATTGATGTGATGATTATTGTACCAAAATTCATATAAGTTACTGGAAATTATTTCTCTGCCATGAAGCAAGTGGATAATCATGCTTAAATCACAATTCCTTCTTATAGAGTACAGAAGTAAAGTCTAAGAGGATTTTTTTTTTAATACTATAAAGTACTTTGAAACACATCTCTTCCAAGACTGACATCTAGGTGTGCATGAAATCCTTAATTTAATTTCTGCCAATGATTTAAATGCTACTTCTCATAAGATTCATTACCACCAAAAGGCATGTAAGTACAGTATGATATATCTCTAAATCCAAGTACCTTTAATTTCCAAAATATCATGCTTATCAAATTTCTCAAGTAGGAAATAAATTGATTTTACATTACCAAAAACATCTCAAAGGTAAGAAATGTTCTATTAAAGACACATTTTTCATGGTACGAAGTTCCCTTTTATGGTGTGATTCTATAAGTGAAATAAAGATTTGCTTTGCCATACTTTACTCTTGCTTTGTTACCTTACGATCAAATTTGCTGGAAAGAAACTGTTCCACCAAGTGGGAGACACTGACCTAGGAATGCTTCATGTTGACAAATGAGGTTGTTAAGTCATGGAGACCTGGGAAAATGTCCTTAACAATGGAGAGACCTGTCGGTCACCACCTTAACCAAATGATCCAACTCTGCATCTACATCACTAATAGTGGAACAACCTGACATTAAATGCCTCTCAGCATGATGTAGTATGAAATACACAGCATCATTTGTAAAATATCCTTGCCAAAAATGTTCAACTTGAGTCTAATGAAGTCTTGAGACCTAATTTTCCATCGGTCTTTCTCAGTTGGGGTTTCTCAATTGCTATCAAAAGTAACTCATACTATACAAAGGTAGGCATGCAAGCTAGTCAGGTGTGGGTTGGCAAATGAGAATATACCCATGACCATATATAGGTTTGGCAGATGATACTTTTGCATATATATAATATATATATATATATATA
>NW_006921617.1:7892472-7894743 GCF_000298275.1 Orycteropus afer afer
CAGAAGGCTGGCGGTTCAAACCCACTGTCCACTCCTTGGAAGGAAGGTTGGGCAATCCTACTTCCGTAGTGATACTGCCTCGGAAACCCATGGAGGGGTCACTATGAGTCGGGGCCGACTCGACAGCACATAACAACAACAACAACAAGCCACAATCAAACACCTTGAGGGAGAAAATGAATTTACTATTTTGTTAATTCTTCTAAGAATGGAACATAAATATAGGGAGTTCCTAAATTACAATGGGGTTCCATTCCAATTACATTGATTCTGACATGAATGAAATACCTCATTTTTTTGTTTTAGTTTTCAGGATTATTGCCTTTTATTATCAGTATCTTCATAAATCTGGTAGTGTTTTAAATAGTAAATCATAAAATGGAACATCTGCAAGGGAACATCTGAGAAGACAACATCAGCAAATTACCTGCTGCAACATATTACTAACAAAAAGATATACAAAAAAAAAAAAAAACAGTGGTTAAGTGCAGTTGCTGTCACTCATCACAAAAATAAATAAATAAGTAGATGCTTTGGAGCATTGCAGCACAATTCCTTCTTTGTAAAAGACCTAATTAAGTGAAGAAACAATAAAAGAAATCTAGAATATGGGTAGTCTATAAAATGACTGACCTTATCTCTTCAGGAACAAAATGTCATTAGGAAAAAGAAGTAGGAGTTGTTGATTTAAATAGACCAAAGATTTCTCTCAGAACAGATTAGGTTTGCCTATTGTCAGAACTTCACCTACATGGATTCATACACTATATACTCTGTGTATCAAGCTTATTTCACTCAACATAAATTCCGAGATTAACCCAGGCTGTTTTATTTTATGATTCAGTATGTCTTTCCTTTTTGTTATTGTGTAGCATTCCTTTGTATAAATATACCACAGTTTATCTATCCATTTTATTGCTGATAGACATGTGGTAGTTAAGGTTATGTGTCAGCTTGGCTAGGCCTGGTTGAGTGACTGGGCAGTTGGGTGTAGTTATTCCTCATGGTGAAATCGGTAATTAACTCCATGGTGGACTCTACTGGAGCAGCTGAGTAGCTGCCTTAGGGATGTGGTCTGCTTCCAGTATATAAGAAGCAGCTTTGGGGCAGGTCTGCAGTTTTTGGCACACTTGAATCCTGTGTGTAGCCTGTCAGCAGCCCACCACGTTGTCTGCAGATCTTAGGACTCTTAATGGACTTGAATTAATGGCCTGCCATGTGGTTGGGTAATATCGGGATCATGCCTTTTTACTTGTCAACCTTGGGTTTGTCAGCATCAGCAGCCAGCAGCTGCCTGAGTGAAGAAAGCCTCTACCTTCAGTGGGCCAGGAGCAGGAGGCAGTGCTGAAGCCCAAGGTCTAGGGGCTTTCACCCAGCCCCTAGATCCTGGCATTTTGAACTCGGACTTCTAGCCTCCAAAACTGTAAGAGAATAAACTCCTGTTTGTTGAAGTCATTCTACTTGTGGTATTTCTGTTAGACCAGCACAAAATAACCAAAACAGGACATTTAGGCTGTCTCCAGTTTGAGGATATTATGAATAAAGCTCCTATAATCATTTTTGCACAGGTTTTTGGTGGCATATGTACTCATTTCTCTTGGGTATACACTGTTGTTGTTGTTGTTGTGTGCCGTCGAGTTGGACCCAACTCATAGCGACCCCTCCTTGGGTTTCTGAGGCAGTATCACGACAGAAGTAGATTGCCCAACCTTTCTTCTGAGGAGTGGCAGGTGGGTTTGAACCACCAGCCTTCTGGTTAGCAGTCAAGTAAGTGCCTTAGGCACTACACCACCAGAGCTTTGAGAAGTGAAATTATTGGTTACAGAGTCAGTTTACCTTAAAGTTTATTAGTTACTGTGAAACAATTTTCCAAAGTGATTGAACCAATTCACAAGCCCATCCAAAAGTGGTAAGAGTTCTACTTGTTTCACGTCCCCCCTCCCTTTCTGGATGGAGTGATGTTGCCAGAGAAAGGGCATGAGATGATAGAAATATTTTATCAGATTGATCTTGTTAGTGGCTACATAGGGGGATACTTATGTAAATATTCATCAAAATATACATTTATGATTTGTGCATTTGGTATATAAATTCTACTTCAATGAGAGAGGATGAGACAGCAAGAGATTAAAAAGACCTAACAACCAAATGTACTGGGTAAATCTTGATTGACTCCTGGTTCAAAACAAAAAACAGCTACAAAAATAGTTTGGGGTCAACTGGAAAAGTTTTAATATGGACTGGAAATTAGATGTTGGTAGCATAGTGCCC
>NW_006921617.1:7895293-7896900 GCF_000298275.1 Orycteropus afer afer
ACAACTGTACCACCCCCTACCTTCTATGTGCCTTCTGCTGGACCTGCTACAAACTGATGGCTGAATTGCAACATACTTTTTAGTAATTTCCTTCTGCAAAGTATTCCCCAATAGCCTAACGGAATAGCAAAAAATACTTCCAAGGTTCTTTTCTCAATAAATTAAACTTGCATTTTGCCTGGAAACTGACATCTCCCTCCACAAATCTAAATCTCAATGTGTCAATCTCTCTTTCTGTCCCCGCCTTTCCCCTCTCCCTCCCTGCTATCTCTTCTCCCCTTTCTCTGGTTGCTCAGCCACTTTCAAAATCACTCCACAACCACTTTACCCGTGTTCATTTCCTTTTTCTAATGCAAAAGCTAAAGTGAAAGCTGAGTGGCCCGGCAGCCCACAAAGGCCCCGCGATTTCTGCCCCCAAGCAGGAGGGGAGAGCAGGGAAACGCGGCGCTTGTGTTTGACGTTCACTAGCCCAGCTGCAGTGCTCAGCAGAGCTTCTCAGGTGGCTGGGCCCCTTTGAAGGTTTACTTTCAATTAAAAAAAAAAGAAGAAGAAAGAAGCCCAATCAGCAGCTGTCATGGACACAGGGAAGATTTATTCAGGGTGGTCAGAGGGGAGCTTAGCCAGCAGTCAAGTCTTGGAGGTAGACAGAAAGGAAATCCAAGCTAGAGAGAGAAATTCCTTCTGGCAAGGTCAGGCGGGCACTGGGCTCATCCCTCTGGGTGAGGCTGGCGGTTCCTCTTGCTGGACTTGGTCAAAAGGGAAAAGAGGATTTTGTGTGCAGACACTTGGAGGCTGGGTTGGGGGAGGAAAACCGCCCAGAGGAAGCAAGTGGGTAGGTCCTTGAAAGCATAGCTTATTAATCAGATGGAACCAGGCCTGCGGGATCAAAACATGACTGATTTCAAAATTGCTTCCTGATTCAAAAGCTGGTGTTGCCCACCTAAAAATGTGACGAGGGGTGAAGAGGCCAAGTCCTTCGGGAGTTCTGCATGCCTAGGGCTTCCACTGAAGTCAGCCGGTGAGAAGAAAAAACACAGATGTGCCCAGAATAGCAGGAGTCAGGGCCTCTGGTGTTATCACCTTTCATTTCCTGTCTCTGTTCTTATATGGTTTTCGACATTTGACGTGCTATTGTGAAAAGGAATGTGTGCTGAGCAGAAGGAATGAGCAAGTCCTGCATTAACCCTGATCAATGCCCACATAACTTCGTAAACAGCTACAGGCACCGGCCTAAAAAAATTCTCTTCAGTCCCTCTCCTCATGTTTACATCCTTCTCTTTCCCACTCAACCTCCGATCCAATTGGAATATAAAAGCTAGAGAGGGTCCCATGCCCTGTTTCACCAGATGTGGTAATTATCCATGCTTATTACACCTATTCACATTGTACCTTGGTTAACAAGGTGTACTATAGATGCTGTTGTTGTTATTGTTGTTGTTGTTAAGTGCCGTCGAGTCGTTTTGACTGATAGCAACCCCATGCACAGCAGAACGAAACACTGCCCAATCTTGAGCCAGCCCCACAATCCCTGCTATACTTGAGCCCATCATCGCAGCCACCGTGTCAATCCATCTCATTGAAGGCCTCCCCCTCTTTCGTCGACCCTC
>NW_006921617.1:7897655-7907196 GCF_000298275.1 Orycteropus afer afer
TAGTATCCCCTTGTTCTGTTCGAACGACAGCCTCCTGGTCAAGGTACAGATTCCTCATGAGTACAATCAAGTGCTCGGGAATTCCCATTCTTCTCAATGTAATCCATAATTTGTCATGATCCACACAATCAAATGCCTTTTGAAAAGGGGATAAAAGCCAAGAACCCAGACAGAAGAGCAGTCAGCCCCAGGGTTACAGGTGAGGAGAGACAACTCAGGGATGCCCAATCCTTTCTGAACCTGTTCTTTCATTTCTTACAGTTCCCAAGGAGATGTCCTCACATGTGTACACAAACCAGTTTGTGAGCTATTGTCAGTGTCTGGCAGTTTATCTCTTTTTCCTTTTCTTTGTCCTTGACCACCACAGGTGAAGCCACTTAGCGGGGAAGCTTCATGCATCCTGTGCCCACTAGGAGACCCAATGGTCATGTTGGACTCTAGATGATGTGCTGCTTCCAGATGAGCCCAACATTGCAGTCCTGGGTGATCAAAGCAGTGTAAGGGTCCCTGCAGAGCAGAAGAGACTGGCTATCTCCCTTGCTCTGTCATATTTTGGTGTCTAGGCACCAAAGCATCTCTGTTTACCCCCTAAACCAACTGCCATTGAGTTGATTCCCACTCATAGCTACCCTCCTTGGGTTTCTGAAACAGTAAATCTTTACGGAAGTAGATTGCCCTGTATTCCTTCTGTGGAGCACCCAGTGGGTTTGAACCACCAACCTTTTGGTTAACAGTCAAATGGCTTAGGCCCTACACCACCAGAGCTCCTTCTGTTTACACCAAGACAATCACAAATTCTTTCTTGAAGAGTTTTATCAATCTCTGAGATTGCCCTTTGCCTGGAAGGGAGTAGTCTTCATGTCAAATAATTCCATCCACTTCTGGCCCTCTTTTTCTGATCCAGAGATGCTCAAATACAGGGCCTGGGGATAAAGATGCATAAATCTTCTGTCCTTTCTCTTCCTCGTTCTCCCCCACTATTTTTCCTTTTTTCATTCTCACCTTTTCTTTCTCCAAATAAATTTATTTCTCTTTCCCAAGTTGCAGAACAAAAAACTTACAAGGTTGTAATCAATGAAACATATTAGATTTTAGAGATTAAATGATGATACTATTTATATTGACAGTACCTGAGACTTTCCTTGTCCTACCAAAATATTAAACAAATCTAAAAAGGCAATCATAACTGACAATACTTAGCTTTTTAAAAAGTAAATAAATAACAGCTGAGATTCTGAAAAATAGTGTTATCTTGTGAGTAATAAATTGTGCTCACATAAATGAAATAGATTTGTTCCTGATATTGGTCATAGGTTGATCTTCACCAAATTGTACATTATTTCCCTATTAACATCAAGTATATGTCAAAGATATAGTTCCCTAAGAGCAAAAAAATTGGGAAGGAAGGATGGTTCCAACTAAATGATTTAGAAATCTATGTGTTGTGTGTGTGTGTGAGAGAAAGAAAGAGAGAGAGAAAGATTTTAAATGTGTCTAGACTCATGGCAGACTCATGGCAGTGGACTGTAAAATTTGAAATTATTTTTCAATAAAAATAATTTCACTTTTCACATCCTGATCATATATAGTCAAAATGAAGCTATATTGCTTCCTTTAGGACTAGACATTAACAAATGCATGAAACTTAATTGCACCACCAAATTTAGCCAAATTTAGTGCCCTTTTAAACAGAGAAAACACTTGAAGTTGAAAACACTGGCAGTCCCTGGTTTATGACCTTCCAACTTATGGACAACTCTTACCTTCCCTTTATTCAACTAAACTCATTGCTGTCGAGTCGGATCTGACTCATAGCAACCCCTCCTTGGGTTTCCGAGGTGGCATCACTACAGAAGTAGATTGCCCAACCTTCCTTCGGAGGAGTGGCTGGTGGGTTTGAACCACCAGCCTTCTGGTTGGCAGTCAGATGCCTTAGACACTACACCATGATGTAAATTTGTGCTCACATTGAAACAGGTTCATTTCAATTCAACCACCTGCTGAGACTTGCATTTCTACCTCAGATATACTGAACCAGAATCTGTATTTAACAAGATCCCCAGGTGACACACATAGATCTCCAGGTGATTCTTATACATACACAAGAACCTTATGAAAATGTAGATTCTTATTTCAGTATATCTGAGGTGGAAATGCAAATTCTCAGCAGGCGATCAAACCAGAATGATCCAGTTCAAAACCCGGCTTTGGAACAATTGAACAAACCCCTACTTGCAATAAATTCATCACAATCACCTTCACTTGCTTCATTCACATGCAGCTTTTAAATCATTGAAAAGGCTTTGAGCTTTTTCTAGCACTAAACCCAAAACCAAAGCCACTACCATCACATGGATTCCAACTCATAGCAACCCCACAGGGTTTCCAAGGCAGTAAATCTTTCCAGAAGTAGACTGTCTCAACTTTCTCCCAAGGAGGGAGTTCGAACTGCTGACCTTTTGGTTAACAGCCCAATGCTTTAACCACAGAGCCACCCTAACTCCTTTTTCTAGCACTAAGATAAGGCTAAATAAAAACTGTATGCATCTGTTCCAACTTACCTACAAATCCAACTTAAAGACACACTTGGGAAGAGACCTCGTTCAAAACCTGGGGCCTGCCTGTACTGTTTTTATGAAGATGTTTGAAGCTTGAGGATCATTGGCATACCACTTCTGCGATGAGTAGACAGCTGCTTTGGGGGATCATCAGGAATTTTAAAGAGCAGATGTAACTAACTAAAAACCAAATCAAACCCACCGCCATCAAGTTGATTCTGTCCCCCATTGGATTTCCAAGGCTATAAATCTTTATGGAAATAAATTACCTCATCTTCCTCCCACAGAGCACTGGTGGGTTTGAATCATGGACCTTGGGGTTAGCAGGGCTAACCCACTACACCACAAGAGCTCCTTAAAAAACCAAAACTCACTGCCGTTGAGTTGATTTCAACTCATAGCAACCTTTCCTTGGGTTTCTGAGGCAGTATCACTTTACAAGTAGATTGCCCAATCTTCCTTCCGAGGAGTAGCTGCTGGGTTTGAACTACCAGCCTTCTGGTTAGCAGTCAGATGCTTTAGGCACTATGCCAATGTCTTGTTAGATGTAACTCAATAATTGTTTAGGAGAGATCAGCATCAGTTTTTGTATGTGTAAAGTAAGAAGAGAATTTGTCTTTTTTAGCAAATTTGAGGAAAAAAGACTTTTTAATATTTTATTGGGGGTACTGGATTGCAATATTGTTTTTTTAAAAAAAGCTAATAATTTACAATATTCTTGCAAATAAAAGATTAATGCATGATTTTAATGACATAGGTATAGAAAAATTTTTATACTTCCCTTAACAGGTAGTCTTCGACTTACAATATATTCAAGTCATGAGGAACCCCACTTACAACTGCCTTTTTCTCTTTTTTTTGTACATGTTAAATGTTACATGTTAGTAATATGTACCACATACAGTGATGCAGTGTTTAATTTGCTGATGTTATTCTCAGATATTCACTCGCAGATGTTCAATGATCAAAACATTGACAAATAGCAGTCTACAATGTGTCGATATTGGTATAGGAAGTCATAATGCATAGAAAGTGGGGTAATGTTCAATTCTAACAACATACAACAGTTGAACTGCACATGCAATCAACAGCCATTAAGATTCTGACTTCATTGTTGCAATACGAACAAATAAAGATCAGATTATAAAGATACTGACAATAAAAGGCATGAATAATGAAAAACATTTTTTTAAAAAAGAAGCATTTGACTTACATTGGAAATGTCTTACAATGAAGTCACTGGAACAGAAACTCATCGTAAATTGGAGACTACCTATAGTTTTAAAGGATTTTAACTTCATAAAAGTTCTATCATAAAAGATTGTAAAAGTGCCCCCCTCCTTTGTGGGTGAAAATACAGGTTCTTGTTTAAAATGAAACTTCACTCTCCTTGAAATGACTGTGACTGTGAGTGGATGTGTGTTTGTGTGTGAACGTGTACGTGCGTATGTCCATATGTGAGCACCTTGGGCCGGTCTGACCTTTAGTGGGAGAAATTGTTTTACTTTTTATAGAGTTTATATAACACTAACTGATTTCCTAACTGGACTAATAAGCAGCATTACAATAAACGGAGAAAAGATCGAAGTTGTAAAAGATTTTATTTTATTTGGATCCACAAGCAACACCCATGGAAACAACAGCCAAGAAATCAGACATCATGTTGCACTGGGAAAATCGGCTGCAAAAGGCCTGTTTAAAGTGTTAAGGAGCAAAGATGCCTCTTTAAAGACTAAGGTGCACCTAATCCAAGCCTTGGTAGTTTCAATTGCCTCATATACATGTGAAAGCTGGACAATGAATAAGGAAGACCAAAGACACATTTGAATTGATGATTTGAATTGTGATGTTGGAAAAGAATACTGAAAGTACCATGGACTGCCAGAAGAATGAACAAATCTGTCCCAGAAAAGTGCAGTCAGAATGCTCCTTAGAAGTGAGAATGGCCAGACTTCGCCTCACCTACTTTGGTCATGTTGTCAGAAGAAACCAGTTCCTGGAGAAAGATACCATGCTTGGTAAAGTGGAAAGTCAGAGAAAAAGGGGAAGGCCATTAACAAGATGTGTTGACACAGTCAGTGACTGCAACAATGGGCTTAAGCATGGCAAGTATTGTGAGGATGGCGCAGGATAGGGCAGCCTTTCATTCTGTTGTACATAACAGTCACTATGAGTTGGAATCTATTCCATGGCACCTAACAACAACTGATTTTCTGAGTTTAATTCAATACAAAATACTGAAAAGTGAGGGTACAAGTATCAGACTTCTTTAAATTGTAACACACCATAGTATTACCCATTTATTTATGAATTGGCTACTCAAACAGAAATAAAGGGGAGAAAATTTGTGTGTAAGTACTGACATCTGGTGGTGAAAATAGAGACCACCGATGAAGAGAAGGAAAGACTCTTAGATTTGGGTTGTTAGTTTGGATTTGTTTTGTTCAGATTTGATTGTTTTTTGTTTGATTCACCAACCATTTACCTCTTCTTACAGCTCTGACCTAACAACTTTCTCTATGTGGGAAAAGGAGTGAGCAGAAATCTCATATGTGTGGAGAGGGTGTGTGGTATGGGACTCTAGTTTTGGACTCCCTAAGTTCAAGTTCTGGCTTCATTATCTGCTGATTGTACTACCTGGAGCAAGTCATCTACTTTCTTTGTTCTTTAAGTTTCCTCATTTGTGGAATAAGGATGACAACTGTGTCTGTTTTACACAGTTTTGTTTTGTTTTTTCCCCCTAAGGAATAAAATAATTAATCCCATGAAAACACAGAGTAAACACCTTACTTATGTTTCTAAATTATCATTATCCATATAAATCCTAACCTATCTTGCTCCAGTCAAAACCATGTTTATTACTGTGTCCAGGTGAACAGCTACCTAGCCTTGCTGTCAAAGGACTGGGTTGCCAGAAAAGATACAGTGTCTACCAGGGCAGTTCTACAGTAGTACAGCTCTACAGGTTCTGTTTCTCTTGCATCTCTATAAGCATCACTATGAGAAAAATAAGTAATCATGCTCCTAATGTCACTTCACAGCAGTGCATATCCGTGTGAAAATTCCTGTGGATTCCCTGCCAAATTACTACTCAAAGGCAAAGACTTTGCCTAATCTGGCCATCACTACCACTACATGGCATGAACCTTGTTGGAGGCTGTAATCTCAAAGCATCAGATATTCTCCTCAGTCCAAAGAGTCATGTAGATAAGTATGATCGTCCAGACTCCACACCATCCTTTTCTTGGTCCTCATGAATGCCTGGAGAGTGAAGGATGCTGAGAAGTAGACTGAAGTTTCCAAGTCTATACCAGGGTAATTTACCATCCTTGGAGAGCTAAAAAAGTGCTCTCATAGCATAGTGGTTAAAGTGCTCAGCTTCTAACGGAGAGGTGAGTGGTTTGAACCCACCAACTGCTCCTGAGAGGAAGATATGGCAGTCTGTTTCTGTAAAAATTTACAGTCTTGTCTTGGTCACAGCCAGCTACCCTGAGGGAGCAAGTAGTTGGACCTTTGGGCTTGGGGCCACGGTCACAGGGGACATCAAGTTCAATTGGCATAACATACTACACAAAAACATTGTTCTTTGGTGAGTAGAAACTGGGGTCTTAAAAGCTTGCAAACAATCATTTAGATGCAACGATGGGTCTCTCTTCATCCAGAGCAAAGAAGAATGAAGAAAACCAAAGATACATGGAAGCAATTAGTCCAAAGGATAAGTAGACCATGTGATCCTCACCTTGACCATGACCATGAGACCAGGAGACCTAGGTGGTGCCTGGCTATCACTGTCAACCACTCAGAGGGGAATCAGTGCAGGAGATCCTGAATACAGTGGGAGAACATTGCAGGTTTGCTGGTCTGATGGAGCCTGGTGAGAACCCTGAGACTATGGCCCCTAGTTACACTCCACGTCTGGAATTGAACTCACTCCTGTGGCTTCCAGCCAAACAATAGACAGGCATATGAGGTGAACACTTATGTCAAGTAGATACACTCTTTGGAGCTATTCATTCAATTCAATGGTGGAAGAACAGAAGGGCAGTGTTTGCACAGGGAGATAGCTTGAGGGGCAGGAGTACATGGGAGCGAATGACACAGGGAAGAGGTAACAAAGGGGAGGAAGTGGGAAGAGAGCTGTTACACTGTGGGGAATTGTAGTTGAAGTCATGAAACAAAATGTGTATGAACTGCTATATGGAAAATGAATTTGTTCTATAAACTTTCACCCAAATCACATTAAAAAAAAAAAAGATTTACAGCTTTGGAAACTCCATGGGGCAGTTCTCTATAGAACTACAGGGCTACTATGAGTTGGAATTGACTTGATGGTAACAGGTTTAGTTTTGATTGTTGTTGTGTTGTTATTTGCTGTCAGGTCAGATCTGACTCATAGCGACCCCTCCTTGGGTTTCTGAGGCAGTATCACTATGAAAGTAGATGGCCCAACCTTCTTCTGAGGAGTGGCTGATGGGTTTGAACTGCCCGCCTTCTGGTTAACAGTCAAGTGCCTTAGGCACTACGTTACCAGAGGTTTTATTTAGAGAGTTGAAAAAGATCCCAGGTGGAACAGTGGTTAAGCACTGTTGCTTACCAACAGATCAGCAATTCAAACTCACCAGCCATTCCATGGGAGAAAGATGTGGTTTCTAAGAAAGTTATAGTCTTGGAAACCATATGGGGCAGTTCTACTCTGTTCTATAGGGTTCCTGGGAGTCAGAATTGACTTGAAGGCAATATATAGAGAACTGAAGAAGAAATTGAAGTTGTCAGTGATTTCACTCCACCTGGATTAACAATGGAAGTAACAGTCAAGAAATCAAATGGTTTATTTTATTAGGCAAATCTGCTATAAACGATTTCTTTAAAGTTTTAAAAAGCAAAGATATCACTTTGATGACTAAGGGGCATGGTAGGGTCCTTTCAACGGTCTCACATGCAAACAAAAGCTGAACAATGCTAAAGGAACACGGAAGAAGAATTGATGCATTTGAACTGTGGTATTGATGGAACATATTGAATATACCATGGACTGCCAGAAAAACAAATAAATCAGCCTTAGGAAAATACAACCAGAATGCCCCTTGGAAACAAGGGTGAGGAGAATTCTAGTCAATATCGAACCTTAGATACATGGACTATAATCAACCCCTGACAACAAAGACTCAAGAAACTAAGTAAAACTGACACACAAAAAATGCTCATGTCCAAGAGCACCAAAAGAGAATTGAAGAAACAGACAGAGCACCGACTGGAAGGAAAAGTAGAATAAAGCTAGCAGGAAAACAGACATTCCTGGATCCACAGCACCCTACCTGCAGGTGCAAAACCTGAAAACCAAACCCACTGTCTTTGAGTCAATTCCAACTCATAGCCATCCCCATTGGGTTTTCCAAGGCAGTAAATCTTTACAGAAGTAGATTGCCTCATCCTCCTCCCATGCAGCTGCTGGTAGGTTTGAATCACCACACTTCCAGTTAGCAGGCAAATGCCTTACCCACTTATTTGGGGAGGGCATTAAGCAACAAACCAAAATGAGGAACCCAGGAAAGCAACAACAAAGAGCACAGCTGGTGGCAGAGAATCTGTGCAAACAACCCCAGAAAGAAACAAAAATGTGAGCAGGAAGTGGCCAGGGATGGGACACCTCTTGTGGGGAAGTGTAGGATTGGTATAGCTTTGAAAATAAGGAATCACAGAGACCACCCTTCAAAACAAGCAAAACAGACTGAGCCATGACCTTTAGAGCAGGAGTAAATGTAGACAAGGAGTAAACAATTGCAGAGGAGTAAAGGGGAGGAAGAGAGGGGTGGGTAATGCTTCAGCCCCTCTGTAAGTGCAAGAAGGAAGGGAACTAGGTATTAGTGCAAGGACTGCTTGTCAATGGAGGCACTATGTCATTTATATGGGAGCCGCCCAGTGAAAAGTCAAACCACAAGTAACAACTAGAGCCCTCCTACCCCCTGAAATTGGCCCTGTGCAGGTAGTCACACCTCTGCTAATGCCATCTGCATTATGCGTGTGCCCTGAAAAACAGTGGACAGAGGCAAGGCATGCAAGTCCAGCCACACCCACAACATCCTTCCTGAAGCACTAGCTAACCAGCTAGTGCTTGGTCTCAAAAGCCTGAAAATGCCCATTACTCACTCCCTGAGATGCAGGGGTCCTTAAGTGATGCAGGCAAGATGAACCACAGCCATTACCCCTCCCTGAGGAACAAGTGGCCTGCACTGAAGGACACAAGCCTGGTCATGTTGACCATTTCCTCCCTGAGGTGCAAGAGGCTCATGCTGATGTGCACATACCTGGCCACACCCAACACCTCTTTCCTGAGATGCAGGTAGCTCATACTTGAATGTCCAAGCCTGGCCTCATGCACCACCTCCTTTCAGAGGCACAGGCTGCTCAAACCTGTACAGGCCTGGCCATGCCCACTATCTTCTCCCTGAGACACAGGCCCCAACCTCCTAGCAACTGGCAGTGCACACACACAACACCCAATGCAGCAACCAACAAGACCACTCCCTGCACTCCCAGGTGATCGATCAGACAGAAGCATCACCTTACCAACAATGCCAGTCACATCCTGACAGGCACCATCTGTACCCCTGCCAAACAATGAGGAGGAGAATCTAGTGCCATCATCCAACATCCACCGGGTTGCAACACTCCACACCTAAATGAAAAATCCTGCAGGCTGTCTGTACTTACACTGAAACCCCTTCACACACCACCACCTACTGAAACACCAATTTGTGGATGCACAATGGACCTACTCTATCCATTTCAGCAGCACTCCCTCTGAGCAGATACAGAGACATCCTTCCTTAACCTCCTTAGAAAGCACTAACTATGGGTGGACAGGCTAAACAATTAGGTATGTCTATGAAATGGGGAGTGTATCCAAAAACATATATAGGGTTGGCAGACAATGGTCCTATAAGTTTATGTGAATGATCAGAATTCCCAGGTGTATAGTAGAG
>NW_006921617.1:7907864-7915382 GCF_000298275.1 Orycteropus afer afer
GTATGGAGGGATGGACACTGGGAAGAGGTAACTATGGGGAGGAAGCGGGAAGGGAGCTGTTGCATTGTGGTAAACTGTGGTCCACAACATGAGAACTGCTATATGGAAAGTGAATTTGCTCTGTAAATCTTCACCCAAATCACAATAAAAATAAAGAAAGAAAGAAAATTTAAAAAAAAAAAGGAAAGAAAGCACTAACTGCTAACACGAAACCAGGAGGACCCGATAGTCACACAAGGGCTGTGCAAGTACTCTGACCACCCAACCCTTGTCACTCAATATCAGGGAAAGAACTTGTTCCCACAGTTCCACACAATCCAATAAGGAAGACATACAAGTCTAACCACCTATGAGCACACACATGAGTATGACCCACCATATCCACTACTGAGAGGAAATCACACCTAGCCAACTGACACCACCAAAATCACATATAGAATAGAACCACAAAACAACAATTGAAATAATACAGCCATTCTAAAGAGAAATAGGAGAAATAAAGCTCTGGATATATCAAAGCAAATCAGCATAAAATAAACATACAAACAATTAGTAAAGAATTATATGAATTAATTAACATCTTAATGCCTTAGAGACAGTAAATAATAACATATAATATGAAAGAACAAGTTAAAATATCTCAAACAAGTGAGCAAAATAAAGGAGCAGAAAACTTTAAGGAAAAATTGTTAACAGAGCTACCCGTTAAGGATTTCAAAAGACTTATATATAGGATTCTCAAAGACATCAAGGAAAACACAGACAAAACCCTAGAATTCAGGAGAATAATGTTGTTGTTGTTATCGTTATATATCATTGAGTCGGACCCGACTCATAACGACCCCTCCTTGGGTTTCCAAGGCAGTATCACTACGGAAGTAGATTGCCCCATCTTCATTCTGAGAAATGGCTGGTGGGTTTGAACCGCCAGCCTTCTGGTTAGCAGTCCAGTGTCTTAGGCACTAAGCTACCAGAGCTTCTAGGAAAACAATACAAGAACAAAATGACAAAATAAGTAGACAATTAGAAATCTTACCAAAAAAACCCCTAGAAATCTAGAAGATTAACAATGAAATAACAAATAGATATTGAAAGAACATAGAGGTAGAATAGAATCTATGAAACAATCATCGAAATAAGGACAACAAATTCCTTGATACTGATCTGTTTAAAAATTGTGTGTCAGGGCTGTATCCTTCACCATTCTTATTCAATTATTATACCCTGAGCAAATAATCTGAAAAGCTAGACTATATGAAGATGAAGGTGGCATCAGGATTGGAGGAAACTCATTAACAATCTACGATTTGCAGATAATACAACCTTGCTTACTGAAAGTGAAGAAGACTTGAAGCACTTACTGATGAAGGTAAAAGGCTTTCAGTATGGATTACACCTCAATATAAAGAGAATTAAAATGCTCACAACTGGACCAATAAGCAACATCATGATAAAAGGAGAAAACATTGACATTGTCAAGGATTTCACTTTACTTGGATCTACAATCAATGTCCATGGAAGCAGCAGTCAAGAAATTAAACGCTATGTTGCATTAGGCACATCTGCTGCAAAAGACCTCTTTAAAGTGTTAAAGAGCAAAGATGTCACTTGGAAGATTAAGGTGTGCCTGGCTTGAGCCATAGTTTTTTCAATAGCCTCATATTCATGTGAAAGTTGGACAATGAATAAGGAAGACCACAGAAGAATTGATGCATTTGAATTGTGGTGTTGGTGAAGAATATTGAAAAGGCCATAGTCTGCCAGAAGAATAGGCGCTCTGGTAGCATAGTGCCTAAGGCATTTGACTGCTAAAGAGAAGGCTGGTGGTTCAAACCCACCAGCCACTCCTTGGAAGGAAGGTTGGGCAATCTACTTCCATAGTGATACCACCTCAGAAACCCAAAGAGGGGTCGCTATGAGTGGGATCTGACTCAACGGCAGTGCGTTTGGGTTTTGATCTTGCCAGAAGAATGAACAAATCTGTCTTGGAAGAGGTACAGCTGGAATGCTCCTTAAAAGAGACTTAAAATGGCTAGACTTTGTCTCATGTACTTTGGTCATGTTTTCAGGAGGGACCAGTTACTGGAGAAGGATATCATGCTTGGTAAGAGGGTCAGTAAGAAAGGGAAAGACCCTCAACAAGATTGATTGATACAGTGGTTCAACCATGGGCTGAAGCATAGCAACTATTGTGAGGACAGTGTAGGACAAGGCAGTGTTTCATTCTGTTGCAAGTGGGGTCGCTATGAGTCAGAAATGACTCAACAGCAATCTGTTTGAGGAAAAATCATTTAAAAAAAGAAAAATGGAGAAAGTCTAAGACTTATGGTGGGTACTCTGAAAAGGAAGAATTTCCATGTGACTGTAATTCCAGAAGACAAGAGAAAAAGGAAAGTATAGAGAAAATTTTTTTAACATTTATTGACAGAAAACTTACCTAACATCATGAAAGATGAGAAGGTTCCTATCTAGAAACCTATACTAGAACCCTCCCACCCCCTGAAATTGGCCCTGTGCAAGTAGTCACACCTCTGCTAATGCCATCTGCATCAGCATGTGCCCTGAAGAACAGTGGACAGAGGCAAGGCATGCAAGCCCAGCTGCACCCACAACACCCTTCCTGAAGCACAGGCTACACACGATAAACCCCAAAAGAAAGTCACCAAGACATATAATTGAACTTTCCAAAAACAAAGACAAAGAAAATATTCTGAGAGCAGTTTGTAAAAAATGAAATGTTACCTACAAAGGGGCATGAACAAGACTAAGCACTGATTTCTTGGCAGAAGCCATGCAGGCAAGAAGACAGTGGAATGACATATATAAAACCCTGAAAGAAAAGAATTGTGAACCAATAATCTTAAATCCAGTGAAGATGCCTTTTGACTCTAATTGTGAAACTAGAATATTCTCAGATAAACAGAAATTAAAGTAATTTGTAAAAACCAGACCAATCTTATAAGAAATATTAAAAAGAGTCCTTCAGCCAGAGAACCAGCAACATCAGGCAGTAACTTGAAATTAAGATACCTAACATCATGACTAAGCTATGAACCCAGATAAAGAATTCATAGAAATAAAATAAAGCTACAAACCTGAAAACAGAACCAGAGATGTCAATCTGTAAATGACAGCAACTTCAAAACAAAAAGGGGGAATAAATGAGGTAGTTACAGAATGATGATATGGCAAGGAAGTCAATGCAATGTAAGATATAACAGACTATTTTAATCTTAGGAAGATAAGGGTAAGTTTCAGAGAAACTACAGAGAGAATTAACAAATCTACTCACCAAAATAAGGAAGAAAATTTAAAAAAAGACTCAGTAAACACAAAATTAACAAGGAAGATACTAAATTAAAATTCATAAACAAAAAGAACTCACCACAGAAAATAAGTGAAATGAAGAAATCATTAACACCACACAGACACATGCACGTGTGCAAAACAGATGCCAGCAATAAATTCATACCTATCAATAATCACACTGAATGTAAATGGTTTAAATGCACCAGTCAAGAAGCAGAGAGTGGCAGAATGGATTTAAAAAAATGACCCATCAATATGTTGCCTACAAGAGGCACACCTTGGACACAAAGACATAAATAGGTTAAAAATCAAAAGATGGAACGATATATGAAACAATAACCAAAAGAGAGTAGGAGTGGTGGTAACAGTCTCACAACCATTGCTATGCTTGAGCCCATCGTTGCAGCCATTGTGTCAATCCATCTTGTTGAGTCTTCCCATCTTTTGCTGACCCTCTACTTTACTGGCATAATATCCTTCACCCAGAACGGTCCCTTCTGACAATATGACTAAACTATGGGTCTCTATGAGTTGGGTCCGACTCGACAGCACATAACAACAACAACAACATGCAGACAAAATCTGGACATTCTCCATTCTAAGGAGCATTATGGTTGTACCTCTTCCAAGAAAGATATGTTCCTACGTCTGGCACTCCGTGGTATTTTTCATATTCTTTGCCAACATCACAATTCAAATGCATCAATGCTTTTTCAGTCTTCCTTATCACTATCTGACTTTCACAGCCATATAAGACTATTGAAAAGAGCATGGCTTGGGTCAGGTGCACCTTAGTCTTCAAAGTGACATCTTTGCTTTTTGGCACTTGAAAGAGGTCTTTTGTAGCAGATTCATCCAATGCAATATGTCCTTTGATTTCTTGACTGCTGCTTCCTTGGGTGTTGATTGTGGATCCAAATAAAATGAAATCCCTGACAACTTCAATCCCTTCTCCATTTATAATGATGTGGCTTATTGTTCCAGTTGTGAGCATTTTAGTTTTCTTTATATTGAGTTGTAATCCATACGGAAGGCTGTAGTCTTTGATGTTCATCAGTAAGTGCTTCAAGCCCTCCTCGCTTTCAGCAAACAAGTTTGTGTCATCTGCATATCACAAATTGTTAATGAGTCTTCTTCCAGTCTTGATGCCACGTTCTTCACATAGTCCAGCTTCTCAGATTATTTGCTCAGCATACAGATTGAATAAGTATGGTGAAAGGATAAAACCCTGACACACACTTTTCTTGATTTTAAATCATGCAATATCCCCTAATTCTGTTCAAATGATAGCCTTTTGATCTATTTACAGGTTCCTCATGAGCACAATTAAGTGTTCTGGAATTCCCATTCTTCACAATGTTATCCAGAATTTGTTACAATCCACATTGTCAAATGCTTTTACATAGTCAATAAAATGCATCTTTCTGGTTTGTTTTCAGCCAAGATTCATTTGACAACAGCCATGATATCCCTTGTTCCATGTCCTCTTCTGAATCCAGTTTCTATTTCTGGAAGTTCTCTGTCAATATAATGCTGCAACCATTTATAATTGTCTTTAGAAAATTTTACTTGCATGTGCTATTAATGATATGGGTCACTCATTTCCACACTCTATTGGATCACCTTTCTTTGAAATGGGCACAAATGTAGATCTCTTCCAGTCAGCTGGCCAGGTAGCTGTCTTCCAAATTTCCTGGCATAAACCATTGAGCACTTCCAGTGCTGCATCTCTTTGTTGAAATATCTCAGTGGGTATTCTGTCAATTCCTGCAATTCCTGGAGCCTTGTTTTGTTTTTTGTTTTTACCAATTCCTTCAGTGCAGCTTGAACTTCTCCCTTAAATACCATTGGTTCTTGATCATATGCTACCTCCTAAAATGGTCAGTTTTGTTTTTGTTTTTTTCAGTAGTGCACGGTCTCAACTTTGTTCCTAGTCTGTCTTAGTCTGGAAGCTCCATTGAAACCTGTCCACCACAGGTGAGCCTGTTGGTATTTGAGATACCACTGGCATAGCTTCCAGGATCATAACAACACACAAGCTACCACAGTATGACAAAATACCAGATGAGTGGTGGAAGAGGACATAACCATAATAAATATTTACACATCCAATGACAGAGTTCCAAAATACATAACACAAACTCTAACAGAATTGAAAAGAGAAATAGATCATTTACAATAACAGTAGGAGAGTTTAATATACCACGTTTGATGATGAACAAAATAACTAAAAAGAAAACCAGCAAAGACACAGAAGATCTAAATAACACAATCAGCCAACTTGACCTTATAGACATGTAGAGAACACACCACCCCACCGCAACACAGTCTTCTCCAACTCAAATAGACCATTCTTCAGAATAAATCATATTTTAAGCCACAAAGTAAGCCTCAATATATTAAAAAACATAGAAATAATAATACCCTCTTCTCTGATCATAACATTATAAAAATAGAAATCAATAATAGAAAAACAAGGGAAAAATATGTGGAAACTGAATAACATGTTACTTAAAAACTATTGGAGAATAGAAAAAATTAAAAATGAAATTAAAAAAATTCTTGGAATCAAATGAGAATGAAAACCCAACATACCAAAATCTTTAGGACACAGCATAAACAGTGCTCAGAGCAGTATTTATAGCACTAAATGCTCACATCAAAAAATAAGAACCTTACAACTTGAACAATAGAAAAAGAAGCCTTCAGTCACTAGAGGAAAGGAAATAATACAGATCAGAGCAGAAATAAATGAAATGGGAAAAAAAAAAAAAAAGAGAGAATCAACAAGATTATAAGTTGGTTCTTTGAGATAATTAATAAAATGGACAAACCACAGGCCAAATTGACAAAGGAGAAAAATGAGAAGACCAAAGAGCCAAAATAAGAAATGAGATGGAGAACATTACAACAGAACCAACTGAGAAAAATAGGATCATAAAAGAATATTATAAAAATGGTACTCTAACAAATTTGAAAACTTACATGAAATGGACAAATTTATGGAAACACACTACTATTTTAACTAACACAAACAGAAGCAGAAAACCTAAAAAGATCCACAACAAATGAAGAAACTGAAGATGTCATTAAAAAAAAAAAAAAAGCCCAGATGGCTTCACTGGTGAATTCTACCAAACATTCAGAGAAAAGATGATACCAATTCTACTCAAATATTCCAGAACATAGAAAAGGAAAGAATATCCCTTCTTCCATTCTATGAAGCCACCATAGCTCTGATACTAAAGCCAGGCAAAGATACTATAAAAGAAAATTACAGATCAATATTCCTCATGCATATAGACTCAAAAATTCTCAAAAAAAAAAAAAAAAAAAAATTCTAGCCAACAGAATTCAACAGCATATTAAAAAAATACATATGTGTGTCACAATCAGGTGGAATTCATACCAGGAATGCAAGAGTAGTTCAATATGAGAAAAACAATCAACATAATTCACCACATAATAAAAAGAAAGGAAAAGAATCACATGATTATCTCAACTGATGGAGAAAAGATATTTGTTAAAATCCAACACTGCCGTCTCATAAAAACTCTCAGCAAAATAGGAATAGAAGGGAAATTCCTCACCATAATTAAGGATGTATATACAAAACCAACAGCCAACATTATTCTTAATGGAAAGACATTGAAAGCATTCTCCTTGAGAATGGGAATGGGATAAGGATGTCCATTATCACCACTCTTGTTCAATATTGTATTAGAAGTCATAGCCAGAGCAATAAGACAATAAATAGAAATAAAGGGCATCCAATTGGTAAAGAAGAAGAAGAAATAAAACTATTCCTACCCACCAGCCACTCCTCAGAAAAGATGGGGCAATCTACTTCCATAGTGATCCTGCCTCGGAAACGCAAGGAGGGGTCACTATGAGTTGGGTCTAACTCCACAGCACATAACAACAACAACAACTCACAGAGGACATGATCCTGTACATAGGAAATCCCAAAGATTCCGCAAGAAATTACTGGAACTAATAAAAGCATTCAGCAAAGCGGCAAAGTACAAGATCAACACAAAAATCACTTGAATTCCTCAACATTATCAAAGAGAACATTGAAGAGGAAATCAAGAAAACAATACTATTTAAAATAGCACCCCAAAAGATAAAATGTTGTTAGGTGCTGTCAAGTTGGCTCTGACTCATAGGGACCCTATGTACAACAGAATGAAACACTGCTCAGTTCTG
>NW_006921617.1:7923947-7948218 GCF_000298275.1 Orycteropus afer afer
ACAAAGTATATGTGAACTGCTGTATGGAAAGTGAATTTGCTCTGTAAATCTTCACCCAAATCACAATAAAAAAAAAAAGAAGAGGAAGAAGAAAAAGAATATATATATACAGTAATGCAAGTGCTTGGCACATCTCTGAAAACGCAGTGTCTTATCATTGCTCAGGAGTCTCTGGGTCAGCTGAGTGGTTCTTCTCATCCGGATCATGCTAAACTTCCTTTAGCTGGCCTTGTTTTGCCTGGGCTTGCTCATACATCCCAATCAGTTTCTGAGTCATCTGGAGGCTGGCTGGTCTAAGATGTCCCCAGCTACAGCAGCTTTATTCTGCTCCACATGGTCTTTTATCCTTCAGCAGCCTAGCCCGGGTAATAGTTTCACCTAGAACTGAGCAAAATTCAAAAAGAGAGAACAGAAGTGCACAGGCCTCTCGAGGCGTAGGCTCAGAATGGGTGTGATGTCATTTTTACTGCCTTTTGGTAGCAGTCTATTGGCCAAAGCAATTCATTCTTAATGGGGGAATGTTCTGGTTACCTAGTGCCGCTCTGACAGAATATACCACAAATGGGGTGGCCTTAGCAAACAGCAGTTTATTCTTACAATTGGGAGGCTTCAAGTCCAAGTTCAAAGTGCCAGGCTCTAGAGGCTGGGTGAAAGCCCCTCAGCCTTGGGTTTCAGCTCTGCCTCCTGCTCCCGGCCCACTGGAGCTAGAGGCGTTTCTTCACTCAGAATACTGGCTGGGCACTAAAATGATCTTTCCCAGGATTTTTTTCCTCACTGTTACTAGTCAAGGATCTTTTCCCCACTATTAAGAAAGATGTGAGCATCCATCATTCCAGTCTTATGGAGAACCTAGTCTGTGAAAGTAAAGATGTCACAGTATCTCTTGTTTCAGTCATCCTTGGGATCAGCAACCCTCATTGCCTCTGTGAACTTTAGTTATGGGAGCCAATAGTCTCATTTTTGCCTGGGCTAGTTTAAATTGTGTTTCTGCCTCTTATAACTAAAGGAGTCCATATAGATCCACACCATACATCTACCATAAAAGACAATTTTTGTACCTTCTGGAGTATTCACTAAAAATGTTTAAAGAGTCACCTTTTCTTTTTACTTATGGAGTAGGCTTTGTAATTCATATATCTGCACAGAACAGACAAGTAAATAAAAATGACTAATTGAGGCAAAGTGGAACTCTGGAAGACTGAAGAGTGTGTCCTCTCTCTAAAGGAGGTAGTCACTCTTCAGGTTCAACAAATTGTTTTCTTAAGAGAATGTGAGCCCAGTGTTGCTGGATCTTCCAATTTTTCAAAAAAAAAAAAAAAAAAGGTAAAATATCAATTTTAATATTAAATTTCCAGTATGTAAAATATAGTTGTTAGGCGCTGTCAAATGGACTTTGATGCATAGTGATCCCAAGTGACAGAGTAGAACTGCCCCATAAGATTTTCTAGGGTTTACAGGAGCAGGTCACCAGGTCTTTCTCCCATGTGGCCACAATGTGGGTTCTAACTACCAACTTTTGGTTAGCAACCAAGCACTTAACCATTTGCATGACCATGACTTGTTAATGTGTAAGTAATAGAAGCAAATTCAATTAACTCATACATCAGATACATCCATGAACTAACAGCTTGGAATCTCCATTATGACATTTATGATGAATTCATCATAGAACACAGCTGACTCACTGCTGAGTTCAGTACTTTCTAGGACTTCATTCTTTCTTCACTTCTATTACCACCACAAAAATGTTGAACACTTCACAAGCATTGGAGTTCATATGACAAGAATGTTGTTGTTGTTATGTGCCGTCAAGTTGGACCCGACTCATAGCAACCCCTCCTTGGGATTCCAAGGCGGTATCGCTACGGAAGTAGATTGCCCAACCTTCCTTCCGAGGAGTGGCTGGTGGGTTTGAACTGCCAGCCTTCTAGTTAACAGTCAAGTGCCTTAGGCACTATGCTACCAGAGCTCCTGGGACAAGAATAGAGGCCAAGAAAACTTTAGTGTAATGAGGCTGGTGGGCTTCGTTGCCACCTTACCCAGCATACCAGCTTGATGGTACATGGTTTCAATTCATGTCTTAAGAAAACCACAAATTATAATATGCTATGAACCAGAAAACTACTTATGAAGGGTGACTAAGGGCCATATTATCAGGGGTTCCAGTAGTCTTTATCAGGCAAGTAAGCCTGGTCTTTTCTGTGATTCTGAGTTTTGTTCCACATTTTTCTCCTACTCTATTTGAGATCTCCTATTGTGACCCATTTGAGAGCAGTCAGCAGTGGTAGCTGGGCACCATCTAGTTCTTCTAGTCTCATGGTCATAGAGGCTGGGGTTCACATGGTCTATTCGTCCTTTGGACTGTTTAGGATATTTCATTTTATAAAAGAATTTACCTAAAGACATCACTAGAAGTTAAGATACAGGAAGTCCCCTGGTTACGAAATCTTACAGACAGCTCTTACTTGCTCTTTAATATTATGTAAACTTGCCCTCATTTTGAAATGATGGAATCAACCCCTAGAGGTCAAATTCTTCATCACAATCACTTCCACTTGCTGCATGTGCAGGTTTTAAATCATTGAAAAGTCTTTCAAATTTTTCTTGTACTAAAAAACCAAAAGCAAAATTCATTGCCGTAGAGTCGATTCAGACTCATAGGTACCCCTCCTTGAGTTTCTGAGGTGGTACCTCTACGGAAGTAGATTGCCCAGTCTTTCTTCTGAGGAGTAGCTGGCGGGCAAGGCTAAATAAGAACTGTATGCACTTGTTCCAACTCACGTATAAATTCCACTTAAAGACTTAAAGACGAGTGAGTTAGGAACAGATCTCCTTTATAAGCCAGGAACTGCCTGTGTACAAACATACATATATAGAAAATGGGACTACACTATGTTTTGTTTTTATACCAAACTAATAATTATGACTGCTTCATGTGCATAGGATGTGCTTTACTATTGTCTTCTCTTTTTATAGTAAATACATATTACTTTAAAAACATTTTAAAGTTCCTCCAGTACAAAGTTAAAAGACTTGCATTAAAAAACTAGGATTCACATTTCTTTTTCCAGGAGCATGCCTAGTGTAAATTTCCATAAGAATTTACTGAGCTTCTATGAGTCTAGCATTGTCTTAAGTACTTCAGAAAACACCAAGGTAAAATGTTATATCAAGATCTAAAAGACGAGGAAGAAGTGATGACTAAAAATAATACAATACTTTTTGTGACTATATGTTTAAAAAATATTCTTGTCAATTTATAATTATGCTGCTATCATTCATCAAAATAATTTTCCATTGACTTTCAGGTTAGATTTTTTTTTTTTTTAAGTTTGCAGGCATTACAGTTTTATTATATTGTTTTGTTTTGCTTTTTTTGCAGGCATTACAGTTTATAGACTTTTTTGGTAGAGTGGAAAGGGCAATGTGGAAGCTGATCAAAGTCATTTAGGTGAAGACTGATACATATGAAAGTGAGAAAATTATCTTTCAAATGATAGTGATTGATTATGTGATGATAGGGTTTTCTTTTTCATACAAAATATTTTTGAGAAAGCCTTCTGAAAACGTTTGTGACACAATGGATACAAAAAAGGATTAACAAAAGAATTGAACCACTGAAGCCAAAATAGAATTTCATACCAATTTGGTTTAGGTTTGTCTGAAAGAAAAATTATGGACACAGAATGGGGAGCCCAGCAAATGGCAAAAACGCTTAAGAGTATGGCCAGTGACCTGGCTAATTTCTTGGCTCTGAGCAGTTCCCTCTGCTGAAGAGTTATAGAATCTGAATGGGAGATGGAACACATTTTGGAAGCAATTGTATTGTTATTTATCTGCCTTCTTAATGAAAGAAGGAGACTATCCTTTCTTCTCTGTTTCTCTGAATGAAGGGGTGCTCCTGTTTCCTTCAGTTTAGAAAGAGACGTCGTAGAAATTAGTCCACTTTTGGATGAGTGTCCAGAGTTGCTGGAAGAGACAGGAGGACTGATGCCATGATGGCTTTGGCTTCTACTGAGACTACTACGCTTCCATAGGCTCCAGTAAATGTATATGTTAAAATAAGCCACCGAGATGACTGGGACCAGAAATTCAAAGAATGATGTGAAGGCAATGAGGTACTTTGATGAAAAAAATCCAGGCTCACATGTTTTCCTGTCTTCCTTCCAAGACTGTGAAACTAGGATCATTGGGCCATGCACTAAGAAGGCTAGCACCCAAACAGCCACCATCAGAGCCACAATCTTCAAGATCTCAGTTTGTTTAACTCTATAGGATACCTAAAAGAGACAACATAAATGATTTACAGTCTAATGAACATGTATTGATTTCATAAAGTATCCCAGAGACCCTCAGAAACCCAGGAGTACAAGAAGTGGGGGCCTGGGTATCCTGAGGTGGTTTTCATTTCAGTTGAGCCCGTGCCTAGAAGCAGACCTTCTTGATGGTTTTCAAAGGGAAGACTGTAACCCTCAAGGTTAAACTGCTGACACTATAGCAAATGTAAAGGCCAATATGTAAAACAAGGAAGGAATTTCCCTAATCCGCAGACACTGATTTGAACTGTCAAGCAACTGATACTTGGCCTCCTTACATTTCCTAATGTGCAGGCTAGATCATTAAGAGTTTGTTTGTTTGTTTTAAAATGAAATAGAATAGTAAATCTGAGAATGCATCACACATAGTAAGGGTAGAATTGCTGGATGAAACTTGCTTCGGGAATGTAGATACACATAGAAAAAAATTCATATACTAAATCACAGTATAAAATTTCATTTCCCATTCTGGTCGCAGTCAAAAAGTTTGACGGTGACTGCCTTATCTGATTTAAATATTCAGAAAGAATCTAGTCTGTAGTTTCTGCTGAGATGTCAAGGGGGGATCAAGAGAAGAAAGAAGAATTCTTCCAACATGCCCAAGAAGGTGAAACATTAACAGAAAGAAAGTTACAGCTGCTGTAAACAAATGCTGCAGTGTTCTTCAGCATTATCAAATTGCTTCTTTCTACAAATGTTTCCATCTGACAAATAGAGGACAAGGTTGTGACTAGCAGCAACTTTGAGAGATATGATGGGCAAGTGCTGCCTCATCTACTCCTTTAACAAGCCTAAAACTAATGAATACTGTATCTGTGCATCAGTAAGAGAAGAGCTTAACTCAAACACCTTCTCTGGTAGTGTAGTGCCTAAGGCACTTGACTGCTGACTGGAAGGCTGGTGGTTCAAACTCACCAACCACTCCTCAGAAGGAAGGTTGGGCAATCTACTTCTGTAGTGATACCACCTCGGAAACCCTAGGAGAAGTCGCTATGAGTTGGGTCCAACTCAACAGCACATAACAACAACGACAACAAAGAGTAAAGAATGTTCTAGATCCACTTACAAAGACAGGTATTTATAGAGGCAAATGAAATTCAGTGAGTGAGGATCACCCTCATGTCACAGAATCCACAATAATTTTCAGGGGTGATCCTGAAATTTGTAAGTATCCCCTACATTGTTGTTATGTGCCATCGAGTCAGACCCGACTCATAGTCACCCTCCCTTGGGTTTCTGAGGCAGTATCACTACAGAAATAGATTGCCCCGTCTTCCTTCCAAGGAGTGGCTGGTGGGTTTGAACCACCAGCCTTCTGGTTAGCAGTCAAGTGCCTTAGGCACTACGTTACCAGAGCTCCCAGTATCCCCTACAAGAAATCTATATTCTCCAAGGTCGACTACGCAATACAGGTGATAAAGTTACAGAGCAAAAACATTTTTAAGGAGACCTTGAAGAGATGGTCTCTTTGAATCTGTTTTGGACTTGTAAATTTCCTTTCGGCTCAAATGTTCCACATTGCTCTGACTTTCTGTTCACAGGAAGGAAATGACCTACACGTGAAATTGGAGCACACCTCCCTTATCACCATCTCTCATGTCTGTGAGTGTCAAATCTCAGTCTACAATATTTTCTCCTTTTTATTAAAGGGGCATGTCCTTGCCCACTGCTGCCTTTCTTTGATAGATTATGCATGCTGAGAAGGACTCATGAATAGGCTAGAGGAAAGAGGAAGCTGAAAAAAAAGTTACTTTAAAAAACTGCAGGGAAGTGGTTTTTTGTTTGTTTGTTTTTCTCCAAAATTACTGGTATTTTTGAGGCTAAGCTAAAATGGATATGGTGCTGATCACAACTTCTCGCCTACAATACATTTTTTTGCCTTCTGCTTCTCATGCCACTAATTAATACACCTCTTGTACTAAATCTAATGATTATGAAGATGGTTACAATGCCCAGATGGTCATAAAACTGTGTTTAGTTTTTTAATTGCTCTATTCAGCCTTTGTAATGATGTGATACAATATGTTAGAAAGGGGTCTCTTCCATTATACATAAGGTCAAGTGAGATAATGGTCATTCAAGAGAATGAGAAAGAAGATGCTGATCTGATCACTCCATCTCTGGGTACCCTTTTAAATAGATGGACAACTAGAGCATTGCTTGAGTCCCAGCCCAAGCCTGTTGAAGTGGCCTCTTTAAAATCAGCAGTGGCACAATCCTCACCCAATATAGAATATATTATCATTCAGAATATTGCTCTTACCCTGTTTCTTTTCTGCCCCAATAAAATAGCTGAATACTCTGACACTCAGGTTGCTTTGTGAGACAGAGCAGCCCATTGGAACATACCTGTGCTAATGATGAGATTAGGATTATAGGACCATTGTAAGTGCCCTTGCCAATCCTCCCATCATCAATATTTCCCATGGTCTTGATTTTATTGTCAAGCTAGTTTCTTCATCTAAAGGTAAAGTCATACTCTTCTCTTACTGTATTAATTCTGAATACATATTAATTCCCATTCCCGCCAATTATGATCTATCCCTGCTATCCTCTTTCCTCCATCCACTCTTGTCTCAGCCATTCCGAAAACTTCTCTGAGCACTGCCATCTGCATTTAGCTTTTCTTTTCTTTTTTTCCAAATCATTGTAAGATTTCCATTTCCCAGGTCCCATACATTCTCTATCCTGTCACATCATCTCCTCATCCACAGCCAGAGCTCAGCCTCCCCACTACCACTGCTTATGGGTTCTCAGTAGCCCTTGGAGGCTTCATTCTGGCTTTGCATGGCTGTGCTTGAACTGAGTCAGCACAGGAGCAAGTGCTGCCTGAGCACCCTGTGTGACCAAGCACTGTATGCCCAGTGCCTTGAATAGCACTAAACCAAAACCAAATTCACTGCCATCAAGTCAATTCTGACTCATAGCAACCCCCTTTGGGTTTCCAAGGTGGTAAATCTTTATGGAAGTAGATTGCCCAGTCTTTCTTCCAAAGAGTGGCTGGTAGGTTTGAAATGCCAATCTTCTGGTTAGCAGTCAAATGCCTTAGGCACTATGCCACCAGAGCTCCTTTGTGCAGTAGGGACCCAGAACTAGCAGACCCAGCCTCACCACTTTTACAGACTTAGCCAGGGCAATTCCTCAGGGCCAGCCTGGAAATAAAACAATCCACTTTCCCTCCAGACATCTCTCCTCATTTCTCTGTAACTTCTAAACATATTTTGTAACCGAGCAAGCTGTCCCTTATCTGCCCACAAACTTGAGGGTAGGCTCAAGAGCTTACACAGATCAGAAGACTTCTTCTTAGTCCTCAAAATCATCCAGTGAAGTTTATTTTATATTTTATTTTCATTGTGATTTGGGTAAAGGATCATCCAGTGAAGTTTAAAAAGAAATATTAACCCAGAAAGAAAGAAAAATTTTAAACGTACAAATAGGAAACATTATGAATCAGACCACCGTTTTTTAAACATGTTGACTGTGACCTAAATTAACAAAGAAATTTTATATCATAGCTAAGTACACACAGAAGTATTCATAAAACAATACTTATCTTTGTGCAATGTACTCATATTTTCTAATCTAATTTTTTAAAAATTTTATTCTGTTCTGCTCAATTCCATGCCATAGTCTTTGATTTTAAAAAAATAATAATAATAAGCCACTGGTGACAACTCACTAAATTTATTTCATGACTCAGAAATGGGTCATTACCCACAATTTGAAAAATATGAGATTCTTAGAACCTAGGTTGCTAATTGAAAGTAATCTGACCTCCACAGCTCTGGTGGCCAGTACAAACCACAGAGGACCCTAGCACCAATGAAGTAACAATGCCGAGTGGTAGAGATGGCTAGCTGCCCCAAATCCATTCTCTCCTTTTTCCTAGACATATATCTACTCTGTTAGAGACCACATTTCCCAGCTTCCCTTGCAGTGAGATATAACCATGTGACTAACTTTTCCCAATAAATTATGAATGGAATTGATGGTGTAATTCTGCGCTACTTGGCAAGAAGTAAATCCCTTGCCCTGGACTTCTGCCCTTTCCGCTTCCTGTCTAAATCCTGGAATGGCACAACCTGATTGTGACATGTAGACAAAGACAATGACCTGGAACAAGAGTCAACAAACCACTGTCTGTGGGCCAAATGCAGCCTGCCATCTGTTTGGGTAAATAATGTTTCATCAGAACATGCTAAAAAAAAGCTTGTCGCCACGGAGTCAGTTCTGACTCATGGCAACCTCGTGTGTTACAGAGCAGAACTGCTCCATAGAGTTTTCTTGGTTATAATCACCACGCCTTTATTCTGTGGTTCCAACTGCACTCCTTCAGGTTGGTAGTCAAGTATAAACCATTTGTCCCCCAGCAACCGTGTACACAAACAGAAGTATTCATAAAATCCAAGCCCATCTTTTGTACTTATTATCTATGCTTGCTTTCTTGCTACGAAGGCAGATTTGAGTAGTTGCAGCAGAGACCATAGGACCTATAAAGCCAAAAATATTTGTTAGTTGGCTTTATAGACAATGTTTGCTAACTCCTGCCCTAAAGAATGCAGATTCATCCTACTGGCATGGGTCCCTGGATGAGCTCCTGGAGCAGCATGTCTCCCATCTCCTGGACTATTCTGTGAGAGAAATATAAATTTCTATCTTGTTTGGCCTCAACATTTTGGAATCTTTTTGTCACAGCATTTTACCCTGTTCCTTATCTAATACATCCTCCCAATCCTGTCTGCTCCTAGCTGTGCAGCCCTCCCAAGCCAGAGTTGTCATTGTCCCCTCAATGCTTGTAGCACAGCACTCTGCCATTGTACTGAACCCTACCATTGATGGGTCTGTCTTCATGTTAGACTAGTATTCTCAAAAGCAAAAACTCTTTATTCATTTTTTAATTCTAGCACTTAGCAAAAATGCCTGTTACCTAGTAGTTTCCCAAAGATCTCGGTCTATGGGTCTCACAAGGGAAGGTAGTTGTCCATATAGGCCTCAGAGGTTTCAGGTCACTGCTCATACCTCAGTGACCCTGTGTAAACCTTATTTTCTTCTTTGTTCTATTGCTGATAAATCTGATTTGCTTAGAACTGTCACTAACTTATTGATGAGGCTGTTCCAAAACCAGGGTAAATTTAGACTTTTTTGGCACTAAGCTGGCACTAGAATTTGATCTTCCTGCTTGGTACCCTGTAAAACCTATAGCTTCCCTGTGTAGTGTCTTTTCCTTTGGTCATTCAGAATTATCTTCTCATCTCATTAAAAAATCTGGGGTTTTTTCGACCTGCCTGACAAATTTCAAGGCACTCTGAAAGTGTAGTGACTAAGGCATTTGGCTGTTAGGCAAAAGGCTGATGGTTCAAATCCACCAGCTTCCACAGAAGAAAGATGAGGCAGTCTGCTTCAGTAAAGATTTACAGTCTTGGAAAGCCAGGGGGGGCACTGTGAGTTGGAATTGAATTGATGGCAGTGAGTTTGGTTTGGTTTGATTTTTCCAAGTTTCATCCTGAAAAAAACATTCAGGTCTCAATTTGTCTCTGGCATGGAACTGATATACCTGCTCTGAATCTAATCTTCTCAAAGTATACCAGTATACTCAGTATACCACCTCTAACAACTTATTTTGAGTTTTTTTTTAAATGCCTTCCCATTTAAAGGCACAGAGGGAAGTGACTTAACAAAATCACATACAGAAAATTTCCACTAAGGGTCAATGAGAATGTGTGTCAGATTACAAAAGGTTGGGCTCCTTAAATGTTTTGCAAAACAAAAATTACACTTTTTTTTTTTTTTTTTTTTATACAGAAGACGATATGTCGTTTTTTTTTTAGTGTTTGGAGTTCTGGTTTGCCGTCGAGTCAGCCCCGACTCATAGCGACCCCTCCTTGGGTTTCCGAGGCAGTATCACTTTTTTAACTTAGGGACCCAAATTTAAATATTTATATTCTTCTAAGAAAAGTAAGTTAAGGTTTTGACTTACAGCATTGGAGACCGACTGGTATCGATCATAACTGATGAGGACAATGTTATACACAGATGATGTACACAAAAGATAGTCAATAATGAGCCAAAACGTACACAGGCTATCTCCCATGTCCCACTTGAACACTGTGTGCGGAATGAACAAAGGAATAGAGATCACACCTGTATAGGGGAAAATAAGGGTAAAAAATAGCACAGATCAATTAGTATAAAGAAGTGTATTACAATATGTGTACAACACAATGAGGTATCTGAATCAATTAAAAATTGCTTTATTATAATTGAATAATTCATGCTATTTCATCACCAAATTCAAGACTGACTTTCTGCACATTTTTTACATAGTATTGTCTTAATTGTGGTAAATATATATGTTTAAAAAATTTTATATTTCAACCATCTTTACATGTACATTTCAGTGACATTAATTATGTTCACCATGTTGTTTAATCATCATTCTTATCCATTCCCAAATTATACCATCACTCTTAATAGAAGCTCAGTGTTCCCTAAACATTAAGTCTTCCTTTCCCCCTTTCTCCCATCCATGCTCAGTAATCACTAATAAATGTTAGACTGTTTACACTTACCCATCCTAGATAATTCATCTAAGGAGAAGAATACTATAGTTGTCCTTTTGTGACTGACTTATTTAACTCAGCATAATATTCTCAAGGTTAATCCATATTTTGTAGCATGTATGAGGACTTCATTTCTTATTATTTTTATAATTGTCCTCATGAATGTGTTACCTTCAGTGGCTCCTTATTTCTTTTCAAAGTAAGTTTGGGCCCCAACCTGTATTTCCAGCCATGTACTAATGAAATCATCTTCATGTTCCCCAAGGTCCAACCCCATGAGATGGGCCACCCTGCACCAAGCACATCCTACATTTTCACATCTCCTTGCCTTTCTTTCTTCTAAGAACTTCCTCCCCTCTCTTACTTAGTTCAGTCTATTACTTCCATCTCTTCCTTTACTCAGTTCAAACTTTGTCCATGTTATCTTTCTTGAAATCTGCTAACCAGAAGGTTGGTGGTTCAAACCCACAGGCCACTATATGCAGTGAAGATGGGTCAATCTACTTCCATAAAAATTTACCACCTTGGAAACCCAATGGGGTCACTGTGAGTCAGAATTAACTCAATGGCAGTGTTTGTTTTTTTTTTTTTAATGGGGTGAACAATAACACCAGAGAGGTACACTCTCCATAGGACCATCAACCATATGAGATCAAAAGGACAGCATTTGCCCAGGGATGAAGCTCAGAAGGAAGGAATGAATAGTAAAGAGGGAGAAACAGTAAACACAGGAAGAAAGTGGAAAGAGTGATGTTACATGTGGGGACTGCAATCAATGTCAAAATCAATCAATACAAAACAAAATGTGTATAAATTGTTGAATGCAAAGCCAATTTGCTCTGTAAACATTTGCTCAAGTCACAATAAAAAGTTAAAATAAATAAATAAATAAAACTGTTAGCATCCGTTACCTATAGGCAGAGAACTCAAAAAAAAAAAAAAAAAAAAATGGTAGTGTTGTTTTTTAAAGAGAGAGAGAGAGAGATTGGTTGCTTGTATCTATGACCCTGTCGTTTCTATCCCATTGAATCCTAAATCAATCTCCTCAGCTAAAAGTTGCCTTCCACAACTTTAAGTGCAACATTGGAAGTGCATTTCATCATCTTCCTCCCCAAAATGCTCCCTATTTCTATTAATAGAGTCATATTTTTCTTAGTCCCCAAACTCAATCTTTAACAGAACTTCTTCTTTCTCCTGCCTAACCCAACCCTTTGTAACTTTGCTTCCCTGGCCTGCTTTCCGTTTTCACTCAAGCTCAGACCCTTCTGTCTGATTTCTGCCTCGGTTGCTGCAGTTGCTTCTGGAACCATGCTGCTGCCATGCTGGTCTTGATGCCTTTAAAGTAAAGCTTCAATCCATCCAATTACTTCCTGCTTTTAAAAATCTTTAAATCCCCACATTCCCTGCAGAAAAAAACTCTAATCCAGACTCATGATACTTCTACTCAAAGACATTCATTACACAGATTCTGACCACTCTATGTTTATCACCTACTGCCCTCGGTGACACAGTGCCCAAGGCATTTGACTGCTAACCAGAAGGTTGGCAGTTCAAACCCACCAACTGTTCCGTGGAAGGAAGATAGGGCAATCTATTTCTGTAAAAATTTATGGTCTGGGAAACCCAGTGAGGGTCACTATGAGTTGGAATCTACTTGATGGCAGTGAGGGTTTTTCTTGTGTGTGTTTACCCTTGTGTTCTGGCTACCTAGTGCTGCTCTGACAAGAATACACCACAAATGGGATGGCCTTAACAAACAGGAATTTATTCTCTTACAGTTTGGAGGCTTTAAGTTCACATTCAAAGTGCTAGGCTCTAGGGCTAGGTGAAAGCCCCTCAACCTTGGGCTTCAGCTCTGCCTCCTACTCTCGGCCCCTGAAGCTAGAGGCTTTTCTTCATTCAGTCAGCTGTTGGCTGCTGAGACTGACAAGCCCAGGGTTGACAAGTAAAAAGGAAGAGTCCTGATGTTACCAAACCACACAGCCGGCCATTAATTCAAGTCCATTGAAAGTCCCAAGGTCGGCAGAGCATGGCAGGCTGCTGAGCAATGACACAGCTACATGCAGGGTTCAAGCGTGCCGTAAGCTAGAGACCATTCCCAAAGCTCTTTCTTATATATGGGAAGCAGACCACACACCCAAAGGCAACTACTCAGCTGCTCACAGTAGATTCCACCATGGAGTTGATTACCAGTCTCATCATGGGGAATACTACATCCAGCTGCCCAGCCACTCAACCAGGCCCAGCCAAGTTGATGCACAAACTTAACTTCCACACCTTGTTTGTTTATCTCCTATTATACTAAAGAGTTCTGGTGGTATAGTGGTTCAGGCATTTGGCTGCTAACCAAAAGGTAAGTGGTTTGAACCCACCAGCTGCTCTGTGGAGGAAATATGAGGCAGTCTGCTTCTATAAAGATTTACAGCCCAGGAAACTCAATGGGGGTCACTGTGAGTTGGAATTGACTCGATGGCAGTGGCACTGGGCCCTTGTATAACTATTTACGTACTAGCCAGCCTGGAGCTCACACTGGTGAAGACATGAAGGATGATTTTCTACCAGCAAGCCTATGCTGATTCGTGGACTATTCCTCCCCTCCCCATCTCTGCCTATGGAAATTCTATCCATCCTTCAAAGTTCATTTCAAATGCCACCATCCACTAACCAAATGTACTTTTTCCCACCTCTGACTACCCACAACATTTGGTATCTTGTTACAGGTTCACAACTCACTCTGTACTTCTATAACAACAACAACAAAAAAAAAAAACAACCAAACTCAACTACCATCAAGTTGGTTCCAACTCATAACAACCCCTCCTTGGGTTTCCGAGGCAGTATCTCTACGGAAGTAGATTGCCCAGTCTTCCTTCCAAGGAGTGGCTGGTGGGTTTTGAATGTCTCTTATCCACTCTACAATATTGAAAACTTTTTGAATAAAGAGATTAACTTCCTCTCCTATATCCCCTTGTTACCTAGGAGTTCTTGAGTATCTAAGAGTACTTACACAAAGTAGGTACTCTACTAACATTTGTGACCTTGGCGTGAGTTGTCACATCTGCAGAGAAATCAAGACAGAAGGAGACTAACATTTGTTGAGCAGCCACTACATTGCAGGCAAATGAATTTAGTATCCTATGAGTTCTATTTAATTTTTACTCAAATGCAAGCACTTGTGCAATTATAAATAAAAATAATCTGAATATGCCAGTTAAAATTAAGTTAGAAGCTCCTATAAAACAATATCATCAGCTGACATTTCTGCACGTCTACTTGTTATGATAAGCACTGTTGAAATGGCCATTAGGCAGTGAAAACTTACAAAGTGAATTTTTCAAAGAAAGATTAAGTTAATTTCCGGTCACTTATAATTGTATAACTCTATGAGATTGTATCATATGCAAGATATTTTTCATGTCAGCTGTATTGCACAATGTTCTACACCATACCATAATGTAATGCTATTAACTCTACTATTTAATTGATCTGGATATCTGAATATCTGAACCCATTTCCTGATTGTGCTGGTAAACAGCATACACATTAATTTCTGCTACTCTATCACTATGGAAACAGTCTACTGCCTTTTGATAGAATTAAAACTTCAGAATAACTCTAAAACCATTTTAGTCTAAGAGTTATTTGTTTCTGGAGCTATTTTCCTTTGTATGTTTGGGTCTATAAGCATTCGTCTTTAATAAGATAGTTTTCAGATGACCATCCCCTCCAACACTGATTTGCCTATGTATACCTTTCACCAAAAGGCCATACAGTCCCCTGAGCTTTAATACATAAACTTCTTATTTTTAATTGTTCCCAGTGTCATACAGTTCCTTGAAATAAGTTTTTAGAAATAAATTATTATTTTAAAAGATTATCTTAAATAAAGAAATGGAACTTACCCACAAAGAAGTCAGAAATGGCCAAGTTAAGAAAAAAATAATTACTTCGATGTCTAAGACTTTTGTCCACCACAAAAGCTAAAATGACCACAGCATTTCCTAGCATTGTAGCAAAAGCTAGTAATGCCATTAAAAATGCTAAAGTAATACGAGTACCTGATGAGAAATTATTTGTGCAATTAGTATCTAGCATCATATCAAATTATGAAGAAGCTAATACAGCAGATTAATCCTCTAAGTCAATTCTGGCAAGTATGCTTTCCAACTGAGCCCTAAAGCATGAAGTCTCCTACTGAAAAATAACATTTTTAGTATCTAATGCTGATCGCATAGTACTTCCTGATTCTGATAAAGCAAACTTGTGGTAACAGTTTCCCTTTAACTGACACTGAAAAATTATTTTCAAAAACACAGTAAAATGTTTTATCTTACACATCTTAATATGATTCATCCATTCCCCATTAATAGAAAAATATTGTGATGTATATAAAATTAATACAATGTATATGTAATAACTCAGTTCAAATGATACTCATTTTTTAAAATAATATGTTGTTGTTGTTGTTAGGTGCCTTCTGGACATGATGGAGTAATAGGGACTGGATTTACTGTCCCATCTGAAACAACCAAAAAACTGAATGAAATATATAATGCAAGGTTTTGGGGTTTTTAAAAATATTTGATTGTGTTTGAAGTGAAAATTTATATAGTAAATGAGGTTCCCATTTAATAATTTGTTTACATGTTGTTCCATAACATTGGTAGAATTTTCACAAAATGTCAGGATTCTCATTATTTCCATTCTGTTTGTTCTGTTTGTCTTGATCTAGCTTCCCAGCCCCTCCTTGCCTTCTCATCTTGGCTTTTGGTCTCATATAGTTGATTATTTAAGGAAGCACATTATTCATGGGTGGTATTGTTTATTTTATAAGCTAATCTATTATTTAGGAGCTCTGGTAGCATAGTGCCTAAGGCATTAGACTGGTAACCAGAAGGTTGGTGGTTCAAACCCACCAGCCACTCCTTGGAAGGAAGGTTGGGCAATCTACTTCTGTAGTGATACTGCCTCGGAAACCCAAGGAGGGTGGCTATGAGTTGGGTCCGACTCAATGGCACATAACAACAACAACAATCTGTTGTTTGGCTGAAAGGTGACCTCTGGGAGTGATTTCAGTTCCAAGTTCAAAGGTTATCTTAAGGTGATAGTCTAGGTGATTCCTCCTAGTCTCTATTTTCTAGTAAGTCTGGCTTTTTTGGTAATTTGAATTTTGTTCTACATTTTTCTCCCATTCTATCTGAAACTTTCTGTTGTGCCCCTGGTCAGAACTGTTGGTAGTGGTAGCCAGGCACCATTTAGTTCTTCTGGTCTCAAGCTACAAAAGGCCATGCTTCGTTTGGGCTGCTAGCCCTGTAGAGTAGTTTTTTCCTTGAGTCTTTCATTTTCTTCATTCTTTTTTTGCTCCAAATGAGTAGAGACCAATAGCTGTGTCTTAGATAGCCACTCATAAGCTTTTAAGACCCCCAGATGTCACTCATCAAACTAGGGTGTAGAATATTATATGATACAAGGTTTTCAAGGTACTGGGCATCAAGCAATGAAGGACAATGATCTCTGAGAGAACAGGGAAACACGAATAGGGAATAGCTCTACAATTGTCCCAGCTTACAGTTTTGGGAATGGTGTCTCGGAGTGATGCAAACGATTAAGCCCACTTGAAAGGCTGGCAGTTCAAACCCACACAGAGATGCCTCAGAAAACATGTCTAGAGATCTGCTCCTGAAAAGCCATGGCCTTAAAAATCCTATGGATCTCCAGAGACCAGAAGAACTAGATGGTACCCAGCTACCACTATTGACCATTCTGATCAGGGCCACAATGGATAGACCTGATAAAATGGGAGACAAATGTAGAACAGAATACAAATTCTTAAAAAGTCCAGATTTACTTAACCAGATGAGACTACAGGACATTGTCCATGAGTATAGTGCTCCATTAAAAAAAAAAAAAAAAAAAATCTATATGAGACCAAAAGCTCAACAATTACTCTAAAACAAAGATGAGAAGATAAGGGGACAGGGAACCTAGAGTACTGGAAACAAAACAACCAGAATTCAGTTAAAAAGAATGTTGACACATTGTGAAAAAGTAACTAATGTTGCTGAACAATTTGTGTAGAAAATGTCAAATGGGAACCTAGTTTGTTGTGTAAATTTTCTCTGAAAGCAGAATAAAATATTATTTAAAAAAGAGGAAAACCCTATAGACTAGTTCTACTCTGCACACAAGAGGTCACCATGAGTCAGAATAGACTCCATGGCAACTAACAACAACCTCACTGTCTTCGAAGAGTTTCAGGACATGGTGCAGGGAGGCGAAATCCAGGAAGAGCCCATAAGACTCCCTGAGATGAGGAAATGGAGCTGATTTAAGGGGTATCAGAGAGGGCTCTGTACCAGAGCTACATCAAGAGAAAACTGGAGATTGGCAAAGGACCCCCTTCAAGAATTTAGCAAAGTATTGATCAGCATAGTGTATGAGGAAACTTTCTTAAGCAGGGAAATGAACCGCTTGAAAAAGATGAGAGGGAAAAGGACCTAGTTCTCTCTCAGGGCCCAGATTAGTGCTTATTCCCACCAGCTAGACAGAAAATTTTAAAAAAGGATAATTCATAGAGCATTTGGGTAGAATACTCTGAAAGGTCTTGCCAGTGTCGTAGAAAATAACTAGCCTTGAACTAAACACTGCTAGACCTTACCTTAAAAATCTTAATATAAATACCTGAAAAGATCAAACTGTTTACAGGTAATTTAACTGCAGCCAAGAACACAGCTCAAGAATATTTATAGAACACAAAAATATTGAGCCTCCAAGGTAAAATCCAATTAAAAATGTTTAGAGTCCAATTAAAAATGATCAGGCATGCCAAGAAGCAGGCAAATATGATCCATCAGGAGAAGAAAAATCAATCAAGTGAAACCAAGCCAAAATCGACAGATATTAACAGACAAGGACATTAAACCAGTTATTATAGCTTATGCCATATATTAAAAAAAAAAAAAAGAAAAAAGTAGAGATAAGTTGTTGTTGTTATGTGCCATTGAGTAGCTGGTGGGTTTGAACCACCAGCCTTCTGATTAGCAGTCAAGTACCTTAGGCACTATGCTACCAGAGCTCCTGTAGGTAGAGATATAGAAAATATTTTAAAAGATTCAAATCAAACTTCTAGAAATGAAAACTACATGCTTGCGATTTGTTTTTTTTAAAGTACGTGAGAAGGGATTAATAGCAGACTAAGATGGGGCAATCTACTTCCATAGTGATATCGCCTCAGAAACCCAAGGAGGGGTCGCTATGAGTCGGGTCCAACTCGAGGGCCCATAACAACAACAACAACAAATATTGCAGAAATAAAGATTAGTAAATTTAAACACATAGCAATACAAACTTTCCAAAATGAAACACAGGGTAAAGAGAATTAAAAATAAGTAAACAACAGAACATCAGTAAGCTGCAGGACTTCAAGTGGCCCAATACATGTGTAACAGGAGTCTCTGAAGAAACCAACAGAGGATATCTAGGAATAGAAAAGAAGGAACAGATACAACATTTGATTACATAATAGCTAAAATCTTCCCAAAATTGATAAAAACTATAAACCAAGAATCTTAATGAATCTGAAACACAAAAACAAAGAAAATATAAAGAAAGCTACACAAGGCACATCAAATCAAATTGCTCAAAATCAACGTTAAACAGAAAATCTTAAGAATAGTCAAAGAAAAAAGATAAATTACATACAAAATAAGGAAGATATGGATAGTTGCATATTTCTCATTGGAAACAATGCAAGCAAGAAAATAGTGGCACAACACCTTAAAATGCTGAAAGAAAAAAAAATTACTGTTGCCCTAGAATTCCATATACTGAATACAAATATCTTCCAAAACCAAAGGCAAAATAAAACCTTTTCTAAACATTAGCACTGAGATAATTCATTATTAGCTAACCTGCACTACAAGAAATGTTAAAGGAAGTACTTCAAGCAGACAGAAAATGATAGCACATGGAAATAGGAATTTGTACAAAGGAATGAAGAGCACCAGAAATGAAGGCTTTCTTGTTTCCCTCTTCCAATGGAATGTAAGTTGGTAGAGGACAAAGACTATATTTTGTTTCATTTTATTTTGTTGTTTTTTCTTTAAGTATGATATACATACAAAGCAGTGCACAAATTATGAGTGTATAATTTACAAATGTTTACAAATTTTGTGGGTTTATTATTATTATTATTTATTTACAAATTGAACATACCAATCTGTCTTAGCTCTCCAGTGCTCCTATAACAGAAATATTGCAAGTGGATGGCTTTAACGAATGTAAATTTATTCTCTTACAGTTTAGGAGACTAGATGTCCAAATTCAGAGTGCTAGCTCTAGGGGAAGATAAGGCTAGACGTCTGAGTTCAGAGTGCCAGCTCTATGGGCTGGGTAAAGGCTCCTTGACCTTGGGCTTCAGCTCTGCTTTCCTGGCCCACTGGAGCAAGCTGGAGGCTTCTCCTGACTCATGCAGCTGCAGGGGCTGACAAACTCAAGATTGGCAGGCAGTATAGCAGATTATTGGCTCACAGGCTTTGAAGGCAACAATTTCAAGATTGGCAGACAACATATCAGGCCACTGGTTCAAGTCCAGGAACCAGAGATGAAGACCAAATGCAGTATCATTTCCATAAAAAAGAGGAAGCAGGCCACATCCAGAAGGCAACTACCCTTCAACTGATTAATGGCTCACAGCATATCCCACTATGGAGGTGATTACACCACATCCCATCTTATCAATGGGAATAACTGCAGCAAAGCTGCCAAGCCACTCAAAATCATGGTCCAGCCAAGTTGACACACAACTTTAACTACCACAGGCTACCCCTTGTCAACATGGCACCTGTACACATCTCCTTAAATCATACATCTTTGGGTGGCCTAATTCTCCTAATCCATCTGAGTGGCAACATCACCCCCTTGGCCTGGCAGTCCCTGTTATTCTCTCCCTTGAGAATGGCAGTCCACCCCTCATCTTTGAGCAATGGATATGGCCCTATCCTGCTGGCACTCATGTACGGCAGACTCGCACTCCAGAACCAAGCTGGTGAAGATCTGACTCTGAAACCTATGAGGCTTTGTCAGTTCTACCCTTTGAAACCCCAGAAACCAAGACTCTACCCTGTGAGACTAAGGCAGCTGTGCTTCCCATCTGCCTTGTCTCTTCAGTTTCTGCTTCCTGTTTCCTTGGTCTCTCTAAAAGGCCAATCTGGCCTCTGCCCTGTTTCAGCAAGAATTATAAAACTCTTCAGCTCTACCATTTAGTGCTCAAAGGCAACCCACTCCACCAGGAAGCTTTCTGCCCCAAATCACTCAGCTTTCTTGCTTCATGGGCCAGCAAGCCCACTGTTCTGTCTTGTCCTGGTCTCTCAGTTCTGCTACTGCCATCTCTCTGCTGATTTCTCTGCTGGTCTCTTGGTGTTACAACTCCCCTCCCTTCCTCCTTAGTCAACACCAGAATTGCCTTTTCTGTCCATAATTCCACCAACAGTCTCTTCAAGGCAATCTAAGCTTTTCACTTTCAAACTCATCTACCCTCTACTCATTACTCAATTCCAAACTGCTTCCACGTTTTAGGTATCTGTTAGAGCAGCACTCCACTTTGGGTACCAAATTCTGTCTTAATTCTCTAGTGCTGCTATAAAAGAAATACCACAAGTGGATGGATTTAACAAACAGAAATTTATTCTCTTACAGTTTAGTCTGAGTTCAAAGTCTGGCTGTAAGGGAAGACTAGACTAGAAGTCCAAGTTCAGGGTGCCAGCTCTAGGGAAAGACTTTCTCTTTCTGGATCCTGGGTAGACCTTGGGCTTCAGCTCTGCCTTCCAGGCCTAGTGCAGCAAGCTGGAGGTGTCTCCTGACTCACGCAGCTGCAGTGGCTAAGAAACTCAAGACTGGCGGGCAGTATAGCAGATTGCTGGCTAATGAGGCTGACAAATCCAAGATGGGCAGATTGTTGGCTCATAGGCCATCAACCACATCTAGAAACAATATTATTAACACCTCAAAAGTTCCCATTTCCAGTCACTCAACCCCATGGGTAAGTAGTATCTAAAATCTAAAAGCATAAATTAGTTTTGCCTGTTTTTGTGTAAGTGGAATTATACATTCAAAAAATCATATACAAGCAAATATATATATATATATATATACCAACCAACCAACCCACTGCCATCAAGTCTGATCCAACTCATAGCAACCCCTCCTTGGGTTTCCAAGGTGATATCACTGTAGAAGTAGATTCCCCAACCTTCCTTCTGAGGAATGGCTGGTGGGTTTGAACCACTAGCCTTCTGGTTAGCAGTCTAATGCCTTAGGCACTACGCCACCAGAGCTCCTTAAGGCACTTCATATAGCTATTTATGATCTGTTTTGTTGTGTTGTTTAAATTATAAAGACATTTTCAATATTCAATTCCACTATAATTTATTATTCTCACCTACTCTAAATTGATTAAAGTAAAGGAAAAAGGAACTGTTTACTACTTCCCTTTCTCTATAATTTCACTAGAAGGAAAAGAAGAACTATTCCTTTTCACTTACTAAACATAATCTGAACCTTATTTTACAATTCAAGCTAATATGTATTTATTAGCTGCATACTTCAAAACCAAAAACAAGATCTGGGAAATAAAAAGGCAGTTCACAACTACATCTCTTTCAATCCAAAATTCACTGCCTAGAGATGCAATTACCCAAAGTAGAAAGACTGATCAAGCCAGGGGTAAACTGAGATTTCTCCTCACTCTATTTCATTCTCCTTACCTCAGACTTGATAGAAACTTAAAGTAGCATTGGCATCTTAATTCATCTCTTCAGTTCAAGCCACTCATCTCACTGCCTATGCAAACCACAATGAGTGAAATAATATACATTCGATGGACTTACTCTATTCCTTATCATCACTTTGAAAGTAGTGGTTTAACAGAAAATTAGAATGGATAATTAAAACTCTTGCTTGAAAAGAAGAGCATGACAAAGAAGTGAAGGGCTGATCTACAGACCTCCGGTGTCATGTTTTGAAGTTTAAGGTGAAAGGGACTGAATGTGGGTTCCCATAATAACTGATTATGCTTTCATGATGGAATCGGGGCAGGGTGGGGGAAGGGATGAGAGATGATACAGAAATTTACATATAAGTCTTCCCTATTTGACCACATCTTCTTTTTCAGTGGTGGATCTGGTATTCTCTGAACCAAAGCTTAATTAAAGGGAGCTACAATTAATAGTACCAGAGTCTGGTAATATTCCAAACTAAGATAGTATGCATATTAATTTGAGGAGCTCAGTAGAGCTTATATGTAAATTTCTGTATCATCTCTCATCCTTTCCCCCTCCCCCATTCCATCATGAAAGCATAATCAGTTATTTTATGGCACTGTAGGAGCTCTGGTAGCATAGTGCCTAAGGAACTTGCCTGCTAACCAGAAGGCTGGTGGTTCAAACCCACCAGCCACTCCTCAGAAGGAAGGTTGGGCATTCTACTTCCATAATGATACAGCCTCGGAAACCCAAGGAGGGGTCTCCGTGAGTAGGGTCTGACTCAGTGGTACGTAACAACAACAACAGTGGCACTGTGGTTGAAGCATTGGACTTCTAACCAAAAGATCAGCAGTTCAACCCCACCAGCCACTCTGCAGGAGGCAGATGAGATAGTCTGCTTCCGGAAAGATTTACAACCTTGGAAGCCCTGTGGAGCAGTTCTATTCTGTCCTGTAGGATCTCTATGAGGCAGAATTGACTCAGTGACAGTGGGTTTGGTTTTATATTAATTTAAATCTAAATGCAAAAATTCCAAAGGGTTTGATAGGATCGGTTATCAGTTTCTTGCACCTTGCCAAGTTAGGGCTGACTGTGCAGATTTTTTTTTACCTAGTAAAAGGGATAGTTCTATTTCTCTGTAATTATCCAATCTGCACTCCTATATTTGGGAATGGACCAAAAGCCCTGGAATATAATATCTCATCTTGCTATCCACAGTATGAATAAGCCTAGTGACTAAACAAAAGAACCTACTTTAAGAGGGAAAGGTTTGGCTTTAAATCATATATATATATATATATAATGTACCCACTTAAATAACGCACACATGCGTATAAACAATTGTTAAAATGTGAGGGGATTATATGGTTTGTGAATAAACTTACAATGTTTACATTATTTACATAAAAATAAGGTAATGATAAATGGAAGAAAAGTGAAATTGTTACTGAGGGGTAAGTAGTTCATGGATATTAGAATAGGGAGACTCCAAGTTAATTTCGGTGCCTTAAAAGAGACTCGGAGCAAGATAATAATATTCTCTCTTAGCTTTGACTGACTGAGATGCCCTTGGGACAAATGATGCTGTTTGCTGAAACTTCCTCTTTTGAAGAACCAAGAAGCAGGACAATTTTCAACCCCGTGAAGCTATATGTACCTTCTGACAGGAGTCATGTCTTCAAAATTGATGGGAGCTCTGACTCTATCTATATGAAACAATATTAATATGACTATATCATTTGGTTTTCATTTCATAGGGTGTATCTAATATTGAGGGAGCTCTGGTAGCATAGTGGCTAAGACACTTGCCTGCTAACCAGACGGCTGGCGGTTCAAACCCACCAGCCACTCCTCGGAAGGAAGGTTGGGCAAACCTACTTCCGTAGTGATACTGCCTCGGAAACCCAAGGAGGGATCGCTATGAGTCGGGGCTACTCGACGGCACATAACAACAACAACAACATCTATTATTGAAGCCCTGAGTTGGAAAGCAACCTGCAGGAATATATATATCCATTCAAATCTAGAGAACACTGATCAAAATTAATTTGAATAAACATTGCATGGCCATTCATTGTGATAATGAAGTGTTAAGGAAGATATCAAGATAAGATGGTAGAACTTCATTTTCTGCTGTCCAATTGTGGAAACCCACTAATCAATGAATAAAAAACAAGCACAGATTGAAACCTCAGAAACCAGCATAGAGCTGAGATATTGGATAGCGGGGTGAGGCCAGAAACAGGGAGAGGAGGAGCTGGGACAGCACAGAAGCTTGGAAAACTTACCCACTAACATTGGGAGTAGGAGCTCTGGTGGCATAGTGCCTAAGGCATTTGACTGCTAACCCACCAGCCACTCCGGAGAAGGCGGGTTGGGCAATCTACTTCCTTAGTGATACCACCTCAGAAACCCAAGGAGGGGTTGCTATGAGTCAGATCCAACTCGACAGCAGGGTGTTTGGTTTGGTTTTGATAACACTGGGAGTGCTTGCTCAACACGGCAATTTTGGGAAGGGGCTGGGTAACACCTCAAAGAGGGAACACAGAAAAGGAGATAATCTGAGGTAGCTTAAACCAATTTCTTTCGTGGCAGTGCAAATTGGCCGTGGGAGTTCACAAGGTCCTGCAGTTGA
>NW_006921617.1:7949373-7952056 GCF_000298275.1 Orycteropus afer afer
CAGTCTTCTTTCTGGGAGTAGCTGGTGGGTTTGAATCACTGAACTTCTGGTTGGCAGTCAAATGCCTCAGGCACCCAAAAAACTCACTGCCATGGAGTCGGATCCGACTCATAGAGACCCCTCCTTGGGTTTCCAAAAGGGTATCACTATGGAAGTAGATTGCTCAGTCTTCCTTTCTGGGAGTAGCTGGTAGGTTTGATCTGCCACCCCTCTGGTTAGCAGTCAAATGCCTTAAGCACTATGCCACCAGATAGATAGATATAGATAGATAGATAGATATGACAGAGAATTCTCAAAAAAAAAAAAAAAGCAACACGGGCAATTATAAGGACCAAGTTTATGGTATTTTCAGAGATAAAACTCATAATTAAATCCCACAACAATACAATATTAAGTTTGTAAAGAATAAGTACAAAGTGAATTCATCAAATATAGATTGTATATGGATGTTAATGGAGACACACTGAACTGGGAGAGGGAGGAACACATCAAGAATAGATTTGTTTTGTTCCGATTGTATGTTAACTGTTGCTCAGTTGTTAAATGTTGTTGCAATCATTGTTGTTATTAGTTGTTGTCGAGTCAGTTCTAATTCATAGGGACCCTATGTACAACAGAAACACTGCCTGGTACTGCATCATCCTCACAATCATTGCTATGCCTGAGCCCATTTTTGGCAGCTACCTTGTCAATGAATCTTGTTGAAGGTCTTCTTCATTGATCCTCTACTTTAACATGCATGATATCTTTTTCCAAGGACTAGTCCCTCCTGATAACATGTCCAAAGTACTAGAGATGAAATCTCGCCATCCTTGCTTCTAAAGAGCTTTCCTTCTGTACTTGCTCCCACACAGATTTGTTCATTCTTCTGACAGTCCATGGTATATTCAATATTCTTCACTAACACCATAATTCAAAGGCATCAACTCTTCTTCAGCCTTCTTTATTCATTGTCCAGCTTTCACATGCATATCAGGAGATTGAAAACACTGTGGCTTGGGTCAGGTGCACATCAGTCTTCAAAGGGATATCTTAGCTCTTTAACACTTTAAAGAGGTCTTTTGCAGCAGAATTGCCCAATGCAATGCATCATTTGATTTCTTAACTCATGCGCATTGACTGTGGTTCCAAGTAAAATGAAATCCTTGACAATTTCATTCTTTTTTCCATTTATTATGACCCTACTTATGGTACATTTGTGAGGGTTTTTGTTTTCTTATGTTGAAGCATAATTCACACTGAAGGCTGTAGTCTTTGATCTTCATCAGTAAGTGTTGCAGCAAGCAAGGCTGTGTCATCTGACATCAGCAATGATATCCCTCATTCTGTTGTTGCAATTGCAAGTTGTGTAATGTAACATATGTGGTAACTACTAAGAAATTACCAAGAAGAAACATTCAGAAGAAAATAACAAAGTTAGAAAAAAGGATCATCACAAAAAGGCAGCCAAATACAAATACAAACAGAAAAATAAGAATTTAAAAAAGAAGATATGAAAACACTCAAAAAATAAATAGCAAAATGAGTGAGGCAGATACTTCATTTTCAGTAATGACCTTAAATATAAATATCAATCAAGAAAACAATACTATTTACAATAACCCCCAAATCAATAAAATTCCTAGGAATTAACCTAATCAGGGACATAAACTTATACAACTTTTGGCAACTCATCTTTTCACAGATGTACAACTTTTTGACAGCTATTACAATAATTAGCTGTGCAACCCTGCCCTTAATCAATATGATATTTCCATTAATGTTACACCCCCTTCCCCCTCCTTCCTATCCCTAGCACCAGTAATAAACTTTGATCTCCATACATTTGCCTTTTCTTGTCTTTTTATATAAGTGAGGCTGTACAATGTTTGTCCTTTTGTGATTGACTTATTTTGCTCATCATAATATCTTCAAGCTCCAACCATACTGTAGCATGTATCAAAACCTCATTTGTCCTATTGGCTGAGTGGTATTCTGTTGTATTACAACAATGACTAAAAAAATAGAGTAGCTGCTGAGGCTGCTTTGTACAACCAAACACCTCATGGGATTGGAGGTTTCATGAGACATCTCAATAAATTGGCCTAATAATGTGTTTAGTGCTTCTGTTCTATTCCCTAGTTTATGGCATAGTGCCCAGGTCTTAAAAGCTTGCAATCATCCATCCAAGACACAACAATTGGTCTCTATTCACCTGAAGCAACAGAGTAAGAAGGAGTCAGGAATAGAAGGAGGTTATGGAATTTGCGGCTAATTGGCTCCAGGCGTAAATATCCTTTGCCATGAGACTAGAAGACCTGAATGGTTTCTGGCCACCATAACTGAACATTTTGGTCAAAGATTCTATACGTGAATCCTTATCAAAGATAAAAAATGCAGAACAGAATTTCAAATCCTCCTGGCTATAGACTTTCTGGAGCTATGGTGTGTGGATGAACCTCTGGAACAATTGCCCTGAGATAATCTAAACCTTAAACCAAAAATATCCCCCAAAGTCTTCTTAAAACCAAATAATAGTTTAGCTTAACTAATAAAAGAAGTCTTCCTTGTGCATTATGCTCTTTTTTGTTTTGTTTTGTTTTTCATTAGGATTTAGGTGAAGATTTACAGAGTAAATTCACTTTTCATACAGCAGTTCACATATACTTTGTCTCATGTCATTGACCAAAATTTACAATGCAGC
>NW_006921617.1:7957756-7959075 GCF_000298275.1 Orycteropus afer afer
ATCTTCTGTGTCTGTGTTAATTGGTTTCCCTTTTCTTTGTTGAAGAGGGTCTGTGCAATCCTTCTGCCTAGTCCGCCATCTTGCCGGAACCCTCGCATTATGCTCTTTTAAGAACTCTATATGGGATCAAATTGACAATGAAAATTCAAAATATTAGATGAGAACCCTAGGAGACAGTGAGTTTATGTAAACGAAGGAGGAACAACTCAAAAAAAGGGGGTGAGAATGGTTGCACAAGTTGAAGAATGTAATCATGTCACTAAATTGTACATGTAGAAATTGGTAAATTGGTATATGTTTTGCTGTGTATATTCTCAACAACAAAAAAAGACTTACACAATGGAATTTATGAAATGCTACTACAAGAGACTAAGAGATTTATAAAAATGTAGAGACATCCCATGCTTAGTATTATAAGACAATATACTGAAAATTTTAATTCTACCTAGAGCAATCTATAGATTCAATCCAATCTCAATACAAATCCCAACAACATTCTTTACTGAAATGGAAAAATCAATGATCAATTTCATATGGAAAGGACAGAAACCCCAAATAGTGAAAGCAATATTGAAGAAAAAGGACAAAACAGGAGGCCTCACACTCCCTTACAATAGCCACTGTAATCAAAACATCCTGGTATTAGTTCACCAATAGACTCATAGACCAGTGAAACAGAATGGAGAACTCAGAATTAAACCCAGCCATCTGTGGACAAGTGATTTTCAACAAAGGGTCAAAAGCCTTCAGTGGGGCAGAAAAAGATGTATTTAATAAATGGTTCTGGAAAAACTGGATAGCCATGGGCAGAAAACAGGATTCACACCTCAGACCATAAGAAAAACTAACTCAAAATGAATTAAAGACCTAAATGCTAAAAATCTAAAACCATAAAATTCCTGGTTTATGTACAAACAGAAGAAGATAAAATAGACAAATAAGACCTCATAAATATTAAAAACTTTTGCTCATCAAAGACTTTATTAAGAGAGTAAACAGCAACCTACAGAGTGGTAAAAAAAATATTCAGAAACAATTTATCCAATAACAATCTAATCTGCAAAATTTATAAATTTTATAGAATTTTAGAAAATTTATAGGAAACTGCAACAACTCATCAACAAAAGACAAGCAACCCAATCATAAAATAGAAAAATTATAAGAACAGAACCTACACCAAAGAGGACAGCCAAACAGCCAACAAACATATGGAAAGATATTCACAATATTAGCCATGGTAGAGATGCAAATCAAAAGTACAATGGGATACCATCAAACCATGGTTAAAATGGCATTGATTTAAAAAATAAATAAATAAA
>NW_006921617.1:7959500-7969595 GCF_000298275.1 Orycteropus afer afer
TGATAATCCAGCAATCTTATTCTTTTAGGTATATAACTAGAAACTTACAAATAATGACACAAACAGATGTATGCACACCTGTGTTCATTGATGCTTTCTTCACAGTGGCAAATAATAGAAAAAACTAAAGATGAGTGGATACATACAGTCATCCCTCAGTATCAACAGGGGATTGGTTCCTGGACCCTCACAGACACCAAAATTCAGAAATACTCAAGCCCCTCATATAAAATGGCATAATATTTGCATATAACCTAAAAAATATATTTTTAAAATATGTATTAAAAAAAGCTCTTTGTCTTGTTATTGTGGGTAGAATGTGCAAATGTTTTGTTGCCTAGTTGAAGGGGTAATTGGGAAACTTGGATCACTGAAATAGGAAAAAAAATGAAGTATAACTTGGTGGGCCCCATTCCTAAGAATGAAAAGTCAGAAGTTCTAGTGGATAATATGTACTATGGCATATCCAAACCTAAGTCTACTTAACAGTGACTATGACTATATGATCTTGCCTAAGGGAGTCAACATTTTTTAACCCAAATTTATTCCCTCGTCATAAGGAGGAACTTCGTACTCAGTACCAACAATAGGTATGGTGCATCAAACAACCTTGGCCTGCTTGAAATAAGAGCCTAAAGAGAATTAGGAGCTTGGCTAGGAGTGATTGATGAAGAGGAATTTGCTTTCACTGAGAAAACTCATTGTGAAGAAAAAGACTTCTGATGCAAAAGGGTGGTGGGTATAGGACCTCCAAGGCATCCTATCCTGATAGGGAAGATAAGGACAGCAACTGGAATGGTGACACAGCACTGACAATATGGGTCTCACAATTAGAGCAGACACTAAGACCACAACCCAAGCCCATTGATGGGGAATGAGCTTGCACTTCAACAGAAGCTAGGTCCTTAGATATCTTAATTCAAAGGGAGTCTGAGATATCCCAAGAACAATGGCCAGAAATTCTCAGAGCACTATCACAAGCTTCACACTTAGGGGAGATTTACGGGGCTACCAGTCAATAGAAATTTGTTATTGGAGAGTACAACATATTGAGGGGTTCTTCAACAACTTTAGGACCATGACTGAATGCTAACCATTCTTTTCCCATAGTGCAACTCATGAGTTTTAGACACATTTTAAACAGGACTAGAGGAGTTCAGGTGATGTAGCACCTAAGGCATTTGAGTGCTAACCAGTTGGCTGGCAGTTCAAACCCACCAGCCATTCCTCAGAAGGAAGATTGGGCAATCAACTTTTGTAGAAATACTGCCTCAGAAATTCAAGGAGGGATTGCTGTGAGTCGGGACCTGCTCGACAGCAGTGAGGTTTTTTTGTTTTGTTTTGTTTTGTTTTTTCTTTAGAGTGCTTCTGAGTTTGGGTGGCACAAGTGGCTTGCAATATGTTGTTAATCAAAAGGTTGGCAGTTTGAACTCACCCAGAGCCTTCACAGGAGATAGGCCTGAAAATCTGTTTTTATAAAGGTAACAACCAAGAAAACTCTATGGAGCAGTTCTACTCTGTAATATATGGGGTCACCATGAGTCAGGAACCAACTCAAAAGCAGGCAACAACAACAAAAGAGTGCTTCTCATGGGAATAGGTAGGTGGGCTCTGTTTAAGTTGTTTAGAGCTGCTGTAACAGAAATACCACAAATGGATGGCTTTAACAAACATAAATTTATGCTTTTACAGTTTGTTGCTGTTGTTATGTGCCATGCAGTCAGATCTGACTCATGGCGACCTCTCCTTGGGTTTTCAAGGCAGTATCACTACGGAAGTAGATTGCCCAATCTTCCTTCCGAGGAGTGGCCAGAAGTCCAAATTCAGAGTGCTGGCTCTAGGGGAAAGCTTTTTCTCTCTGTTGACTCTGGGGGGAAGGACTTATCTCCTTACAATATCTATGGTCCTAGTAATCCTTGGAGATCTTCATGTGTCTTGACATCAATCTTCCCCTGGGTCTAGGAGGTTCTCAGCACAGGGACTTAGGTTCCAAGAACACACTCCACTCCTGATTCTGTTGTGGGAACAAGGTCCTTACTCCCTGTCACAAAGAACCAATGATCACAACAGGTTGAAGCAGGAAAGCAAAAGGTTTATTGAGTATTGAGACCCAGGGAGACAGAGAATCACTTCTCTGAAATGTCTGTCTCCTTGAGCAAAGGCGTAAACATGATTATATAGGGAGATGGGAAAAGGGGCTGAAGATCCCTTGGACTACCAGGAATGTCTTTGTTCTCTTCCCTGGTTACTCTGGACTCAGCATCCCTCTTCCCAGGGTCATCTTGCTTCATAGGCTACAGTTCTCAGCTGAAACCAATCATGGGAAAGGGTCATGCTTAGAAGAATGGATAATTGAAAATAACAAAAGATAAAGAATTCAGCATCCCTAAAGAGGTTAGATATTCTGTTTACTTAAAAGAAAGCAAAAGGTTTCAGACCAGAAGAACTGGATGGTGCCTGGTTACAACTGTCAACCACTCAGAGGGGGATCAGTGCAGGAGATCCTGGAGAGAGTGGGAGAACAATGCAGAACAAAACTCAAAATCATGAAAAAAAAAAAAAAAAAAAACAGGTTTGCTGGTCTGATAGAGCCTGGGGAGACCTCTGAGATTATGGATCCCAGCTACCCTTCAGGTCTGGAATTGAACTCACGTGGCTTCCCACAATGTGACAGCTCTCTTCCTACCTCCTTCTCATAGTTACCTCCTCCCTGTGTCCTTCCCTCCTATGCACCCCCACACCCCAAGCGGTCTCCCTGTGCAAACACTGACCTTCTGTTCTCCTATGATTAATCACTCCAAGTAGTGTATGTACCTGATGTAAATATTCAGCCCACATGCTTGTCTATTATTTGGCTGGAAATCACAGTACTCACTAAAACTCAACAGACTAGCAGGCTTTTTTTTTTTTTCCAGTGAATACTGTGACTTCCAGCCAAATAATAAACAGGCATATGGGCTGAATATTTACATCAGGTACATACACTACTTGGAACAATCAATCATGGGAGAACAGAAGGGCAGTGTCTGCACAGGAAGACAGTTCGGGGTATGAGCACATGGGAGGGAAGGACACAGGAAGGAGGTAACTACCAGAAGGAGGTGGGAAGAGAGCTGTTATATTGTGGGGAATTGCAGTCAATATTGTGAGACCAACTGTGTATGAACTGCTGTCTGGGAAATGAATTTGCTCTCTAAACCTTCACCCACATCATAGTAAAAATTTAAAAGAAAAAGAAGAACGTGAAAGGGGGGGAACAATAGCAAGTTAGTCACTATGATGAATGTCTACTTTAATCATGCCTGCTAGTCTGTTAAAGTTCTGCAATTTTCGGTGAGGGGCCCCTTTGGCCTTCTGTTTCAGCCTTCCACAACTCTTCTTTCTTCATGGTAGTCAAGTCCCTCTTTCTCTGCTTGCTTCTCTCTCCTTTTATCTCTTGTAAGATAAAAAGGTGACGCATGACACACCCTACGGAAACTCTGCTTACATAGGATCAGGGCTGTGACCTGAGTAGGGGTGTTGCATTCCACCTGTGGTAGTTCAGTTTGTGAGTCAACTTGGCTGGCCTTGGTTGAGTGGCTGGTAATCGATTCCATGGTAGAATCTATTGTGAGCAGCTGAGTAGCTGCCTTAGGGAATGTTGTCAGCTTCCTGTATATAAGCAGAAGCCTTGGGGAATGGTCTCTGGCTTATGGCATGCTTGGACCCTGCATGTAGCTGTGTTGTTGTTCAGCTGCCCGCCATGCTCTGCTGACCTTGAGACTTACAATGGACTTGAATTAATGGCCGTCCATGTGGTTTGGTAACATGGGGACTGTGCCATTTTATTTGTTGACCTTGGGCTTGTCAGCCTCAGCAGCCAGTAGCTGCCTGAGTGAAGAGATGCCTCTAGTTTCAGTGGGCCGGGAGCAAGAAGCAGAGCTGAAGCCCAAGGTCGAGGGGCTTTCATACAGCCCCTAGAGCCTGACACTTTGAACTTGGACTTAAAGCCTCCAAACTGTAAGAGAATAAACTTCTGTTTGTTAAGGCCATCCCATCTATGGTATGTTCTTGTCAGAGTGGCACCAGGTAACCAGAACACCACCCTAATCCTCTTATAACTGATTGGCTGATCACATCAGATTACATCATAGAGGATGATTTTATATCATCACATTTACATAATTGTCAAAATACATCATTACATAACTGCCAAACTGAAGAGAATTATAACCCAGCCAAATTGAACATATTTTGGGGGGACAAAATTCAATCCATGACTGGCTCGGTTGTAGATGCCTCCACTGGGAAACATTATCTGTCAAACTATGTAAGGTGGGAAAAGGAATGTAGCTGTATCCTCAAGAGGTCTGGAATCCTGAAATAACAAAGACATGGCCTCTAATGAAAACTTCTATGAGAAAAGGAAGATTGCATTAGGAGAGACAAAATAATTGTACTGTAATTATGTCTGATTTATATTGTATCATGTTTCCAGAGTACTGTGCTGTGTGGTCTAATATAAAAATAATAGCTAAATTTAATATTGTAGAAGCTAATAAAACTTATGACAATACTGATGTCGATGATCAAATGTAATGTGAGATTAAATTAAAATATCCTCATGACATTATCCCAATGGAGAAGAATTGGCCTGAAGATGATTTAGACTTGACTAATGATAACTATTATCCTCAGTTACACAATGGACGTATACCATAAAGTGAAACTAGCTATAGATCATGGATGCAGAAGAATTCTAAAGTTTGTCCCCAAACATGAGAAACTTTGTGCTGGTATAAATGGATCATTCAGGTATCTGTTTGGGAGCTCTGGTGGTGTAGTGCCTAAGGCACTTGACTGCTAACCAGAAGGATGGTGGTGTAAATCCACCAGCCACTCCTTGGAAAGAAGGTTGGGCAATCTACTTCCATAGTGATACTGCCTTGGAAACCCAAGGAGGGGTCACTATGAGTCAGATCCGACTCGACAGTAGTGTCTTTTTTATTTTATTAAGCTGTAAGACAAATAATTGCTGTTAAACCAAGAACGATCATTTTGTCTTTAAAAGGCCCTGATCATGGGTCAGAGGATAGACTGTGCTATGTGGGGAAATTTCAGCAGGCATGGAATTGTTTTGCTAAAATATCTGCATGACACTGACCACTGGTCAAGGCATGAAAGGTGCTGATTAATAGCGTTTCTTTGAAACTATAGGTCTGAGGAGTTTAGGGCAATTTGTTCCAGCTTGTCAACAACGTTTATTGATAACAATGAGATTGGTGATTTGCATCTAGTCTCCATGACACCTACAGGGTTCTGCTGTTGGAACTGATTGCATAGCAAGGATACATGTATATGACCTGCAAGATATAAGAAAACTGGGCTAAGATTCCATTTTGGGCTCCCTGGAGACTTCAGCTTGAACTCCCTGGTTCTATGGTGTTATAAGCACATATCTGTGGTTCCTGTGTCTACAGAGAAAGCACATCTGTGAATTCTCCACAAAGCTCGGGCCTGTCTTCTCCAGATGCCTGGTTGTACAGCAGCCTTTGGCTGTGATGCATATCCTTCCCTTACTGCTGTTGCTATACTGTATCCTTTTATTGAAATAAACCATAGATTGGTAAGCATTTTCATTTTGGGTCCTATGCATCTTCTTTATTAATAGAGACCTGTTACCATTAGTGCAGTTATATTTCTGATACTTTAGGAGGAAAACAGTTACAGCCATAATTTCTTATCCTCATCTCCTCTCCTAGCCACCAATACATACACACAAACACACACACTCTTAGCACTAGAGCCCACATCTCTCCCACAGTAGAAAGCAGATAGCCTAGTGATATACAGTGAAAATTTGAGTGTGCAAACATTGCAAGATAAAAGAGACCTCTTTTGTAGGTGGTGAAAAGTTCCTGTAACTAAAGGGGCAAGGACTTTAGCAGAAAAAAAGTCAAAGAAAGAAGACTTCAAAAAATAGAAGGTAAAATAAAAACTATTGGTGAGGAAGTTCACTTGGGGCACCTCTGAAGACTTATGCAATGAGGGCACACTCCTCATGTAGCCCAAGAGGGCAAAGTAGCAAGGCCAGTAGCACAACACCCAGTTCATCCTCCACCTCACTGTACCCAGAGTCTGCACAAGAAGGTTTACAATGAAGAGCTGCTTAAATCTGCATCAGGGATCAGTGTGTATTCAGAACCAATATGGAAGAAGAGGAGCCCAGAGCAGGAAAGGAAGAGTAGAAAAATTGACAAATGTCTTAGTTTGGGCTATCCCAGAAGCAGATCCAGAGAAGAGGATTTGGAAGGAGATTCCAAGAAATACTAAGAGAAAACCAGAGTTGATGCTTTTGAATTATGGTGTTGGCAAAGATTACTGAAAATACCATGGACTGCCAGAGGAACAAACAAATCTGTCCTGGAAGAAGTGCAGGCAGAATGCTACTTGGAAGCAAGAATGGCCAGACTTAATCTCACCAACTTTGGTTATGTTGTTAGAAGAGACCATTCCATTGATATCATGCTTGGTAAAGTGGAGGGTCAACAAAAAAGGAGAAGGCTCTCAACAAGATGGATTGACACAGTGGCTGCAGTGATGGGCTCAGGTATAGCAGGGATTGTGAGGCTGATGCAGGACTGGGCAGTGTTTTGCTCTGTTGTACATAGGGTCTGTATTAGCAGAAGTTGACTCCTCAGCACCTAACAAAACAACACAACTGGGGGAAGTGTTGGGAAAGGAAAGTACCCAATAGGGGTGTACTGTCAAGAAAGTTACCACTTTGGTTAAATGAAGCTTAATCCCACTGGGAAGCTCTGGAAGACAGTACAGAACACTGCACCTTAGAGTTATTCCCTGAAGTCCCAAGGAAGCTGTAGTCATTGACTGATAATGCTGGGGTTTGAGGGTGGCATTAATTCTCCAGCATTTCCAGCATGCAGGGTACATGCAGAGTAGACTTGGGCCATCAGAGAAAGCCCTTAGGCACATAAATACAGATTCTGGCAGTTGGGAAGAAGGAAAGTGTGAGATACAGTGGTAGGACCTAAAGAGATAATTGGTTGAGCACTAACAACATCACTTACAGTTGTAGCAAAGTAACAGCAACCACTCTAGGGTTGCTTTAAATCAGAATCAACTCTATGGAAGTGTTTTTATTTGTTTGTTTTTACAAAAAATAGCAACCAACTCCCCAACTTTTACATTTCTTAGAAGATAGCTATGACTTAATTGGTAATGAAAAAGAGGAAGGGTCTGGCTTGTGAGTTACATTTGGGGACTTCCATATAGGATCTTTGAATGTGGTGCTTTGTCCAGCTAATTATACTTGAGATTCATATCTTGGAACTGAGTCATCCAGGAAGGTACAGGTGTAGAGCCCTATGAACACAAATCCCCTAGCAGAAAGATACCAAGGGGGCAAAGTTGACCAGTTGTAAGGGTGCTCAGAATATCTTCACAGAGTGGGATGTGGCAGAGATAATGTGACCACAGCACTGGAGCTGATCAAATGGTAAAGCAGTTGGGAATGGGTATTGCAAAGAAATTTCAACCTTTGTTGAGAGAAGTTATTACGCAGATGTGACCCCAAAACCTCCTTAGGAGATAGAATGGGAGGCTTATCGATAAGAAGTAGCTGGCAAGCCAATGTCGTCAGACACAAAAAGGATGAATTTGGTGGAAGGCCTAACCATTCTACAGACCAAACCAAACTCACTGCCTTCGAGTCAGATCCGACTCATAGTGACCCCTCCTTGAGTTTCCAAGGCACTATCACTACAGAAGTAGATTGCCCAACCTTCCTTCCAAGGAGTGGCTGGTGGGTTTGAACTGCCAGTCTTCTGGTTAGCAGTCTAATGCCTGAGGCACTACCTGGGACAAGCATAACTGGAGACAATTTCCCCTATGGCAAAGGTTTCTAGCTCAGAGTTTCTCAACCTCAGCACTACTGACATTTTGGGCCAGACAATTCTTTGTAGGAGGGAGCTGCCTATTGTAGAATATTTACCAGCATCCTTTGCCTCTACCTACTAGATGATAGTAACATCCCCTAGTTGTGATGAATAAAAATGTGTCCAGACACTGCCAAATGTCCCCTGTGGGGCAAAATCACCTCCAGATGAGAATCACTCTACTAGATATTATGAACTGAAAGTATAGGCTGGAAGTATGCCTTGACTATCCATGGGGATATTATAGGAGTATAAAGATTAAGAGATAGAAATAAGGGGCATGAAAGGTTTGAAAAGTCCTTTATAGACTTAAGGTTGTTTGTGATGTAAAGGCACAAAAGACATGCTTGATAATTTTTTGGTTCTAGTAAGAGTTAGGGAGATGTATTTTGAGTTTATAAACCAGCAAAATATTATGATATTTGAGTGATCAGTGAGCAGAAGGGCAGAAAGGAGAACCAACCAGAGGTAAGTCTGACAAGAACAATGTTGACGGCCATTTATAGTCAAGCACTACTATACGAAGTTTAGTCTTCAGGATGGCCTGAAAGGACTGTATCTTACTTTTAAAGCAGCTATTTAGAATGGAATATAAGGGAACTTGGACCAAAAAAAATGTTTAGAAACCAGGAAACTGTAGTGGAGACAAGTAAAGAAGAAAAGTATGGTATTTGTATCCTGCCTTTAGTATCATTTTTTAAATAATATTTTATTGTGTTTTTGAGTGAAAATTTATACATTGTTTAGGTTCCCGTTCAACCATTTTTACACAAATTGTCCAATGGCATTGCTTACATTCTTCACAACGTATGAACATTCTCAACATTTCCATTCTGGTTGTTCTATTTCCATTGATCTAGTTTCCCTGCTCCATTACATTCTCACAGTTGTTTTAAAGCAATTTTTGACAATTTGGTCTCAAGGAGCACAGTATTTATGGATTTTATTCTTTATTTTGTGAGAGAATCTGTTATTTAGTTAAAAAGGGCCAGTTTTAGTTCAAGGTTTTAAAATATCCCAGGGTGAGACTTCTGGTAAGATGGTGGAAAAGGCAGACAAGCTACACAGACCCTCTTCAACACAGAAAACAGAAATCAATTAACCCAGATACAGAAGATAATTCTGGAGCCTGGAGCTTTGAAACAAAGGATACAGAAATGGATTAAACACCAACTAGTAGAAGAACCTGAATGAAAACAGTGAATAAGGAGACAAATGAAGCTGAAGGCTGTCAGCTATCATGATAGCATGAACAGTTTGGATATTTTCAAGTGGTTTTAGGACCTGAGAATTAACCTAAAAATCAGCCCTGCTCACCAAAGTCCTCATGGATGACTGCACTGGTGGCTGATGACTAAAAAGGGAAAAAGCAAATGAGACAAACTAAGCTGTGGACTTTTGGCTATCAGGAGGGCATGGCCATTTTGAATGTTTAGAAGCAGTGGCCATTTTGGATATTTAAAGTGACAGCATTCTCTTTCACATTCCAGGGACCTAAGAATAGGTTCTGTTTGCTGAGGACAGGACTAACATACGGGAGGCTGATGACTGGAAAGGAGACAGGTGGTGAGTGCATAAGTGCTGCTAACTAGTGAATAGAAGAGCACAGTGCCCTGCTTACCCAGATACATCCAAGCAATACAAAAGAAACAAAAATCTTGGGTAAATCATTCCATCATACAATCACCAATTAAATATAAACACAAAAACATCACAATGTCTCAGAGACAACAAACCATCACAGACCACACAAAGACACAAGATAAAGCAGTAGAAACAAGGGACCAGGATAAAGACTGAAAACACATTCCTGAGGAAGAAGCAGTATTGGAACTCCCTGATAAGGAATTCAAAAGGATTATGGCATAGTGCCTAAAGCACTTGACTGCTAACCAGAAGATTGGCGGTTCAAACCCACCAGCCACTCCTTGGAAGGAATATTGGGCAATCTACTTCCATAGAGATACTGCCTTGGAAATTCAAGGAGGGGTCACTGTGAGCCAGAGATGACTTGATGGCACATAACAACAACATTTAGGTACCTGGAATGGATTGAGAGACAAACCAAGGAAAACGCTGACAAAACTGAGGAAAACACAGAGAAAACTCTGTAACTATTTGGTAAGACAATACAAAGAACAAAATGAAAAATTAGAAATGA